>NC_058084.1:386235956-386554303 GCF_014858855.1 Bufo gargarizans | reverse complement strand
TGCAAGGAGCACACGGCCGGTGCCCGCATATTGTTGACCCGCTGTGTGCATGAGGCCTTAGTCTGTTTGATTACTCATTTGCTGGTATATGTAGGAATCTCTCATTTTACGATAACTACCGTACTTATTTTTTTACCTAAAGGTCTTTGACCTAAAGTCAGACATCTCATTAGGCTCTTGTGACGACGTGTCTGATATCGACAATATCCTGGAAAAGGTTGATACAAGCGTATCCAAGGAGTTGGAAATTTCTCTTGTGGTATGTATATATTTTTTTTAGGTCAAAGTTCTGTGACTAGTTGTATGTTTGAAAATCTTTTTCTGGCAAGATAGATTGCAAGCAAAATTGAACACAGAGGAGATGATTGTCCTACTTAAAGAGAGGGTTTTTTGGGCTTTAGGTTTGGTATTTTCAAATTCACAACATGTTCTGATTCCTGGCTGCTGTATGTATATACATAAATGTATTGCAGCCTTGAGTGGGAGAATGCTGTTATCTGCTTGGTCGATGAGGGTCTATAATTAGCAATAGGTGTCTTTGAAGATCATTGAATATCATTTGAATGCCATTTTGCAGGTGCAGCAGTATCAACTACAGCACAAAATCGGCAACTGTCTCTCTTCTTATCCCCTAAGCCTCCATAACATACAGGTTTGTTATGGCTGCAAACTGTCACCATGTCTACAGACATGGTGACAGTGCTGAGACCCCGGTGATTGATCTGTACAGAGTAGCCAATCAAAGGATAGTAATGCTGGCTGAAAGGTTCTGATTCCCACAGTTAATGACTGCAAAGATCAGAACCTTTTTTTAAAGGTGACCGTTTAATCCTTTCTATGCTGTGGACTGCTGTATGGAAGGGGTTAATAGGGATGGAGCTCCTTTCCGCTCCCATCGGGCCGCTGCTTTGCTGTGGCAGCGTCTCGGTAAAAATGTCATATGATAATCCACCAATACCAAGATAAATGCCATTAAAAAAAATAAAAGCTTATCAAGCTATGAAATGTCCAATATATAGACCAAAATGGTACCAATCAAACTATCACCTCATCCCGCCAAAAATAAGCCCCTATATGAGACAGTTGCGAACCATCCCCCCCCCCCCAAAAAAAAACGAATTGGGCTTTCCGAAAATGGAGACACTAAACATGACATTTTCTTTTCCAAAAATCCTTTTTTTGTTTTTGTTTTAAACCAAAATAAATAAATAAAAATAGACATATTAGCTATCATCGCTTTCGTAACAACCTGCTCTATAAAAATAACACATGCTGTAACCTGTCAGGTGAACATCGTTAGAAAACTGCCTTTTTTTTTTTTTTTTGGTTACCTCACAAAGAGCGTAATATCAAGCGAAAAATTTTCAAGAATTCTACGTTTCTAGACCTTCTAACGCCTAAAAAATAAAATGACATTTACAAAATGATGCCAACATAAAATAGACATATGGGAAATGCAAAGTAATAACTATTTTGTGAGGTTTTACTATCTGCCTTTAAAGGGGTTGTCTGGTTTCAGAGCTGAAACTGGGCATATCCCCTTCTTCCCCCTCTCAGCCCCCCTGCCCCCCTGATATGAGCATAGGAGCATTTCAAGGGCTTTTTTGTTTACAATGGCACACTGCTAGGCAGAGGCTCCCGCCCAGCAGTGTTCCCAGTGACGTCACACTGGGGCAGCACTAAAGGGCGCCCATTAGTGCCAGTGACGTCACCGGGATCACTGCTGGGCGGAAGTCTCCGCCAAGCAGTCCCCATGGAGAGCCCGGTACGTCACTGGATCTCCTAAAAAATAAATAAAAAGCCTTTGCCCTGCATGATTCACTGCAGAGCAAATGCTCCAATGCTCATATCAGGGAGGCCGAAGGGGTGAAGATGGGGATATGTCAGAGTTCAGCTCTGAACCCAGATAACCCCTTTAACCACTTCAGCCCCGCTAGCTGAAACCCCCTTCATGACCAGGCCACTTTTTACACTTCGGCACTACACTACTTTCATTGTTTATCGCTCGGTCATGCAACTTACCACCCAAATGAATTTTACCTCCTTTTCTTCTCACTAAGGGAGCTTTCATTTGGTGGTATTTTATTGCTGCTGACATTTTTACTTTTTTTGTTATTAATCAAAATGTAACGATTTTTTTGCAAAAAAATGACATTTTTCACTTTCAGCTGTAAAATTTTGCAAAAAAAAACGACATCCATATATAAATTTTTCGCCAAATTTATTGTTCTACATGTCTTTGATAAAAAAAAAATGTTTGGGCAAAAAAAAAATGGTTTGGGTAAAAGTTATAGCGTTTACAAACTATGGTACAAAAATGTGAATTTCCGCTTTTTGAAACAGCTCTGATTTTCTGAGCACCTGTCATGATTCCTGAGGTTCTGCAATGCCCAAACAGTAGAAAAACCCCACAAATGACCCCATTTCGGAAAGTAGACACCCTAAGGTATTCGCTGATGGGCATAGTGAGTTCATAGAACTTTTTATTTTTTGTCACAAGTTAGCGGAAAATGAATTTTTATATATTTATTTTTCTTACAAAGTCTCATATTCCACTAACTTGCGACAAAAAATAAAAAATTCTAGGAACTCACCATGCCCCTCACAGAATACCTTGGGGTGTCTTCTTTCCAAAATGGGGTCACTTGTGGCGTAGTTATACTGCCCTGGCAATTTAGGGGTCCAAATGTGTGAGAAGAACTTTGCAATCAAAATGTGTAAAAAATGACCGGTGAAATCCGAAAGGTGCACTTTGGAATATGTGCCCCTTTGCCCACCTTGGCAGCAAAAAAGTGTCACACATCTGGTATCGCCGTACTCAGGAGAAGTTGGGGAATGTGTTTTGGGGTGTCATTTTACATATACCCATGCTGGGTGAGAGAAATATCTTGGCAAAAGACAACTTTTCCCATTTTTTTATACAAAGTTGGCATTTGACCAAGATATTTTTCTCACCCAGCATGGGTATATGTAAAATGACACCCCAAAACACATTCCCCAACTTCTCCTGAGTACGGCGATACCACATGTGTCACACTTTTTTGCAGCCTAGATGCGCAAAGGTGCCCAAATTCCTTTTAGGAGGGCATTTTTAGACATTTGGATCCCAGACTTCTTCTCACACTTTCGGGCCCCTAAAAAGCCAGGTCAGTATAAATACCCCACATGTGACCCCACTTTGGAAAGAAGACACCCCAAGGTATCCAATGAGGGGCCTAGCAAGTTCATAGAATTTTTTTTTTTTCGCAAAAGTTAGCGGAAATTTTTTTTTTTTTTTTTTTTCTCACAAAGTCTCACTTTCCGCTAACTTAGGAGAAAAAATTTCAATCTTTCATGGACTCAATATGCCCCTCAGCAAATACCTTGGGGTGTCTTCTTTCCAAAATGGGGTCAGTTGTGGGGTGTTTGTACTGCCCTGGCATTTGAGGGTCTCCGCAATCATTACATGTATGGCCAGCATTAGGAGTTTCTGCTATTCTCCTTATATTGAGCATACAGGTAATGAGATTTTTTTTTCCGTTCAGCCTCTGGGCTGAAAGAAAAAAATGAACGGCACAGATTTCTTCATTCGCATCGATCAATGTGGATGAAAAAATCTCTGCCAAAAAAAAAAAGATGAATAAATCATTGCCGGGATTTTTTTATATATATATATATATATATATATATATATATATATATATATATATATATATATATATATAGTGTTTGCCAAAGCATAGGAACGCCGCCTCCTCCTCAGCTCGTATGCCTCGGCAAACGTATCTGTTACTGCAGAGGAGAAAATCCCGTCTTGCAGCGCCGCATACACCGACTTGCGTGTAATCTGACAGCAGCGCAATGCTTCTGTCAGAATGCACATCGGTGCTGCAGCTAGTAGATCGGTTGGTCCACCTGGAAGGTAAAAAGACAAAAAAAAAAAAAAAAGAAAAAACCAGGCCACAACGCAATAATTTTATTAACTTTGGAACAGAACATGTAACTTTAACTTTTTGAACTAAACATTAACGTGTTTGCTTACTGGTGTTTTTTTTTTTTTTTTTTACCTTTATAGAACAAACCTCTCCTTCCCCATGGGTCAATGTGCAAAGCGCAAATCGCCCAAAGATGTGGCGAAGTGCGTTATGCACTTTGTCCCATGTGAAAGGAGACGTTTGCAGCAGCTGTGAGTGAATGGGCCCTAATAGCCCTGTGTGCCTATCCTGGTGAGATGATCCCTATGCTAGGTGTACCTGTGTGTGGTACTTTCGGAAACACTCCCCTAAGCATAGGGCAGGGTGGTCAGGACAGTCAGGACAGAAATAGCGGGTGTCACGCCTTATTCCACTCCTGCTACAGACACGACATCTTTTTCGGGGTGACGTGTGGGTTGAGGTACCAGCAACGACATTGGGGAAATGTCGCTCGTGTAGACGGCTAACTACACTGGTGGATGGGGCCACGGAACCTCCTGGATACAGGAGGTTCTCGATGATCTCTTCCTGAAATTTGAGGAAGGATCCAGTTCTCCCAGCCTTACTGTAGAGAACAAAACTATTGTACAGAGCCAATTGAATTAAATATACAGACACCTTCTTATACCAGCGTCTGGTTCTGCGGGAAACTAAATACGGAGACAACATCTGGTCATTGAAGTCCACCCCTCCCATGTGGAGGTTATAGTCGTGGACTGAGAGGGGCTTTTCAATGACACGGGTTGCTCGCTCAATTTGTATTGTCTGCGTGAATGGAGGAGAGCATGTAAACGTCACGCTTGTCTCTCCATTTCACAGCGAGCAGTTCTTCGTTACACAGTGCGGCCCTCTGCCCCCTTGCAAGACGGGTGCTAACGAGCCGTTGGGGGGAAGCCCGCGCGACTAGTTCGCGCGGTACCACAGGCGCCAATCCGTTCTAGAAACAAATGCCTCAAGAGGGCCACACTTGTGTAAAAATTGTCCACATAAAGATGGTACCCCTTGCCGAATAAGGGTGACACCAAGTCCCAGACTATCTTCCCACTGCTCCCCAGGTAGTCAGGGCAACCGACCGGCTCCAGGGTCTGATCTTTTCCCTCATAGACACGAAATTTGTGTGTATAGCCTGTGGCCCTTTCACAGAGCTTATACAATTTGACCCCATACCGGGCGCGCTTGCTTGGGATGTATTGTTTGAAGCCAAGGCGCCCGGTAAAATGTATAAGGGACTCGTCTACGCAGATGTTTTGCTCAGGGGTATAAATATCTGCAAATTTCAGGTTGAAATGGTCTATGAGGGGCCGAATTTTGTGGAGCCGGTCAAAAGCAGGGTGGCCTCTGGGACGGGAGGTGCTGTTATCACTAAAGTGCAGGAAACGCAGGATGGTCTCAAATCGTGTCCTGGACATAGCAGCAGAGAACATGGGCATGTGATGAATCGGGTTCGTGGACCAATATGACCGCAATTCATGCTTTTTTGTCAGGCCCATGTTGAGGAGGAGGCCCAGAAAAGTTTTAATTTCGGAAACTTGGACTGGTTTCCACCGGAAAGGCTGGGCATAAAAGCTTCCCGGGTTAGCGGTTATAAATTGTGTGGCATACCGGTTTGTCTCTGCCACAACTAAGTCAAAGAGCTCCGCAGTCAAGAACAGCTTAAAAAATCCCAGGGCTGAACCGATCTGAGCTGTCTCAACCCGAACTCCAGACTGGGCGGTGAAAGGGGGAACTACAGGTGCGGCTGAAGTTGGGGACTGCCAATCAGGGTTTGCCAGCACCTCTGGGATTCTAGGGGCTCTACGGGCACGTCTTTGCGGTGGCTGCGACGGGGTCACTACTGCACGTGCCACCGTACCAGCTTCAACTGCCCTTCTGGTGCTCGCTACTTCACCATGTTCTACGGCAGTGCTGGTACTAGGTCCAGGAAGGGCTGGGCTGCTGGTGTATGCCTCACCACGTAATCCGACAGCACCAGCCCCACTCTGCTGCTCTTGAAGCGGATCCTGCGCAACCTGCGGTCTAGCGACACGGGGCCGGGTACGCCTGCTGCTATCAGGGACCTCAGCCTCCTCGTCCGAACTTTGGATCAGAGAGCCACTGCTTTCTACAGGTTCGTATTCTGACCCGCTGGATTCATCAGATGAGGGTTCCCACTCCTCATCCGACTGGGTCAGAAGCCTGTAGGCCTCTTCAGAAGAATACCCCCTGTTAGACATGTGGGCAACTATATTTAGGGGTATTCCCTGAGACTACCCAAGAAAAAAAAAGCAAGCCTGTCTTACAAATGGGAGGCTAGCGAAGTACCGGAGGCCGCTGCGGTTGATAAAAAATATCAAAACTGATTTTTTTATCGCTGCAGTGCGTGTAAAGTGAATGTGCAGCGATCAAAAAAAAATTTTTTTTTGTCACTGCGGTGGGGCGGGCGTGGGCGAACGCACGTGTGGGCGACCGATCAGGCCTGATCGGGCAAACACTGCGTTTTGGGTGGAGGGAGAACTAAAGTGACACTAGTACTATTATAGATCTGACCGTGATCAGTTTTGATCACTTCCAGATACTATAAAAGTACAAATGCTGATTAGCGATACGCTAATCAGCGAATAACGGACTGCGGTGGGCTGGGCGCTAACTGATCCCTAAACTACCTAACCAAGGGGCCTAAACTATACTGAAACCTAACGGTCAATACCAGTGAAAAAAAAAAGTGAGTTTGCACTGATCACTTTTTTCCTTTCACTAGTGATTGACAGGGGCGATCAAAGGGGTGATCAAAGGGTTAATTGGGGTGATCTGGGGCTAGTATGTGGTGTAGTGGGTACTCACAGTGATGTGTGCTCCTCTGCTGGAACCAACCGACCAAAAGGAGCAGAGGAGCACAGCAGCCATATAACCCCATCATATTTACTAATATGTGGGGTTAAATGGCTGCTGATTGGTTTTTTTGAAAATCAGCAACCTGCCAGCCAATGATCGTGGCCGGCAGGCTGCTGACGAAATACTCTGCAGCGAAATGCCGGCCCGCGATGCGCATGCGCGGGCCGGCTGTGACGTAATCTCGCGTCTCGCGAGATGACGCACTGATGCGTCCAGGAGGAATAAATCAACCACCTCCCGGACGCATCCGTGCATTATGCGGTCGGGAGGTGGTTAACCACTTCACATCCGCCCATAGGATACAAACGTGGCTGGATGTTTATCTCTGAATGGACGTTCTGGAACGTCCATTCAGAGATGGCAGCTGCACGCTAATTGTGCAGCTGCTGAGTGGGGGGCCTGCTGTCGCTGACAGCAGGTCAACCCAGAGAGATGGCAGGGACTGTTCCCAGGTGTCCCTGCTGTGTATACAGATCAGGAAGCGCTATGTGGCGGCCGGGAGAGTGCAGGAGCTGCCGGGTTTTCTACAGACCTCGATCAGCCCTGCACTGAGGCTGTACAGCATTGTATTCTGCTGTACAGCCTCTCTGGTCAGCCCCAGTTACAGGAGAAATCAATTGTGAAAAAAAAAAAAATGTGAAGTGTGCCCCCAGAGTTCTTGTATGGTTTCACATGTAAAAAAAATTTTTTTTAAATCCCCAATTAAGTAATTTAAAAAAGTTAAAAATAGAAAAAAAAAAATAGACATATTTGGTATTGCCGCGTCCGTAATGACTGGCTCTAAAAAAAAATCACATGATCCACCCCATCCGATAAACACCTTAAAAAAAAATTAACTCTGTAAAAAAAAAAAAGCAATTTTTGTCACCTTACATCACAAAATGTGCAACTCTAAGTGATCAAAAAGGTATATGTCCCACAAAATGGTACCAATAAAACAATCGCCTCATCCTGCAAAAAATGAGCCCCTACATAAGAAAATAGTTTTAAAAAAAAAAACTATAGCTCTCAGAACATGGAGACATTAAAACATAATTTCCAGGACGTCCCTCCATGACAGCACCCATGGAGGTTGTCCTATTGGTCTCTGTAGGGACAGGAAGCGAGAGAGATTAAAAGGCCCCCTCCCCTCCCACTCTCCAGTGTTCTTCCTGTCCCTACAGGGATCGGAGCAGAGAGAATCTTTCCCGACTCTGGGAATCTATTTCAGGGCCGAGCCTGGTCGGGGGGGGTCTCCCTCTCCTCTTCAGGCTCTGGAGGGCCCTGGGGCTAGCACCTCTCTGGGTAGGGGTCCCCTAGCTTCCCCCGATACCTGTTTTCCTTTTGCATCAAGCTCTGTGGGCGGCCGCGGTATCGGGGAGCCGAAGCCGCTTCTTCCGCGTTCGGGAGCTCTGGGATCGGCTGCGGCTCCTGCGCTCGGCGCTCCTCCCGTTTGACGTGCAGGCCCATGTGACCGGAAGTGCGGGTCACATGGGCGGAAGAAAGATGGCGGCGCCCAGGGAACGCTGAGCCCGGCGGAATGCACGCAAGGGGGGGGTCGACTCTTCGTTTGAATGAGTCCCCCCCCCCACCTGAATTTAAGGAGGCGGAGCCGCGCGGCAACGGGTGGACCAGGTAGGACATAAATTGTGTGTCAGTTTGATTGTCCAAGCGTGGTATGGAGGTCCAGATGTCAGCTATGGATACTAGCGCAGACATCCCTAACCCGAGTCATGTAAGTAGTGAGGCTTGTATTCCGGTCCCTCTCTCTCTTCTTGGCACTGGACTAATGGTCTCTCTCTCTTCCATACCAGGGAGAGAAAGACACCACGGTTAAAACGCTGGGAGAACCCAAAAAGAAACCCAGAAGATGTGCTCTGTGCTCAAAGAGACTGGGGGACGCACATGTAAAAGCCCTGTGTAGCGACTGCCTGGCAAAGATCCTCAGAGACGAACAATCCTCCCTTTTGGCTGATCTGAGAGTGATTGTGAAGGAGGAGATCCAAGCGGCCAGCTCTAGTATAGCACAGAGACCCTGTGCCGTCTCCCCTCCCCCCAAGAGACCCCGTGTTCTTAGGGAGTCAGATTCTGAGGAAGAAGGTTTATATCTGTCAGAAGGGGAAACCTCAAAGGGGGATGACGATCAGGGCTCGTCTTATATGGCCGACGACCAGAGAAGATATCTCTTCTCGCAAGAAGATCTAGATCCCCTCCTGTCGGCTGTAAGGCAGACAATGGATATAGAGGAGGAAGAACAGACTCGCTCGATACAGGACGAGATGTTCGGCGGCTTAAAAGCTAAGAAGAAAAAGTTGTTCCCGGTAAACGAGACCTTAAAGGACCTAGTCATAGACGAGTGGGCAGATGCCGATAGAAAATTGTACATTCCACGGGAGTTTAAGAACAGACTATTGTTCAACTCAGAGGACACAAAACTGTGGGATATAGTTCCTAAAGTTGACATTCAAGTGGCAAAGGTGGTAAAGAGAACCACTCTCCCCTTTGAAGACTCAGCCCAGCTAAAGGAACCAATGGATCGGAAGATCGACGGTTTGCTCAAAAGAGCATGGGAAGTGTCGGCCAACAGCATAAATACCAACATTGCTGCTACCTCCGTGGCCAGATCTCTGTGTTTATGGGTGAACCAGCTGGAGGAACATCTTAAGCGGGACACCCCTAAGGAAGAAATTCTGGCATCCCTGCCTCTCTTTAAGATGGCCGCATCCTTTGTAGCAGACGCCTCGGCAGAGTCCATAAGGTTCGCAGCAAAAACAGACTCCCTAACAAATACGGCAAGGAGAGCCCTGTGGCTAAAATCCTGGTCTGGGGATATAGCCTCCAAGAATAAATTATGCGCCTTACCTCTTAAAGGTTCTCACCTCTTTGGTCCGGTACTGGACGAGATCCTGGAGAAAACAGCGGACAGAAAGAAAGGTTTTCCGGAGGAAAAAGGCAAGAAACCCTTGCCCTTTCGTAAGACGACCAGCAGCTTCCAGGGCACTCCCAGAGGTAAAGGGAAGACGGGAAGGTGGAGCTACCCCAAAGGAGGAAAAGGTCGGGGTTTCCTTTTTAATCCCAACTCCAAGCCTGAGAAACAATGACGCCAGACCAGTAGGGGGCAGACTCCAGTTCTTTTGGGAAGAATGGACCCGGATAACCAAGAACCAATACATCCTGGAATCCATCCAGAAAGGGTTCAAGATAGAGTTTCGCCTTCCCCCTCCTCATCTTTTTCAGGCCACAATATTTCAGTCGTCCTCCCTGCAGAATCAACTTCTGGCGGACATCCAAAAACTTCTGAGTTTGGGCGCAATAGTACAAGTCCCTCCTTCAGAAGAATTCAAGGGTCACTATTCAAAACTCTTCCTCATAACCAAACCGGATGGCTCCAAGAGAACCATCATCAACCTGAAATTCCTAAACAAATGGATAACACATCACCACTTCAAGATGGAATCAATAAAATCCACAATTCCGTTGATAAGCCCAGGGGCGTTCCTATGCACCCTGGATCTAAAGGACGCTTATTACCACGTCCCCATTCACCCTCAATACCAACAATACTTGAGGTTCGCAATCAAGAAAGATGGCAGGATTATGCATTTCCAGTTCCAATGTCTCCCGTTTGGGATCTCATCAGCCCCACGCATCTTTACAAAGGTAGTGGCGGAGATAGTTGCCTATCTAAGACAGAGACAGGTAACTATAATTCCCTACCTAGACGATTTTCTGCTTGTGGCAGACTCAGAGGAGGAGTTAGAGCTTCACAAAGGAAGGACTCTATCTTTGCTCACACGTCTAGGATGGAAAATAAACCTGGAGAAATCAGACCTACATCCAGCAACACAAAAGAAGTTCCTAGGAACCCTCCTAAACTCCGTGACCCAATATTCTCTTCTTCCCCAGGACAAGCAGGTCAGTATAAGGGAAAGAATAAGAGCCTTCAAACTAAAGAAAAAACGGACTCTACGGGAAGCCATGCAAGTCCTGGGTCTGATGACCTCATGCATCACAACAGTTCCTTGGGCCCAATTCCATTCAAGAACTCTCCAGGCGGAAGTCCTCTCTTCTTGGGACAAGGACCACAGATCTCTGAACGCCAGGATATCTCTTTCAGACAGGGCAGTAAGCTCCCTCTCCTGGTGGTTGTTAGCAGAAAACCTGTCCCGGGGGATTTCCTGGAACACGTTACCACTCAGAACGTTAACCACGGACGCAAGCAGCCAGGGTTGGGGGGCTCACGTAGAGGATCAGTTCTTTCAGGGCAGTTGGTCCAATACAGACGCCCTACGATCCTCAAACTACCGGGAGTTAAAAGCGGTCTGGGAGTCCCTGAGGGCGGCAGAACATCTCCTCATAGGTCATCATGTCCGAGTTCTATCAGACAACATAACTGTTTGCTACATAAAGAGACAAGGGGGGACGAAGAATCCTCATCTCCAGCAGCTAGCGGATCTCATCTTCAGCTGGTCAGAGGAAAAGATCTTATCCATTTCAGCCACACACCTGAAAGGATCTCTCAATCGCACAGCGGACTTTCTCAGCCGACAGTTAGTCAGGCCAGGGGAATGGAAATTGAACCAGGAGGTATTCCAGTTGATTTGCCAGCAGTGGGGGAGACCTCAGGTGGATTTATTCGCGTCCAGCAGAAATACTCAGCTGGACTATTTCTTCTCGCTAGACCCAAGAGGAGGACCACTGGCGGTGGATGCTCTTTCCCAACCGTGGGACATGAGTCTAGCCTACGCTTTTCCCCCACTTCTCCTCATACCGCAGATCCTGAAGAAATTGAGAGGGTGCTCATCCACGCTGATTTTGATAGCCCCAGCTTGGCCCAAGAGAGCCTGGTTTTCGGTTCTAAAGACCATGTCCATCAGGGATCCAATATCCCTTCCAAAAAGACAAGATCTTCTATCGCAAGGTCCTCTGTTGCACCCCAACCTGGACAAACTGAACCTTACAGCATGGATCCTGAGAGGCAGACCTTAAGGAATAAAGGGCTCTCGGACAAGGTAATTTCAACTTTACAGAGCTGCCGCAAACCTGTCACAAGAGCAATATACAACAAAGTCTGGAAGAAGTTCTCATCCTGGTTGTCACAGAACCATACAGATTCCGGATCCCCCACAGTGGGTTGTATTTTAGAGTTCCTTCAGGAGGGGTTCGATGCAGGTCTGAAACCCAGCACACTCAAAGTACAGGTTTCGGCTCTCAGCTGTTGTCTCGATAGTCCCCTTGCAGACCATAGGTGGATTAAAAGCTTTCTAAAAGCAGCTTCTAGATTGAGACCCACCTTGAGACAGTCGGTCCCCCCCTGGAGTCTAAACATAGTTTTAGAAGGGTTATGTGATCCTCCTTTTGAGCCGATTGGGCAGACATCCGAAAAATTTCTGTCTCTAAAAGCGGTGTTCCTTCTGGCTATAACCACAGCCCGCAGGATAGGGGAAATCCAGGCCTTATCAATTAAACAACCTTATCTAAGGATTCTGGATGACCGCATAATCTTGAGGCCGGATCCAGCTTTTCTTCCCAAGGTGGTCTCTACTTTCCATAGAGAACAGGAGCTAACACTCCCTTCATTTTGTTCCTTTCCCAAAAATATACAGGAGGAAAGATTCCAGAGGCTGGACGTTAGAAGAACAATCCTAGCCTATCTGGACAGAACCAGTTCCTGGAGGAGATCAAGTAATCTGTTCATCCAGTTCGGTGGGAAGAATAGAGGCTTGAAAGCATCAAAACAGACGCTGGCACGGTGGATTAAGGACACCATCAGAGAAGCATACAGACTGCAGGAAATGTCCTGCCCCTTAAATCTAAAGGCACATTCCACGAGAGCGATGGCAACTTCCTGGGCTGAAAGGGCCGACGCTACAGTTGACCAGATTTGCAAGGCTGCAACCTGGTCTAACTTCCTGACTTTTGCCAAGCATTATAGGCTTGATGTATTGGCCGGACAGGACTTGGCCTTTGGGCGAAAAGTCCTTCAGGCAGTAGTCCCCCCCTAGGAGATTCAGTTGTTAGTTCTCCATGGGTGCTGTCATGGAGGGACGTCCTGGAAATACTGGTTTAGTTTACCGGTAAATCCTTTTCCAGGAGTCCGACATGACAGCACCCTGTACTACCCTCCCTGTTATGCTGGTTCCAGCCTTGTAAGCAGTGTGAATATAACATTGTATTAATAAAGGTGTTGGATCCTATCCGGTGTAGTAATTTGAAAGAACACTGGAGAGTGGGAGGGGAGGGGGCCTTTTAATCTCTCTCGCTTCCTGTCCCTACAGAGACCAATAGGACAACCTCCATGGGTGCTGTCATGTCGGACTCCTGGAAAAGGATTTACCGGTAAACTAAACCAGTATTTTTGTGTTTCAAAAATGCTATTATTGTGTTAAAGTGAAATAAATAAAAAGTATTCATATTAGGTATCTCCACATCCGTAACAACCAGCTCTATAAAAATATCACATGACCTTACCCCTCAGGTGAACACTGTAAAAAAAAAAAAAAAAAAAAAAAAAAAAAAATGGTGACAAAAAAGCAATTTTCTCGCCCATATTCATTGGGGGACACAGAGACCATGGGTATAGCTATGTCCTGCTCTGCAGGGATCTCCTGAAGATTTTATTTTTATTTTTCCCTTCTTTTTCAGATGGGCAAACAGGAACGCCTCGCCTCCCTGTTCTCCCGGGGTCGAGTTGCGCCAGTGCCGGTGTCCCGCACTGCTGCCTCCCCCACAGAATACAAGGTGGACCAGGGCAGCCTCGCTCTCCTGCATCCCGCCAGCCAAGGGGGCCCATCCAAGCCCCTCTTTCTAGCGTCCTGCCACCACGGTGCCAGTAGCTGAAGGGGTGACCCTGCTGGACCAGAGGAGGGGTGAAGATGGCGGCAGAAGAGAGGTGAGTACACGGGACTAGGTGAGTATTTAACCCTTTGGGTTGGTCCCCCCTCCCTCTTGGTGGCAATAGTCTGCGACCAGACAGGGCTTCAGCATAGCCCAGCACCCCTGAAGCATTCCCCTCCGACACAGGCCGTTTGGTTGATTGAGGAAGGACATAGGGGGTTAATAGGTGCGGTAGGCTTACTGGCACCAAATTTGGTGGACTATGTAACTCCCTAGTGCCTCATTTACATGCAGGGAGCGGAGCGCAGTAAGGGTGCGCCCAAATAACCCAAGAGCAAGGTAGTACATTACACTACTGTGAGCTTGCCCCCTAATTACTGCTGTAATTGTGTTTTAGGCGCGTCACTCCTGAGGGGGTTAACCGTCCTGCGTTCGACCGGCCACGATTTTTGCTGCTCCGGGAAGGGGTTAACCGCCCTGCGTTCGACCGGCCGTGATTTTTGCCGCCGCTCAAAACATATGGCGGCCAGCAGGGCAGACGGTCATACATGCGGAGGAGACTCTGCCCCCGACTCCTCCCACATTACACCCCTTGGAGCGGACGCCGTCGCGCCGCTCCGGAAGGGGTTAACTACAGCACGCATCTCTGAAAAGCTTGCTGGGCCGTAGCCTTCGTCCCTGGGGGACCTTAACCCTTCATGGCCACCCACCATTCTTAGACTGGCACCTGATTTATCTGGGGCCCTTCCCCTAAGTACACTGTACATGAGTGGAGGATTTAACCCCTTACGGCCTCTTGTCATTGAGGCCGGCTTCCTAGTTTTATAAAAAAATAAAAAAAATATATAGGACATGTCTGTCCATATGGGTCCCCCTCCTCAGCTACACTCGCATAATTCACAATGCCGCCTCAGGGCCGTTTGGTTGATGATTCTCCACATGCGCAATCCAGTGACGGACCCCTGCAGGATCCAATCCGTCCTCCGGGGCCGTTTGGTGATGAATTTCCACCTGGGCAATCCAGTGAGGGACCGCTGCAGGATCCTAATTCCGTCCTCCGGGGCCGTTTTGGTTGATGATTCTCCACCTGCTCTATCCAATGCGGGACCACTGCAGGATCCCAATCCGTCCTCCGGTACCGTTTTGGTTGATGATTCTCCACCTGCGCAACTCGGTGAAGGTTCTCTGCAGGATCCCAATCTGTCCTATGAGGCCATTTGGTTGATAAATTCTCCACCTGTGCCATACAGTGGAGACCTCTGGGATTCCCAATCCACCCTCCTGGTTGTTGGTTAATAATTCTCCACCTGCGCGATCCAGTGGGGTCAGCTGAAATCTCCCATCCACCCTCCGTGGTTCTTTGGTTGATAATGCACCATCTCCGCTTAATCTGGTGGAGTGACTTCTGGGAGTTTCCATTTCACCCTCGGGTGGTTTGATAAGTCCCCGGCTGCGCAGTCCACAACTGCCAGGGGCGAGATTCTGAAGGGTAGCTCTACGCACAAGCGAACCGCAGCAGGACAATTTTCCCCTCGAATATTTCCCCTCCCCTACTATTCCTCCCTAAAAATCATGCTCGGACACACCCTCCCTCACTGGGGCGGGTCCGTCCAGAAGAGGGGAGAATCTCTGATTCGGATCCTGATATGAGTCCGAAGCAATCTTCCAGAGAGTGAGTCTAGGTGGCCAGCAGTACTGTCGTATGCATTACCCACTTCCTTTGGTGGTGTAACTGCACTACTTCAGGATACAGTGCCTGCTTTATACATTGTCCCCTGCCATAGGTGGACTAAGTACAATGACTTGGGGTTCGGGACCTGCCATATGCAGATCTATCAGTGGCGCGATGACATTGTCACTGGTTACATTATGTTCTGTATGCATTACCGCCTTAGGTGCACTATTGCATTCCATGGGGTACAGGACTCGCCATATGCGCTAGTTCACTGTGGGCATTCGCCCCCCCCACCCCCCCCTTCTTAGGTGGGGTATTCTCCCTACCGCTGACCAGTACTTGCCGTATGCTCACACCTTCCTTAGGCAGCTAATTACTCTACGGTTGACTACGGTTCCGATTGTCCGCTATCCTTCCATAGGCGGAGTGTTGCACATCTCTGTGCTTCCGTCGCATTTCCCCCTTCCGCTAGTGACCCACTAGCGGTGAGTAACTAAACATCTTCTGCGGCACTACGGCTCCAGGTGCCTTCACTTATTTCCAAGAGGGCGTGGCTACAGTTGGTTCTAGCAGGCGCCCGACACTCTTATCCTAGTGTTATATAGGTGCCACCAGTGGATACGGTGGCTATTCATTGTTACATCCTTTCTTTTGGTGCTGGTTTCGCACCTGATTATGACATCCTCTGTCTTCCAGGGGGTTCCCCCCCATCTCCATGGGCCTCTGTTGCTCTGGTCGGTCCTGATATTGTCCGCATCAATATGTAATACATACTCCGTTGTACTTGCCTAGTGAGTGCGTTCCAGCGGGTTGACTCTTTTCGCTGACTCCTTATTCTCTATCCACCACTCCCCATTCTCTGGGGAACTGGTTATGCTGGCGACTCTGATTTAGCTCCTACAGCTTGTTTTCCTCCACATGTGCGGCTTGTCGCTAATGTTCGAGTTAATCGTCGCTGCGGTGGGACATCTCCCTCTGGTAAGGGTCCTACCCTGGAGCTAGCTTGGCAGTTGCGCCTGTTCAGCACCCTTCCAGGTAGAGTTTTTAGAGTTAGCTCCACGCAACTGGGGCAGTGTGGCACGTGGTTTCTACGGATAGTATCGGACCTCTCCCTCAATTTTTGCATTGCCGGGGCAATCGCTGGCTACCAATGTGGTAGCGGTATTATTTTCCCTACATGCTTGGGTTCTTACTGCACAGCGCCTCGCTGGGCGGTGGACTCTTGAGCACCGGATCAGTGTCTTTTATGGGTGTTCCCTCCTCGGCTGGGATATGGGGCTGGCATTGCAGTGTGACTTCCCTTGCCTGGCTTCCTTCTCGGGCGGAGTTCTTTTGGCACGGCTGCTTGATCTTTGGCTACTTCTGTATAGCGTTGTTCTCTTACAGGGTAGGGGCTTAGACCTAGCCTATTGCTTCTCCAGTTTTTTCCCCCTCTGGCTCATGGTTCATTGTCACCCTGTATGCCTTGGTAGTTTCTACGTTAATACCTTCCCTCACCTGCGTTGCATGGGGTATTCGTTTAGTGCCTTTCCATTCCAGACACGATCTGGTCCTAACTGGTGGGCTGTGCCGCCCTCCACATTCTTTCTCCTACAAGGACTCTTCCATTGGTCCGGGTGTGCTAACGGTATCTGCACAAGGGCTTCCGCCTTCTCTCCAGAGCCAGAGTTCCCGAAGCATCTGCCATGGAGGTCCTGATTCTCCTTGGTGGGAGTTTCTTCCCCTCCTTCTCAGGGTTCTATGGAAGGTCCGGATGGAGGACATTCAGACATATCCTAGTTGCTCCGAAACGGACTCGTTGTGTGTGATACGCCGACCTCGTTCTCCTGGAGACGTCACTTGGTCACTGCTACTCAGACGTCCTTCTTTCAGGGGGTTCAGTCTTGCATGACCTTTTCAATGATGGCGGGGCTATTGAGACCGCCGTTCTAACGTGGAGAGGGTTTTTCGGCGGATACCTTCCTCTCTATGATTCAGGAAGTCTGCATTGCCAGTATCTATTCTGGGACCTGCAGGTCCTTCTTGGGTTTCTCTGAAGCCAGGATGTTCCCCTCAATTTGGGGGTTTCTCTCTCCTTTCTACTTTAAGGGTTGGACCTTTTTGTTTAGCCCTTGTTTCCTTGATGGGTCAGGTGTTGGTGCTTCTTTCTTGGGCAGCCTTCCAGGTTCCCTGGTGTCCGTGGGAATCTTCTTTCAAGGAGCGGCACATATGGTTTCTCTGTATCGTCCTTACAACCTTGGGATCTGAATATGGTTTTCTCAGCATTCCTTCTCCCGAAGGTAGTCTCCGACTTCCATAGCACGTTCCTTTCCTTTGCGCCCTACGGAAGGGTGTTACATTATGGACGTTGTCAGTGCTCTACTCATTATTAGCAGACTCCAGTCACTCTCGGCGTACGGACCCCCTTTTTCTGTCAGGAGGGTCATCGCTGGGGATTGGCAGCCCCCAAAGGGCGATTGCATTTTGGATTCGGTCTGGCAGTGCTGCAGCTTACCGCGCTCGGAGTGGGGTTCCACTCTTAGTGGGCCGCGTGGCAACAGTTCTTAGTTGACTGCACGGGCACTTGCTTCATGGGTCTGTGGTTTTTCCCTCCCTGTTGGACTGCTCTCGGACGTCCCATGGTCTCTGTGTCCCCCAATGAATATGGGCAAGAAAACAAAATTTTGTAAAACTTACCAGTAAAATATTTCTTGCTCTTCATTGGGGGACACAGCACCCACCCAGTATTGTTGTTCGGCCACAGTTGTGGCTGTTGCTGGTTAGAACCTGGTTTGGTTCTTGGCATTGTTGCTGTTCCACATTGTTTCGTTGGTTTACTTGCTTCTCCTACTGCTTCTCACAAACTGAAGCTCTCTCTCCAGGCTGGAGGGGGTATAGCTGCCAGGGGAGGAGCGAACAGCTTTATCTAGTGTCAACGCCTCGTAGAGGACATAGCTATACCCATGGTCTCTGTGTCCCCCAATGAAGAGCGAGAAAGAGATTTTATTGGTGAGTTTTACAAAAATGAGACCCTAACTAAGACAATTGGTCAAAAAAAAGCTATGGCTCTGACTATGGAGAAACTAAGAAATTTTATTTTATTTTCAAAAATGCTATTATTGTGTAAAACTTAAATAAGAAAAAGTATAGATATTAGGTATTACCACGTCCGTAATGATCTGCTCTATAAAAATAACATATGACCTAACTGCTCAGGTGAACGCTGTAAAAATAAACTGCTAAAACACATTTTTAAACTGCATAAAGTGTAATAATGAATGATCAAAAAATCGTATGTACCCATAAATGGTAACAATAAAAACTCTTCCTGCAAAAAACGAGCCCCTGCACAAGACTATCGGCAGAAAAATAAGAAAAATATGGCGTTCAGATAATGGAGGCACAAAAACATAATAAATATTTAAAAAAATTGCTTTATTATGTAAAACTGAAACAAAGAAAGTAAACATATTTGATATCATTGCGTCCGTAACAACCTGCTCTATAAAAATAGCACATGATCTACCCTGTCAGATGAATGTTGTAAAAAATAAAAACCGTGCCAAAACAGACATTTTTTGGTTACCTTGCCTCACAAAAAATGTAGTATAGAGCAATTAAAAATCATATGTACCCCAAAATAGTACCAATAAAACTGGTCACCTTTTCTCCTAGTTTCTAAACTGTGGTCACTTTTTGGGAGTTTCTACTGTAAGCGGGCAGCAGTGGGGCTTCAAATGGGACATGGCATCTAAAAACCAGTTCAGCAAAATCTGCCTTCCAAAAACCATACGGTGCTCCTTTTTCTTCTGCGCCCTGCCGTGGGCCCTTGCATCAGTTTTCAAACACATGTGGGGGTTTTCTGTAAACTGCATAATCAGGGTAATAAATAAGTTTTGGTTTTGGCTGTGTTAAAGAAAAAAATGGATTAAAGTGGAAAGTCTGCCAAAAAAGTGACATTTAGAAAGGTCAGCTCAATTTTCCTTTAATTCTTGTGGAACACCTAAAGGGTTGACAGTTTGTAATATCAGTTTTGAGTAACTTGGGGGGTGTAGTTTCTACAATGGGGTCAATTATGGGGGGTTTCCACTATGTAAGCCCCACAAAGTGACCTCAGATATGAACTGGTCCTTTAAAAAGTGGGTTTGGAAATTGCTGCTAAAATTCTAAGCCTTCTAACGTCCTAAAAAAAAAAAAAAAGAACATTTACGAAATGATGCCAACATAAAGTAGACATATGGGGAATGCTAAGTAATAAATATTTTATGAGGTATCGCTTTCTGTTTTAAAAGCAAAGAAATAGAAATTTTGAACATTGCGAATTTAAAATTTTGGGTAAATTTTGGATTATTTTATAAATAAAGGTGAAATATATCGACTCAAATTTACCACCGTCATAAAGTACAATGTGTCACGAGAAAACATTCTCAGAATGGCCTGGATAAGTAACAGCATTCCAAAGTTATTACCACATAAAGTGCAAAGTTTGGCTCTATCAGGAAGGGGGTAAATGGCCCTGATGTGAAGTGGTTAAAGAGGCTCTTGTCACCAGGATCAACCCTTTTAAACCAGACATACTACCTGGTAGGGCTCTTCTTGCTGATTAAAACGATACATTTCTTTTGTCTGTACGATAAATAGCTGCAGAGACTTCCCTGCATAACAGAAACAGGACGGGTCTGTTTTGCAGGCCACAGACTTCTATTATGGCGGAATGAATAACTGAATGCCTCTAAAGGTATTCAGTCATAGAATTGCGTTATGGTTCGTGGTAACGGAATCCATAACGCAATTCACCGTTTACCACCAAACGAAGTGTGAACGAATTTCAAAATATGATATTCGCTTATCTCTAATACCAGCACATCCAACCAGAGGTCGACAATTTTTTTTTCGGGAAGTGTAAAAATACTCCTTACCATTTTTGAGGAGTATTTTTAGCCATGGAGGAGTATGAAGGTTGCAGTAATTAAAATAAATATGTAGGTCTACGTAATGTTAAAGGGCCGGTCTCACTTCAGTAAATGGCATTGATCTGTAGACTTGCTGATTCATTTTTCCATCACATTATACACTGCTCATTTCCATGGTTACAACCACCTTGCAATCCATGTGTAAAATGAATCCAGCCAGCAAAGGAGGCGATATAGACAATTACAATACATTAGTAAGTGCCTTGTATTAACTTTCTCTACATGATAACTGCCTTTTGCTGAAGTGCGACAACCCCTTTAAAGGTTTGTTCACATCTGTGTTGTAGGCTCCTTTCCGGCCCTTTTATACAGATTCTGTCAAATAGACTGGATAAAAAAGCCTTGCGTGCAGGACTTTTGTGATGAGAAAGACCAGATCCCTAACAGAAACTGACCAAATCCCAATATATTCAATGGAGTCTGTTCAGCTCTATTGGGGTCAGTTATGTGCCTGGTCCGGCTCATCTTACAGAGCAGAACTACACAATAAATAGCAGTGGTGTGAATATGGCCTAAGAGGCTGGTATTTATGCAAGGAAACAATTACTTGTCTAAATAACATCACTCTCCTCCGTTCAGCCCTCTCCAGTGTACAGTCTCATGTAAATAACATCACCCCTTCCCTCCAACAGACATTCCCATGTAAGTAACATCACTCCCCTCCCTCCCGCTCCCCCCCCCCCCCCCCCCCAAAAGAAAAAAAATAGTTTCATGTAAATAACATCACCTCTACTCTCCAGCCCCACCAACATACAGTCCCAGGTAAATACCAGACCCCACCCAGGGGCTAAGAAATCCCTGGCAGACACCCTGACCAACATTCAGTAATGCCCATTGATGGGGATAACTAACTGGTGAAAGTCTGACTCCTGTAAGACCCTTTACCGATTCCGCGAACGGGGGTCCCATTGTTCTTCCTAATTGCAGAAGAAGGCCGCACATGATTCCTGCTTCTCCAATCATTCTGTATTGGACCGCAGGAGAGAGCAGAGTTTAGGCAGTCCCATAGAGAATGAATGAGGGAATGAAACTCCCACTCTTGGGATGGTAAGGGGCCCCCCAGAGGTCAGACCTCCACCAGTCAGTTATCCCCTATCGTATAAATAGGAGATAACGGGAAAACTTTAAACAACCCATTTAAGGGTTAAATTATGATTGATGTGGAATCAGTACGTGTATATTGATTTTAGGATCATGCTTTTACCTTTTATCATTAACTGCAGGAACCGGGGGAAGACGACCGTAACATAATTACAAATGCTTATAACAGAGTTGTAAAGCTGATCTATGAAGAGACGTGCCTCATCTCTGCCTTGAAGGCCAAATATCAGGCTAGTGTTGAAGTAAGTGCTTTGAATCTGTAGTCTTTGAATGAACAGGGGACCCCCATTTTAGTGATAATTAGGGGTCCCATTGGTTGAGACCCCAGTGATTTAAAAATGTATTACTTAAGCCTCATTCACACGTCCTGCTCTGTGCTTGAAGGAGCTCTGCAGTTTTTTTTAAACTGATCTATCCTCTGGATAGATCATCAGCATCTGATCAGCGGGGGTCCGACACCCGGGACCCCTGACGATCAGCTGTTTAAGAAGGCAGCGGTGCTGGCCTTCTCGCTGTTTACTGCAGGCCTAGTGACTTCGCGACTAGTATCAATGGCCTGGGCGGGGCTAAGCTCTGTTCACCTGAATGGAGATTAGCCCCGTCCATTGATACTACCGGGGGATAGAAAATTAGTTTAAAATAACTGTAGAACCCCTTTAAATCCGTGAAAACTTGGTGAGTGATGCCTCTGTGAAGATGTCCGTGATGGATCTGTGTGTCAGTTTTTTGCTGTCAGTGTCATCCAAAATAATTTTCAAAGCAACTCTTTAAAATGATCCCTGAAACACTGATTGCATCCGTGGTTTCACAGACCTATAGACTATAATGGGCGTTATGGATCTGTGAACACGGACAAAATAGAGCATGCATCCGTGCTTAAAACACGGACCCATGGATCGTGGTAAAAAAACTGATGTGTAAATATACACATTAAAATGAATGGGTACATGTGCTGTCCGTGGAGAACATGAACGACAGACGTACGTGGAACAATGACGTGTGAATGAGGCTTTAGGCTGTGGATGGCTAATAAATTATGATTGTGGGAAAACACCTTTAATGGGGTTGGGCACATTGTTATCTATTAAGCTTACCTACATGTCTTCTGTGCCTGCTTCTGTTATCCTGTTGCGATTTCCACCACAGTGTTTCTTTTATGCAGTTTTTGGCTAGGGTTGCTGCTCCTCTATACAGTGCCTGTGCTCTGTTCTGGCAGTGCTGGCCCATGTAATTGATGTCATTCAAGATGGTTCCCCACTAGTGTATCTTGTCATCAGACCAAGGTACACTGAATTGGGTGACCCTGATGATTTGCTGAACTTGTGAGCTGAAGAGAAGTGGTTACAAGGGAGGTGAGTATCAATGCTGCCAGAATCAAGCACTCCCCAGCAGAAGCCCATCTGAACCTTTGTTCAACTTTAGCATGAGTCTCCAAGTCTCCTCAGTTCAGCTTATCTCAGCCCTGGCTAAGCCCATGCTCCATCTCTACAGCTTCTGTATTTCATTTACTCCTCCATAATTCTCCCACTGCCAGTTGATAGAGGGATTTATTTTCATGCTGGGGCCACCTTGCAGCTGGTGGAAACTTCCCTCTTCCGCTGGCTCCTTACTCCTGCTACTTCGCTGCAGCCAATACTTGGAGAATGGTCCAGTAACCATGGTTAAAATGTAGCCCCTACCTGCATGTGTGGTCTAGACGAAGACTCTTAATGAGGATGCTGTACATGGAAGCCTTGGCAGCGCTGTGCGTAAGGGCTCTTTCACACCTGCGTTCTTTTCTCCGGCATAGAGTTCCGTCGTCGGGGCTCTGCCGGAAGAATCATGATCAGTTTTATCCTAATGCATTCTGAATGGAGTGAAATCCGTTCAGGATGCATCAGGATGTCTTCAGTTCCAGACCAGAACGTTTTTTGGCCGGAGAAAATACCGCAGCATGCTTTTTGCTCCGGCCAAAAATCCTGAAGACTTGCCGCAAGGCCGGGTCCGGAATTAATGCCCATTGAAAGGCATTGATCCGGATCCGACCTTAAGCTAAACGTTGTTTCGTCGCATTGCCGGATCCGACGTTTAGCTTTTTCTGAATGGTTACCATGGCTGCCAGGACGCTAAAGTTCTGGCAGCCATGGTAAAGTGTAGTGGGGAGCGGGGGAGCAGTATACTTACTGTCTGTGCGGCTCCCGGGGCGCTCCAGAGTGACGTCAGGGCGCCCCACGCACATGGATGACGTGATCACATGGCACGTCATCCATGCGCATGGGGCGCTCTGACGTCATTCTGGAGCGCCCCGGGAGCCGCACGGACTGTAAGTATACCGCTCCCCCGCTCCTACTATGGCAACCAGGACTTTAATAGCATCCTGGCTGCCATAGTAACACTGAAAGCATTTTGAAGACGAATCAGTCTTCAAATGCTTTCAGTACACTTGCGTTTTTCCGGATCCGGCGTGTAATTCCGGCAAGTGGAGTACACGCCGGATCCGGACAACGCAAGTGTGAAAGAGGCCTTAGTCTAGTAGAAGTGATTGGTGATGTACATTGATGTATTCTCATGGTGCAGTCCATTTTGATTTGTGGACCACTGCATCATTTCAGCTGCAGGCCCACCGATTCATGGGCTCTTCTGTCATCCAAGATGGCTGCACTGCTTCCTAGACTACCTCATGCATACTATGCCTTGGTAATCCAAAACACTTAAAGGGGTTTTGCCATCATAGACAAATGGGGGCATATCACTAGAATATGCCCCCATTGTCTGATAGGTGCGGGACCCGCACCTACAGAGTACGGAGCGGGCAAAGCAGTTGAGGGTGCACTGCGCATATGTAGCCGCTCTCCATTCATTTTTATGGAGACGCCGAAAATAGCAGAGCGCTGGCTCGGCTATTTCTGTCTGCCCCATAGAAATGAATGTGAGGCGGGGGCTGAGCTTGCGTGGTGCGCCTCCATTCACTTGTATCGAAGCATCGAGGACCAGCGCTTGGTGGTGGTCGGGGACCTCCAGCCACATCTCTCCCCGATCTATTCTCGTTGTAGATGCAGGTCCCAGAGGTGGTACCCGTACCCATCATACAATGGGGGGCATATCCTAGCTATATGCCCCCATTGTCTGTGATGGGAATACCCCTTTAACTGCGTGTCTATCCCTGCTCTTGGTGTGACCACAGCTGGTCTTGGACTACAAAATGCGGAATATGTAGAAGGTAGTCTAAGCAGCGGTGCAGCCATCCTGGATGCCTGAAGATGAGTCTGGGTATTAGATCTGCGGCTGAAAATTTTAAAAGAATGGCCTGAAAGGTTTTGCTCATTCCTCATTCAATTTTAAAATTTTCTTTTTTGAAAAGGAGGTTTTGCTTTAAGCTTCTATTCTTTCTGGTACTCACATCAACAAGAGGTGATAAGACCAGCTCATCCTGAAGGTCAGCTCTGCTTAGTTAGACTTGCTCAAATCTCCATCCCCAACAGTTTTTCCATTCCACTCCTCCCCATCCAAGGCTTCTGCCTTCTTTCAGATTGTGGACACTGCAGAGTTAAGTGACCTTCCTTGTGCCTCTAGACAAAAGATTCTGTTTGTCCTATCATCAACCTGGAGTGCCTCTACACTTTCTTCTGGGCCAGCCACTTCCACATGGAATACTGAGTCTGTAATTTTCTCTTTGGAACAAGGAGTGTTCCTCTCTTCAACCTAAGGGCTCTTTCACATGAGCGGATCTCGTGCGGGTAATCTGCTACATGAGCGAGAGCCAAGCCCCGCTCCGGACAGCAGAGACACTGAGCATTAACATGATTGATAATGCTCCGTGCCTCTCTGTGACCTTTTTACTACAAAATCACAGTGAGATAAAGTTCTCACCGTGATTTTGTAGTAAAAAGATCACAGAGAGGCAAAGAGCATCATCGATCATGTTACTGCTCCGTGTCTCTGCTGTCCGGAGCGGGGCTTGGGTCTTTCATTCAGCAGATTACCCGCACGGCATCCGCGTGTGTGAAAGAGCCCTTAGTGGACCTAAAGGATATGTGTTTACACATTTTGATGAACTCATTTCACCAGCGTTTCCATACACTCAATACTATCCTCCCACTACAATTTTTTGGCCTTCCTTCCAGTGTAGTGCCAGCACTCAATTGTGATGGTGATACTTGATTCCAGAAGTGTTTCAGCTATCCTCTGGTTGACCTCCTGATAAAGCTGCTGTCCAGGACAGTCAGTCAGACCAGTCTTAAAGCTGTTCTGAATATCTTGTCTTTTTGTTTGGATAACAATCTGCTTAAAGTCCACCATTTCGCTTTCCCAACAGATCATCTTTTTTCAGCATTTTTCCAGTTCCGCCTCATAAGAAATAATTTTCGCTAAGACTACTAGGGGGTTAATAGGCCTTGATCAAGACCATTTTGTTCACCCAGTTTCACTTGTGTATTTTTCAGAGAGCATTTTTCGATAGCTGAGACTGCTGTCTGGAATAGTTGGATTGGGTGATCCATCTTTGCAGTCTGCTTCCCCAACGATCAACTATTTCAGGTAGCTGCCAGAGTCAGAAACTCTATAGTGTATGGCAGCGATCAACTCTGTACACTGTGTAGTTTTACCATAGCTCGGTTATGTTTTAAGTGAATGCAGCTGAACTGCAGTATGCCGATGCTGGAAATGGCACAGTATATGAAGTCTTATGCTTTTTCTACATACACTATATGGTTTCCAGCACTGTGGCTGCCTGAAACTTGGACCCGCACCGATCTGATATTGATGACCTAGCCTGAGAATAGGCTATCTGTGGCCTGGACAACCCCTTTAAATCTTTGCAACCTTGGAGAGAATATGCGCAGGATACAGTAGAGTCAGAGCAGGGGAAAGATGTGGTCATGAGTGTAGATGACATGACTTCTTTGTTCTCCTGATTGGTCTTGATCTGCACAGCTTTGTACTTTAGTCTACAGCGTCTTGTTGCGTGCATGGACACAGCCTTATGGAGCCTCGGTCTACTTGTGGGATCCTTGGCCTTGCTTACATCTGGTGGTAACACAGCTACGCCTAAAACAAGAAATTGGATACAGCGGGCAAATTAAGGGGGCAATAGATCATGAGCTATCACATTTCTAGAGGCTCTTTAGAACATATCCCTTAGATCTACTTGCTTTAGAGGACTTCATTTTTCTCCTTGTACATTTGGGACAGTATACAGGTTCATGACTTCTACAGTGTATTTGACTTGGTGTCAGCAAAATTGAATGCTTGATCCTATTTTTGATCTGTCTTACTGCTTTACTAAGAAGTCATCAGCGAATTAAAAGGCAGCATGTTACGTCTGTCACGGCACCTTGTTTGGTGAGACTGCTGATGTGACCCATCTTAGAGGCATCAGAAATACGGTCAGGGACTTCAGATTTTATTTGAACATTCATAAAATAAAACCGCCACAGTTCAGTCCTTGTATTTTTCTGGTTATATAATTTTATGCTAAGGCTGCAAACCATTTTAGAAATGAGTCTCTCCCAAAGCTGGAAAAAAAAATGATTTCCCAGAAATCATAGCCGGAGTTCTCTGGGTGTTTTGTTTGAAGTAACTTACGGTACATAAAACTGTATCCTGCGGCATTAAAATGGGTATAGTGCAAACACTACATCTTAATATCTTTTATTTTTTACTGCTCGATATCGGCATTTAAATAAAGCCATATAATATCTTTGTCACATTTTCAGTTCAAAAAGAACATGTCTGAATGGATAAATAAAAACCCAAATGTGGATGACTTACTAACAGTCAAGAAGAGTATTAAGGTTTTGAAGGCAGAGCTGAGGTGGAAACTGCATGTCAGCAGCAGCATGGAAGAGGTACCTAATTTTAAAACTTTATTTCGAAACAAAGCACCCCGTTCTTATTTGTCCTTGAAATAAGGAAGATTGGATGGGTGTAAGGCCTTCTTGCACATGGCCGTTGTGCGGCCGGTACGGTACGCAATTTGCAGTCCCCAATGGACGCGCCCCATTCATGTGGCAACAGCGACTGATCCAGACCCATTCAACTTGAATGGGTCCGTGATCCGTCCGCACCATAAAAAAAATAGAACTAGTTAAGGGTACTTTCACACTAGCGTTGTTAAGATCTGGCAGGCAGTTCCGGCAACTGAACTGCCTGCCGGATCCAGAAAACTGTGTACAAACGAAAAGACGGTTCTATCGGGAATAACTGATCCGATATTTAAAAATCCAAAATGGCTCCTCCTATGTCCCAGCGCATGCGCAAACCGGATCCGTCGATGCGGCATTTTCCTGAACGCTTGGTACCGGATCCGGTATTAATACATCTCTATGGAAATTAAGGCCGGATCCAGCAAGTGCAGTATTGTTCTGGGATTTTGTCCGGTCAAATACCGTACAAGGGGCGGAACTTCCTGATGCATACTGAACGGATTGCTTTCCGTTCAGAATGCATTAGGACAAAGCTGATGCGTTTTTTTTTTCTGGTATTGAGACCCTTTGCCAGGTTTCAATACCAGAAAAGAATAATGCTAATGTGAAAGTACCCTAAGTGAATGGTTCCGCATCCATGATGCGGGGAGCACACAGCCGGTGCCCCCCTATAGAGGACCCGCTGTTTGCGGGCTGCAATACGAGCCACGGCTGTCAACGGCCATGTGGCATGAGGCCTAAGACTAAATTTGAATTCCCCAGTTTTACTTTTCTGGCTGGTGATGCACCCAGACTTTTTTTTTGCTATGTTTAGATCAGGTTAAAAATCGCGCTCAAGCAAGTCAGTAAACTTATGTCCACATGACCTAACCCCTCAGATGAACATCGTAAAAAATAAAAACTGTGCTAAACCATTTTTTGTCACCTCACATCACAAAAAGTGTAATAGCAAGCGATCAAAAAGTCATATGCACCCCAAAATAGTGCCAATCAAACAATCATCTCATCCCGCAAAAGAAATGAGACCGTAACTAAGGTAATCGCCCCAAAACTGAAAAAATTATGGCTCTCAGACTATGGAAACACTAAAACATGATTTATTTTTCTTCAAAAAAGAAATCATTGTGTAAAACTTACATAAATAAATAAAAAGTATACATATTGGGTATCGCCGCATCCGTGACAACCTGGTCTATAAAAATATCACATGATCTAACCCAGGCATGCTCAACCTGCGGCCCTCCAGCTGTTGCAAAACTCCAACTCCCAGCATGCCCGAACAGCCTACAGCTATCAGCCTACAGCAGGGCATTTTGGGAGTTGTCGTTTTACAACAGCTGGAGGGCCTCAGGTTGAGCATGCCTGATCTAACCTGTCAGATGAATGTTGTAAATAACAAAAAATAAAGAAAACAGCTATTTCTTGTTATCTTGCCTTACAAAAAGTGTAATATATAGCAACCAAAAATCATGACAATTTTTATTGTCACCATTTTGGGGTACTTTTGGCTTTCTGGTTGCTTTTTATCTCATTTTTATGTTGTTTTTATTTTTATTTTTTATTTATTTTTTTTACATTTTTTAAATAACGGATTTGTTTTTTTTTAAGTGAAACTTTATTTTTTTTTTTTAAACGATTTATTTTTTTGGTACATTTTTTTATTTTACACTTTCTCTCCCCCATAAGGTCATACAAGACCTTTGGGGGACATTTAACTAAATTTTTTATTTTTTTCTATTGATTTCTCCTATAACTGGGGCTGACCCCGAGAGGCTGTACAGCATAATACAGCGCTATACAGCCTCAGTGCAAGGCTGATCATGGTCTATGGAAGACCCATCAGCTCCTGCACTCCCCCGGTGGTCACATGACCACTGATCTGGTACAGGAAGCTGCATAGCACTTTCTGATCTTTATACACAGCGATCTAGAAGGCAGGGTGCTTTTCCAGGAATGGTCCCTTCCTTCTCTGGGGTGCCCTGCTGCTACTGACAGCGGGGCCCCCGCTCGGCAGCTGCACGATTAGCGTGCAGCTGCAATCTCTGGATGTTCCACAACGTCCATTTAGAGATCAACCCACCGCCCAAGGTTGTTTATAGTCAAATGGTTAAGCTGCCCATGCACCTTTTAATAGTTGTCAGCCAAACAATAGATCAGCCAACTGCTTTCTCTACTGACCCTTACACGTCTGGTTCAGCTGATCATGTATGCCTTTTTAATGGGGAGAAAGGCATACAAGCCCCTCTGGTGGCTTATTCCCCAGTATAATAAAAAGATCGGACAATATGATTGAGTCACGAGCTCCCCGCAAACGTTGGATTGCTAGCTGGTTCTGCCAAAAGAAATGTGTATGGTGGACCTTTTAATGGACTGTGGAAACTAGCAAGGAATTATTTTGTCATGTGTTAACTTTTGAGGGGAATTTTCATTTTGTTTCTTCTCAATCCATCCTCGTCAAACCATATTCCCCCATAATAAGACAGTGGAGTCTTGGGTAAATCAGTGTTTTGCATGTAACATAACCGCCCATGCATCTGACAATGATTTAACTATTTTTCAGTCTGATGAATACAATGCAACAGCGCACACTGAAGTGAAACATGAAATTGAAACCATAAGGAGCAAGATATTCTCTGAGATACAGCGTGAACAAGAAGAATATGTGAGTTGATGTCATTGAAATCAAATACAAAAAAGTCAATTTTTAAAGAGGTTTACATTACTTAGATATTGATGGCCTGTAAAGATAGGTAATCAACATCCATTTGATCTGGGTCTGACACGTTGCTGTTTTGGACAGCTGTCAGCACAGGAAACAATACAGTAGATGGTGCTGAAAGGTTCACCAACACTGATGGATTTCTTCTCAACTGGTGCATCCGACCTATTCATTTCTATGGGATCACTGCTATGCTGCGAACCTGGCCGCGACAGCGGTCTCCGTGTAGTGGTACATTTAGTGACGCCTTTACCTAAACACTTGACTGATGGATTTTCCTAACGTAATAAAATATTGAAACCTAAAACATTAAAATTGACCAATCTAAAAAGTCACAGCACACTGTCATCAGGCCATATTTATTATTAGAGGTCTAATATAGTGTGGGCTCAGCATGCATGTGGAACCTGCAGTCCCTGAATTTAATGGTGGCAACTATGGCACCAGCGGAGGTAGTATTTCTCCTTAATGTCATTGGGGGACACAGCACCATGGGTATACAGCCAGCTACCACTATGAGTCGACACAAGATATGAAAAAGGTGGGCTATACCCTCTCCACAGACACTAGTCTAATCAGTTTTAGTCTAGTGTTTGTAGGAGGCCGACACGACCTGCACTTCTCCTGCAGGTCTTGCTGCAATTTTTTTGCTTTATTTTTTTTTATTCTTCACTTGCTTTACTCGCCACAGTGTTTAGCACTCCGGCACACCTATATGGTATCCCAGGTACGTACGCTTTCCCCTTCACGGGGGGTACTTGTACCACTGCCAAATGCTGTATTCGGCAGACTTTCCTGGTTCCAATGTATCTCCCTTTTTCAGCTGGAGTAATTTCACTATTAGCAGGGGCTATATTCAACACACCCTCCTAGTCCGAGAGTGTTCCAGGCCACCGTATTACTTCTCCAGACGCTGTAGCCAATACACCGTCCTGGAGCTAGTGTGCACCACGCAACCTTATTACTCCCTTATCAAGTGGAGTACCCGTACCATCTTCAGACGCTATAGCCATTTCACCTGTCTGGTACTAGTGTGCAGCATGTTGCCACATTACTCCTTTATTTGGTGAAGTACCTGTACCTTCTTCAGAGGCTGTAGCCATTACACCTATTTGGTTCTAGTGTGCACCATGCAGCTGTATTTCTCCCTTATAAGGCAAAGTATAGATGCTATCTTCAGATGCTGCAGCCATTGCACCTGTCTGGTTCTAGTGTGCACCATGCAACCACATTGCTTCTTTTTTAGATGGAATACCTGTACCATGTCCAGATGCTGTAGCCATTACAGCTGTCTGATTTTAGTCTGCACTACACAGCCGTATTACTCCTTTATTAGGTAGAGTACCTGTACCATCTCCAAATGCTGTAGCCATTAAACCTGTTGGTTCTAGTGTGCATCACGCAGTCATACTACTCCTTTAGCAAGTGGAGTACCTATACCACTTCCAGATGCTGTAGCCATGTATCCACTCTCATTATAGTGTGCACCATGCAGCCAGATTACTCCTGTTTTCAAGCGGAGTATTTGTAGTATCTCCAAGTGCTGTGCGTTATTGATAGTCTGTGGCCCATATGGCTCCCGCATTACCCTTTCCTGGCTCTAATGTGTGCTAGGCAATCATGTGGCCCCTCTTCATGTGGAGTGATGGCACCATCCCCAGATGCTGTACATCACTCTTTTCTGGTTCTAGTATGCATCTGGCACCCCATTACCACCGTCCTCGGCGGTGTACTTGTACTATCTCAAGGCGCTGTATCCGACAAACCATCCTGGTTGTAGTATGTACCTGTTAACCATATGTTCCCCGCCTTCTTGGGCGGACTAGAGTTGCAATTGTTAGATCCCGTATATGGCTGGCCTGTTCAGATCTGACACCTGGTGCATTACCTCCTGAACCAGGCCCTCTGAGTGCACCAAGTCTTCTCATTGCCCCTGTACTAGGCATGATTTTTACTTTGTGGCTTGATGCACTATTTAACAAGACTTCTCAGTCCTGTTATGCACCAGACAACCACACTCTCTCTGCCAGGGGCAGGTTGTTGTCTATCATGCTAGGTTTGTTCTTTGTCAACCGTATAAAGTACTGCTGTTTCTCATCCGTATCATTGGGTGACACAGGCTTGACCATGGGTATAGCTGTTGTCACTAGGAGGCGACACTAAGCACAAAACTGTAAGCTTCTTCCTCCAGCTATACCCTTCCTAGAGGGGCTAAGCTAAAACAGTTTTAGCCTAGTGTCTGTAGGAGGCAGACCTCCCTACTTTGCAGGTCTGCACATTTTCTTTATTTTTATGTTTTCCTTCTAGCGGGACTACAGGCAGTCCTAGCTGCCTGCACTCCCACACGGGAGACCAGGGGGTCCCTAAGCCTGCTGCTCCTTCCTGGTCTCCAGAAGACAAGGAGGATCAGAGATTCCTAAAGCCTCTGCATCCTGCCAGCCTTCGGGTTACCGCGACAAGTCTCCTCTGTTGTGGGTGTAGCAGCCCTCCCCAATGGGCCGTGCACCTAAGGTGGTGACCCGGCTGGAACCAGGGGGGCAGAACACGCCAAACAGGTAAATATTCCTGGCTCCAAACCCCCTTTTCTTCCCCCTCCCCTTTGGTTACTTTCTGGGTGGCTCCCCAGGTGGAGGAAGGGGGTGGGGGTGAAAGAAATCACTCTGTGCTTGCCAAGCTTCTTTCTGGTAGAGCCGGAGTGGGTGCGCTCTCTAAGATGGTGCAGGACGTTTCCCATTCCAACAGGGCCATTGTGGAAATGCTGGGTAGTTTGGCCGCGCGGCCACCCTCCGACCTGTCAGACTCTGGGGAACTCTCTGCTACTCTCCATCGCGGCCGTCCTGCAAAACGGGCCAGACTTCCCTCTCCTCGAAGGGTGTCTGCGTCCCCCGCTTCCTCCATCTCCCCGCCCACCTCCCACAGAGTCTCGCTCCGACGCGTCCTTATTAGAAGAGGTGTGTTCTGAGGAAAAGTTGTCTCACCGGAGGACCAGTCTTCCAAACTGTCTGCTATGGTAGAGAATCTCATTGCAGTGGTTAAGGACCCTACGCCAGTTTCCTTCAGGCGATCCAGTCGCTCTCCAAAAGTTTTCCCCAACCACCCGGAGTTTGATTCCTCCCTTTCCAAGAAATGGAATTTCCCTGACGGGCGGTTTGTTTTGCCGAAATGCTTACACATCTTTGACAATTTGACAGGATTTGACAAAGAAGTGGTCCTCCTCTCCTATTGTTGACCCTCTGGTATCCTGCCTCGCTAAGTCTACTTTCACACTTTCGTTTTGGCTTTCCGTTTTGAGATCCATTCAGGGCTCTCTCACAAGCGGTCCAAAAGGGATCCGTTTGCATTCTGAATGGAAAAGGATCTGCTTAGAATGAATCAGTTCAGCCTCCATTCCGCTTTGGTGACTGACACCAAAACGCTACTTGCAGTGTTTTGGTGTCCGTCTGATGAAACTGAGCCAAACGGATCTGTCCTGGCACACAATGTAAGTCCATGGGGATGATCAGTTTTCACTGATACAATATGGCACAAAAGAAAATGGATCTGTCCTCAATTGACTTTCAATGGTATTCAAGACTGATCCGTCTTGGCTATGTTAAAGATGTACAAATGGATCCGTTCAGAACGGATCCAGACTGTTGTATTATCTGAACAGATTCGTCCATGACTGATTCGCACAAAACGCGAGTGTGAAAGTAGCCTAAGAATACCACCTTTCCTATGGCGAATGGGACTTCCTTCTCGGACCCCAGGGATAAGAAATTGTAATCTTTTGCCAAATCTTCTTTTGAAGCAGTTGGCACTGCCCTGCGCCCGTTTTTTGCCTCTACATGGGTTAGCAAGGCTATGACTGAGTGGGCAAACAAGCCATGTCAGGACCTTGCCTCTGGTGGCTCCTCGGAGGAACTTTCGGATATTGCAGTGCAACTTTCCCACGCCAGTTCTTACATCTGTGAGGCCTCTCTGGACACAGCCAGGCTTTTGGCCCGCTCGTCAGCCCTTTTCGTGGCTTTTCGCCGTACCCTGTGGCTATCTTGCTGGGCGGCGGTTGAGGCTTCTAAACAGGTCTTGACGTCCCTCCCCTTTGCAGGTAACAAACTTTTCGGCAAGCATCTGGATGAGATTATCTCTGATGCTACAGGGGGTAAAAGCACCCATTTTCCCCAAAGAAAAGGGTGAGAAAACTAGATTTTTGTACTTACCGTAAAATCAGTTTCTCTTCCGTTCATTGGGGGACACCATTCTCTCTTGTTACGGGCCTCGTTGTCGCCTTCGTGATTCTGGGTTTGTACATTGTTTGTTTGGTTTTTCCTGTTTCTTTTGCTTCTCCTACTGCTTTTGCACAAACTGTTTTAGCTTAGTACCTGTAGGAAGGGTATAGCTGGGGGGAGGAGCTCACACTTTTGTGCTTAGTGTCGCTTCCTAGTGGCAACAGCTATACCCACGGTCAAGCCTGTGTCCCCAAATGAACGGATGAGAAACAGATTTTACTGTAAGTACAAAAATCTAGTTATTCCGCACTGCTGTTACCCCATTTCATGGATGAGTACTCGCATTGTTGTTACTGCCTCTGTGCTTTATTTTCAGAGTTACATGGGCCAGTCCTTTCAGAGTACCTGGGTCGCAACTGGATGCTCTATCCTGCAAAGATATACAGCATTGTGAGCACCAGCCGCTACTGCAGTTTTCGGGTCATTGCTGGACGTCCTCTCTGATATGGCTGTGACGGGACTAGTGAGCACCACACACCTACTTGGTGGGTGGAATTTTCCACTGCTCGCTCTGGTATCTGACATGGTCACATAGTTCTTCCATGTTCCAGGCGTTCTTGGTACTCCCTTATGTTCTGATTAGTTGTGCTACATGACAGAAGTGCCGTTTGCTTGGGCCTTGCCGTTGTCTGCACCTGTCAGTTTCTTCCCCTTTCCTTGGGGGTTTCATTGTTCTTTGCTGGTAGCTGGTTTCTGTATGTCAGTGTAGTCTCTCCCGGCTTCCCCTGGCGAATTCTGCATCCTTTCCTGACATATGGATGTCTGGCGACTCTTTTACAAAATCCAGGCTGCTGTACTTGCCCCAGTGTTATACAGTATGCTAGTCTCTACACTTGGGATGGTTGTTTAACCATGGACACTGAAGATAAAAGACGCGGCACTCACCAAGGTCAGAAATTCTCCTTAAGGCTTTATTGCTTGCTTGATAGCATGCTACGCAGGCTCGGGAGCGGGATGGCCACGGTGCGCATCGGCGGTTGTTTAACCATGGCTGATGTTTTTCCCTATGGTCGCTACATTTCATTTTTCCTTTGATAATCTGGCTATTACCCACGCAGAGGCTCAAGTAGCTCTGGTTTGCAATTTACATTCATATTAGCCACTTCTGTGATGGCGCTTTCCCTCGATTTGAGAACTGTTCCTCCTTCGGCTGTTTGGAGTCCTCTTTCTTCTACTCCAATATCTCTCAGACAAGTGTGTCTCTACTTTTTTTCCTGAGACTTCATGTGGCCAGGGATTTCTCTGGTCTTACATTTCACAGTGATATTTTGTTCCAGTTTTTCTGAGGCTCGATTCTCGCCTCCTTTGTGTGGGAGCCACGTCTTTTACGTTCCCTTCTCCTGGCCATTACCAAGGACTCCCTTCTCCCCCAGGGGTTGGCTGCTTTCTCTGGCAAGATGGGGTTTCCACCGTCTCATAGGATGTTTCTCTTTTTCCACCTGCCTTGTAGTGGAAGGGGGCTTGCTCCCTTTCCACGGTGAGTCTTTGCTTTTCTTTCTCTCAATCGTTCAGCCCCCAGTGCTTCCTTGTTTCCTCTCTACCCTGGCCTTCACTTGGTATTTGCCACGGACAGGCAATGTTTTTGGTCTGAGACAATTTAGAGTTTTTTCCTTACTGGGTCCTCTTACTAGTTGGGTTCCTTTGCTTCCAGGCCTTATAGCATCTGCTTCCTTTTGCCTAGGGTTTGTCCACAGGGTCTTCCTTTAGCTTGTCTCCAGGAAGTTTTTTCCTTGGTTCAGGACTGCTCCTTTCCCTTTCCCAGGCATTTTCTTAACTGCCAGGTTCCCTCATGGTCTACTTTTTTCTTTTTGGGTCTGTCCTCTTATAGATCCCCCTCTGGAGCATCCCTCTATATGCAGAGAGCTAGGTAATTACCAACAGACCCCTTCTGGTTGTGCTGCTCTCCTGTTTCTTCATGGGGAGCCCTGGTTCTTCCAGATCCTTCCTCTGGTTCTCTAGTGCGTACTTGTTAAACTCTTGGTTCTTGCGCAGGACATCTAGCCCTGCTCCCTATCCTCTAGCTTCTTTATTTTTCCCAGCTTTGATGGAGCTGGGGGTTTCTCTTTGTTCCTTTCTTGCATATGGCCTTTTTCCCAGGCACTTGTCCTTGGGATACTGGCAGTCTCCCACAATTTTTTTATTTGGACTCTTCCTGGTCCTGGAGTCTCTCGGCTCACTCCTTAGTTTTTCTATCTACCATTTCATGCTGTGGCCTCTACTGGTCCTGTTGGGTCACCTGGTTCTCCTGCACCTGTGCGGCCACATTTTTGCATGAGATTTCCGTCCCACCCTCGGGGACTGCTTTGGGACGTCCCATGGTGGTGTGTCCCCAATGACATTAACGAGAAAATTAGATTTTTCTACTTAACCTAAAATCCCTTTCTCGTTCAATTCATTGGGGGACACAGATCCCACCCTTTGTTTTCATTTCTTTCTGTCACCGGGCTGCTGTACTTCTTTCCTTCCCCGGTCGAGGACTAGTTGGTTCTTTGCTTTTGTTTCTCTCTCCTACTGCTATTGGTGCAAAATGATTAGTCTAGTGCAGTGATGGGCAAACTGCGGCTCTCCAGCTGTTGTAAAACTACAAACCCCATCATACCCTGCTGTAGGCTGATAGCTGTAGGCAGACTGGGCAGACTGGGAGTTGTAGTTTTACAACAGCTGGAGAGCTGCAGTTTGCCCACCCTTGGCCTAGTGACTGTGGAGAGGGTATAGCCCACCTGGGCGGAGCCAACCTTTTTCATATCTAGGTTTGCCTCCTAGTTGTAGCTGGGCGTATACCCATGGTGTTGTATCCCCCAATGAATGGAACGAGAAAGGGATTTTACGGTAAGTACAAAAATCAAATTTTAGTGAAAACTGGCATACCCCCCGATCCCCGCAAGAAATCCAACACTGCTGGATTTCTTGCGACTGTTGCGCTGATCCCATTAATTTGTATGGGATCACAGCTACTCTGCGGACCTGCTTGCGACAGCTATTGCCATGTAACTGTACCCTTAGTGACCCCTTTACCTAAAAAATTGACTGATTTTTTTTTTTCCTTTTTTATATTAATAAAATATTGAAATATAAGTCATTGGATCATTCTAAAAAGTCACAGCAGATACCCACAGTCATTGGCTCACATTTATTATAGCCCGGGGCCTGCACCTTGTCATAAATTAGGAGCAGCATCAAGCTGTCTGTGTGCCCTGTCTGTGTGCCCGTACTGAAATCTATGCCAGTCCCTGACTGGTGTAGATTTCAGTGATGTTCTATGCCAGAAAACTGTCATAGAAGATAAATGGGATGCTGGTCCCGCACCCCCCTCGCCATGCCCCCATTTCAGGGAAGTACAGAGGACAACAGAGAGGTGGCATTTGCCCAAAATTTTAATCACGCAGTTTTCGACTTTTTCACACCAGAAAACTAGTGTATTTTAACAAATACCCCGCAATTGTCCTGTATTTTTATTATTGGATATCTTCACTAATGTGAATTATTTAGCTAAAAATATTCTGGCTAATGGCTGCTTAAGAAGCAGAGCGAGCACCATAGTTAGCAGGTTTCATACAGCAGACACCCACAGTTAATGTCCACGATCGCCAGTAATGCCAATCGCGGACATTTAACCACTCAGATGCATCTGAGAAGCCGAAAGCACGCTTCATACATAGGTGGTATCGTAATTGCACCGACCTGGATAATGAAGGCCACAAGTCAGTTTTAGCGCATAGTGAACCCGTAAAAACAAAACCCATATAATTGTGCCAGAATTGCTTTTTTCTTTTCTATGCAATATTAAATGATGCCATTAGAAAGTGTAAGTTGTCCTGCAAAAAAAATGTGAATGGAAAAATTAAAAAGTTATGACTCTGGGAAAGCAGAGATAAATAAAATGCAAAAATGGAAAATCGTTGTCAGGAAGGGGGTTAAAGTAGATTTTAAATTAAATTGCACTTTAGTATTTCTGGCAGCCACCTTCCTGATACTAAGTCCTCATTCAGAAAGCCATATGCTGTCCGCAAAAATGCGGATTAGATGCTGACCCATTTGTTTCTGTGGGGCTCTTTTCTTCCATTCCACGGCTCTGCAAAACAAATGAAACGTGGCCTATACTTATCAGTGAAAATCAGGACGTGGCCCCATTGAAGTCTATGGGTCTGCAAAAATACAGAATGCATTCAGTTGTTTTTTTGTTTAGTTTTTTCTTGTGGACATTCTGAACTGTCCGCAAAAAACTATTTGCATTATAGCGGACAGCATGCAGCCGTCTAAATGAGCCCTAAACCTGAGAGAAACTTTGATTCGTTAATAGAGATGTTGGCCATAGAGCCATTAATAGATGCTGATACCTCTAGGAAATTCTCATTGTTCTGTTTTCTTTGCTTCACTTCCTGAAGATGTAAGCTAGATTTCTGTAATGATTACAGAAATTTAGTAGGTTTTTTGCATGATACATTTTAATTTACAGTTGGCATAATACGCATAACATTTGGAAGTGTGGTTTTAACATTTTTGTAAAGGCAAACTCCTGAGATAGATAGATATAGATCTATAGATGTATATCTCTATCTATCTAATGTATATAATCAAAAAAACGGACAGCACATTCAGTAGAAAAAATGGTTTATTCACCCATGTGGTACAGTAAGGCAACGTTTCGGCTCAAACACAGAGCCTTTCTCAAGCGTTGAATAAACCACAGTTTTTTTCTACTGGATGTGCTGTCCGTTTTTTGGATTATCTTAATGGGTAAGGAGCCTACACCCTTGGACATAGCACCCGACTTTATCTGGTTATACACACACACATACACACACTTCATTTTGTTTCCATGTGTCGTAAAAAGATATAGAGTTTTCCCCATAACATTGACCTCCACAGTGCCCGCCTCTTTAACGGTGACCTCCACAGTGCCTGCCTCTTTAACGGTGACCTTTATAGTGGCCGCCCCTTTAATGGAGACCTCCACAGTGCCCTCCCCTTTAACAGTGACTTTCACAGTGCCCGCCCCTTTAACAGTGACTTTCACGTGACTGCCCCTTTAACAGTGACTTTCACGTGACTGCCCCTTTAACAGTGACTTTCACAGTGCCCGCCCCTTTAACAGTGACTTTCACAGTGCCCGCCCATTTAACAGTGACTTTCACAGTGCCCGCCCCTTTAACAGTGAAAGTCACGGTTATGGGGGAAACTGCCTATCTTTTTACGACACACTAAAACATAAAATGAAATATACCCATGTGAAGCCGGGTCCTTCTGCTGCTGTGATGCTTTATAGAAAAAGGTCAGCTTGCTTTTTTTTTTTTTTCTTCTTCTCCCTATTGTCGGAGCCTTTACTTCATGGTCCATGTTTTGCCTCAATGAACTCTACTAGATTTTTACAGTGTGTTAGAATCTCTCTATAAGGGTACATTCACACGTCCAAGGTGTATTGCGGATGCGCAAATTGCGGATCCGCAAATTGCGGATCTGCATTTCACCCAGCCGGCACCCCCCATAGAACTGCCTGTCCACAATTGCGGAAAAGAATAGGACATGTTCTATTTTTTTGCGGAGCTGCGACCTGGAAGTTCGGGGCCTTGCTCCGGTAATGCGGAGAGCACATATCAGCTTCTGCAAAAGTCAACATGTTGTCAGTGACAACTGCAAGTCTGCTTAGCCCTGTGTGCTCTTCTGCTTACATCTTCAGGCTGCATTGTGTTTCTTGTGGCTTATTGTTACCCAGTCATTTGGAATAAGCTGTCATTGCATGTGACATGAATGCTTCTTCGTAGTCACTGTCTGTAGCCTGTCCTCTGCCTTAGCGCTAAACATGTGGTCTGATCACACTTGCCTTTGTAATGAATTTGCAGAGCATCTTTGAAAATGCACTTTCCAAGGGTTTTAGGTGAAGCGCAATTTCCATAATCAATGTGTTATTGAGAAGCTTGATAAATTTTTTTTTTAGAAAACAAGTTACAGTTTACTAGGTAGATAAAAGAACAACAATGTATAATGTGGGCTCGATTAGTGTGTGTTGGGAAAGATTTCAAGTAAGTCGACAGGTCATTGTGCAGAATTCTTCCGGTTTCCAGTTTCTAAAGCATGATGTACTGTACAGTAGAACCAGGTTTCGTTTTTTTTTCCCTTTTAAGAATCCGGTTCTAATTATATGAACATTACCAATATAAATACAATAAATCAAAACGGTCATGCATACAATACAGAGTGAGATCCATGACAGTGTTCTGAACAAATATGGCAGAGCACATGGCCATTGACGTGGTGCATCATTGAATCAAATATCAAGAGGGCTATATTTATTATTCTGCCAGGGGAACCAAAGTAGCTTGGTTTACATTCTGCGTATATGGTCAACCTCTGAGGCCCGCTCTCTAACCAGTAGGGCCTTAGTGGACTTCCAATGTCTGGGTATCACAGTTTGATCTGCGGTCAGACAGTGGCATAGAAGGCCCTTTACCACTAGGAGAGAACCAAGAAGGATCAAGCGGAGTGCTAACTGTGGGGTAGGAGTTTGCCCCTGAAACTGTAGGACCTGTTTAGTTTTTAGTTTTTTTAAATGTTATTTACATCCCTGATTTCCTTTCTCGCTCCTATTATTGGGGCACACAGGAGACCATGGTATATCTGCTTCTGCCACTAGGAGGTGACACTAGGCAAAAAAAAAACTGCTAGCTCCTCCTCTCAGCTATGTACCTCCTGCATACACGGAGTTGATACATTTTAGCTTAGTGTCTGTAGGAGGCAGATTTCCCCCAGGAAGGCAAAAGTGGACCAGGGTGGCCCTGCTCCCCTGCATCCAGCCATGGGGTCACCTGCATTTCTGCAGTCCCCGCCTCCACTCCAGCCTCACTACCCCCTTGGGGCTAGTAGCTGAAGAGGTGACCCTGCTGTTACCCAGAGGAGGGCGGTGGGGGGGTTAAGAGAAGAGGATAAAGATGGGGTGAGTATTGTGAACACAGGGTGAGTATAACCCCATCCATCCACTACCTCCCCCAATCTCTCACCCCCACTCCACCCCTCCATTCCCCAGCCAAATGCTGTTTCTTCCTGGCCTGTGAGCCTGGCTTCCCTATTATATGGCTGTGTAGTTTAAAATTAACCCCTTCTTGCTTCCACTTGGGGCTAGGTGTCAGTTTTCGAATACACAACTCTGTTTATATTAAAATAAATAAGTTACCCTGGCACTATCAAGTACTGAGTGTGGTGTCTGTTGCAGAATTAACCCCCTCTAAGGTGGGTGTGCTCTCCCTCCATGCGGTTACTGCCGCACTTCCCAGCAATGAGCCCACTGGATGTTTTTCATGCAACTCCCCTTCCACGGACACGCACTGGCGCTGTATATCCTGTCGCTTTCCCCCTGCCTTTAGTGGAGTAATTGCACCACCTTTGTATACTATGTCTACTATGCCACAGCACCAGATACTATTTCTCGCCCATTTTCCTTGGGGGACACAGACCTTGGGTATAGCTCAGCTCCCTAGGAGGCGTGACACTAAGTAAAACTGTTAAGCCCCTCCTCCATCAGCTATACCCTCAGCCTGGAGATAGAGGCTACCAGTTTTAGCTTAGTGTCCAAGGAGGCAAGACACTCCCTGCTACTGCAGGGCTGTTTTCTCCTTGTTGTAATTTTATTTTATTTTTGTTTTTTCCTAGAGATACCAGAGACGCATTGGGCCTCTCTGCTCTCCCGGGGTGAGCTGCGCCAGTGCCAACTTATCTGCACTGCTGCCTCCCCCACAGAAGCAATAGGAGGATCTGGGCAGCAATGGCTCCCCTACATCCCGCCAGCTAGGGGGTCGCCCGCACGCAAAGCCCCTCTCCCAGCTTCCTGCCACTGCGGTGCCAGTAGCTGAAGGGGCGACCCTGCTGGAAGGAACTGAGGGTGAAGACAGGTGAGATGGCTTTTCCAGCCCATACCCTGTCCCTATCGGCAAGCATGTACCCCTCTGGGTTTGAAGGGGGGCACCCGTGGTCGCTCATTCTGAGCGCTCCAGCAGACCCTCCCCAGCTCTCCTCCGTGTATCCTGCACCCCTCTCTCCCTCCCGCCGCCGCCCGCTCCGTTCCGAACGGGGGGCGGGGCTTATGCCCGACATGACCATATCGGCATCGGCGGGGCAGGGGACAATGGTGGCAGAAGGTCACCCACCTGGGAATAATCGCCGCACTCTTGGGGCCTGAGGGCCCTTTATTTCATGGCACCCTGCTTCTTCTTAGCCCTGCGAGGTTTTTCGGCAGCAGGGGGCGTGGCTTACGCGCGCGCGCGCCATTTTGGGGGCGGGGTTAGGTTCTCCTTCACAGGAGACATTTCAAGCGCTGGAGGGGGCGGAGCTTGTTCCCCGCGCTTCTGCTGAATTCTTCCCGCGTTTCCTCACTCCTAGACAGGAAGCTGGGACACGTGGGGGACTCTGAGCACCTGGTGTATCGCTCGGCTTCTGTGGGCGCTATCTGCAGGCTCTCTGCTGTTTGCTGCTCCCTGCTGCTGCTGCTGCAGCTGCTGCTGATCCTCTCTACTCCTGACGTTCTTCTGAGGCACTGGTAGGACAGTTAACCCTCTCCTACCCCTCCTGGTCATAGCTGCTATATCCCTTGTGGTCTCTGTATTGGGGTACGACCACTTTTTCAGCATGTCAGATCCCACGGGTGCCCCCAAACCCTGGTACCATGCCTGTACCGCCTGTAAGGAACTTTTTCCGCGGGGGCAATCTGAGCCGCATTGCCTTGCATGTCAGGCCCCGGTGCAGGGCCCGCTTCCCGCTGCGCCCCCCGGTGCCTCTGAACCCCCTGACTGGGCTAGGTCTCTGTCTCAGGCGGTGGAAAGCCTTACACACGTAGTGGGCCGTCTCGTGGATAGACCGCCTCTCCCGCAGGCTGCCACAATCCCTGTCGCACCCGCTGGGACTACCGTTTCTGCCGCCCCCACTGATTCCCTGCCTCCCAGCGAATCTTCCAGGGCCCGGCATATTCAGAAACGTTCAAGGGTTGAGCGCACATCTTCTCCAGATGCTTCGCTCTCTCCGCCATGCGTGCGAGCTCAGTCAAGTCTATCCTCTCAAAGGGATACGCTTTCTGAGGGAGAACTGGCGGATTCGGACGTGGACATGGACTCAGAGCTTCCGTCCAAATTGGCGTCTTGGTGGGGCATCTTATCACTAGCATCCGTGATACCTTTCACATACACGATGACCCCCCCAACTCTGAACAGGCCGGCGTGTCCTTTCTTCGCCCCAGACAGGCCTCCAAGGTCTTTCCCATCCACGCAGATTTTTCTTCTGTGGTGTCCAAGGCTTGGACCCGGCCTAACGTCCGCTTTGTTACACCCAAAAAGCTGGACATTTGTTATCCCTTTCCAGCGGATTCTGTGACCACGTGGACGTCCCCGCCTAAGGTTGATCCTCCCGTGGCTCGCCTGTCCAAAAGCACTACTATTCCTGTACAAGACGGATCTTCCCTCCAGTCTGCTGAGGACCGTCGTACGGAATCCCTCTCCAAGGCCATATTTACTGCCTCTGGTTCGGCCCTTAGACCGGTCTTTGCCTCCGCCTGGGCTGGTAAAGCGGTCTCTGAATGGGGTTTGCAACTGGAACGGGAGTTAGGGTCGGACGTCCCTCTACAGGACCTCCGTTCCTTAGCCCAACTAATTGTCCAGGCCGGAAAATTTGTCTGTGAGGCCTCTCTTGATGCGGGTGCCCTCATTGCCCGTTCCTCTGCCCTGGCAGTTTCTGTCAGGAGGGAACTCTGGCTGAAGGTTTGGGCGGCGGACGCCGCTTCCAAACGCTCTTTGGCTGGCCTACCGTTCTCGGGTTCCCGCTTGTTCGGAACCCGTCTGGACGAACTTATATCTGAGGCCACGGGTGGGAAGAGTACTCACCTCCCCCAGTCCAGGCCGAGGGGCGCCCCCCGCGGTCGCGCTGGTTCGTCCCGTTTTCGGTCCTTTCGCAAGCCCACCGGGTCTAGACCCGCGGCCGGTTCTTCTTCCTCTGGCCCAGCCCAGGATAGACGCAAGAAGCCGTTTTTTTCGGACGCAATCTACCTGGCGCAAGCCCCAGCCCACACGGGCTCCCTCAGGCCAGCAGCCCTCTGCCTGAAGGTGCGCCCCCACCCACCCGGGTGGGGGGCCGCCTTCTACTGTTCAGGAACGTATGGCGGGCCCACATCTCAGACGCATGGGCGCTCGAGATTGTATCTTGCGGATACAAGATCGAATTGCGTCCATTCCGCCAGACCGTTTTTTCCGGTCCCGTCCTCCGCGGGATCCCGTACGAGCGGCCGCCTTCTTCACGGCCATTCGCTCTCTAATGGACAAGGGTGTCGTCGCCCCCGTGCCTCCGACGGAAAGGTTCAGGGGGTTCTACTCGAACCTCTTTGTGGTTCCCAAGAAGGAAGGCTCAGTGCGACCGATCTTGGACCTAAAGCGCCTGAACCGTTTTCTCCGACTGCAGAGATTCCGGATGGAGTCTCTCAGGTCCGCAGTGGCCTCCCTGGAAAGAGGGGATTTCATGGCCTCAATCGACGTTCAGGATGCATACCTCCACGTTCCGGTTGCTCCATGTCATCACCGCTTCCTGCGCTTCGCGGTGGGGGACGATCACTTCCAATTCGTCGCCCTTCCCTTTGGTCTGGCGACGGCTCCTCGAGTATTCACCAAGGTCCTGGCCCCTGTCTTGGCCCTTCTGCGTTCAAGAAGTGTTTTTCTTCTCCCTTACTTGGACGACATCTTGGTCAAGGCACCCTCCTTCTCTCAGGCATCCGGCAGTGTGGGACTCACTCTGGAGACCCTGACGCGGTTCGGTTGGATCATCAACCACCCCAAGTCTTCTCTTACCCCCTCCAGACGGCTGATCTTCCTGGGGATGCTCCTGGATACGGAGTTGGCGGAGGTCCGCCTCCCGTCGGACAAGCGTCTGGCCCTTTGCGGGTCTGTTCGCGGTCTCCTCCGTCATCACCGCCCTTCCCTCAGATCCAGCATGCGGTTGTTGGGGAAGATGGTTGCCTGTTTCGAAGCGGTGCCGTTCGCACAATTCCGATCCCGCACCTTTCAGAGGGCAATTCTGTCGGCCTGGGACAAATCACCGAGGAGTCTGGACAGGACCTTTCTTCTGCCTCCCCTGGCTCGGGCTTCCCTCAGCTGGTGGTTGCATATCCCTCTACGGGGGAGGTCCTTCCTCCCACTGAACTGGCTGGTGATTACCACCGATGCCAGCTTACGGGGGTGGGGGGGGGGTTTTCCCTCCCCGGTCCGTCCAGGGCGTTTGGTCTCTATCGGAGTCCAGACTTCCAATCAATATTCTGGAACTGAGGGCGATTCTTCTGTCCCTCAGACACTGGACCCATCTACTGAGGGGCCACCCTGTTCGGATCCAATCGGACAATGCCACGGCTGTGGCATACATAAACCATCAGGGAGGCACTCGCAGCGCTGCAGCGATGCAAGAGGTGACCCTCATTCTCCTCTGGGCGGAGGCGCATGTGCCGGCCTTATCCGCAATTTACATCCCGGGGGTGGACAACTGGGCGGCGGATTTCCTGAGCCGGTCCACCATCGACCCGGGAGAATGGTCCCTGCACCCAGAGGTGTTCGAAGCCCTTTGTCTTCGCTGGGGTCGCCCCGACGTGGACCTCATGGCTTCCAAATTCAACCACAAGGTCCCCCGATACCTGGCCAGGGCACGGGACCCGAAGGCGTACGGCGCCGACGCGCTCGTCCTTCCGTGGCGCGAATTCTCCCTTCTGTACGTCTTTCCTCCTTTCCCCCTCCTGCCACGGGTTCTTCGGAGGATCGCGGCAGAGGGCGTTCCCGCGATTCTGATCGCCCCGGATTGGCCCCGCCGGTCTTGGTACGCCGACCTAATGTTGCTGTTGGCAGACGCACCGTGGCCACTGCCCTCCAGGGAAGACCTTCTCTCTCAGGGACCGATCTTCCACGAGCATTTAGGCTCGCTACGTTTGACGGCGTGGCTATTGAGACCGCCGTCTTAACGCGACGGGGTTTCTCCGCGGACGTAGTCCGCACCATGATCCGTGCTCGTAAGCCCGTGTCCTCTAGGATCTACTATCGGGTTTGGAGGTCCTATCTGGGGTTCTGTGAGTCCCGGAGCATCCCACCTCTCCGGTTTTCTCTTCCCACGATCCTGTCCTTCCTCCAGTCGGGTCTGGACCTGGGGCTGAGCCTCAGTTCTCTGAAGGGACAGATTTCGGCGCTGTCTATTCTTCTCCAGCGTCCCCTGGCCCCTCTGGGGCCAATTAAGACCTTCTTACAAGGGGTGGCTCACTCTGTTCCGCCGTACCGCCCTCCAGTTCCATCCTGGGACCTGAATGTGGTGCTCTCGGCGCTCCAATCAGCCCCCTTCGAGCCTTTACGGGAGGTCTCCCTTCGCCTTCTGTCCTGCAAGGTCATTTTTCTTGTGGCCATCACATCTCTCCGACGGGTGTCGGAGTTAGCGGCTCTTTCTTGCTCCGAACCTTTCCTGATCTTCCACCAGGATAAGGTTGTGCTTCGGCCTGTCCCGTCCTTCCTGCCAAAGGTGGTCTCCGCCTTTCACATCAATGAGGACATCGTCCTTCCGTCGCTCTGTCCCTCTCCTTCCCACCCCAGAGAACGGGAACTGCACCGTCTGGATGTGGTCAGGGCGTTGAAGATTTATCTGGAGGTCACCGGATCCTTTCGGCGCACGGACTCCCTGTTTGTGGTTCCGGAGGGTTCGCGCAAGGGTTTGGCGGTCTCCAAGGTGGCTATTGCCCGTTTCATTAAACTGGCGGTGTCTGAGGCTTATCGAGCCAAGGGTAGAGCTCCGCCTTTCAGCGTCACTGCTCATTCCACCAGAGCAGTCGGAGCTTCCTGGGCGCAGAGGCATCGGGCCTCTGCTGAACAGTTGTGCAAAGCAGCCACTTGGTCCTCTCTGCACACTTTCACAAGGTTCTATAGAGTGCATACGCATGCATCAGCGGATGCTGCTTTGGGCCGCCTGGTTTTGCAGGCAGCGGTTTCCTGATGCTCCGGTGGTGGTCCGCCTTGGGTTTGTGGTCCCTCCCTTCTTGGACTGCTCTTGAACGTCCCAAGGTCTGTGTCCCCCAAGGAAAATGGGCGAGAAAAGGAGATTTTTGTATAACTTACCAGTTAAATCTCTTTCTCGCTCTTCCTTGGGGGACACAGCACCCACCCTTCTGTGTTTTGTTACAGGGTTATGGTCTGGCGCCCCGTTGGGTTGCTGGCTGGTTGTTTCCGTTATTGGTTGTTATCCTTTCACTACTTGGACACGCAACTGGTAGCCTCTATCTCCAGGCTGAGGGTATAGCTGATGGAGGAGGGGCTTAACAGTTTTACTTAGTGTCACGCCTCCTAGGGAGCTGAGCTATACCCAAGGTCTGTGTCCCCCAAGGAAGAGCGAGAAAGAGATTTAACTGGTAAGTTATACAAAAATCTCCTTATTTCCCATCACCCATGATGGCACCCATGCGACTAGGACCTCCCATCCTGGACAGGAAACCTGAAGAGATAAAATGGTTCACACCCCCACCACACCTCGGTTCAGGTTTCCTGTCCTCCAGATAGGAGGTACCTGAGGAGCTCTGGCTCCTGCCGTGAATTTGGTTCTCACCTTGGGAGGCTGGGGAAGTCCGGATCTACTATACCGTAAAGGGACCTATTCCTGGCGGCGTCGGTCTCCTTGGGGAGCTGCTGCCTGAGCCTGCTCTTCTTCCTGCCTCCTTCCAAGCCTCTATGAGGAGCCGCTGTGGCTGTGTTCAGGCGGCTCCTGGTCCATTGCAGCGGGATGGTGGCGTGCGCTTCTCCTGCGTTCTGTGCATGTGCGCCGGGACAGCTCCTTCCGGCTCATTGATGTCATCTCCGGCGCCGGGCCGGAAAGGGTGGGCATCCTCCCTCATTGGATTAGGCATTTCTCGCCCATTTTCCTTGCGGGGACACAGAAGACCTTGGGTATAGCTCAGCTCCCTAGGAGGCGTGACACCAAGTGAAAACTGTTAAGCCCCTCCTCCAACAGCTATACCCTCAGCCTGGAGAGAGAGACTGCCAGTTTTTGCTTAGTGTCCAAGGAGGCAAAACACTCCCTGCTCTGCAGGGCTGTTTTCTCCTTGTTTAATTTTAGATTTTAACTTTTTTCTTTTTCTTCCAGACCATCAGGGGCAACAGCGACTCAATAGACCTCTGTTTCTCCCGGGGTTGAGCTGCGCCAGTGCTGGTCACCCGCACTGCTGCCTCCCCCACAGAAGGCAAGGTGGACCAGGGCAGTCCTAGCTTCCCTGCATCCCGCCAGCGCAAGGGTCGCCTGCACGCCAAGTCCCTCTTTCAGCGTCCTGCCACTACGGTGCCAGTACCTGAAGGGGCAACCCTGCTGGAACTGACCGAGGGTGAAGACGGCTGATGGTGAGAGAGTGGCTTCTCCAGCCCTACGTGTCCCCCTCTCTCTTGCGTGCCTGTCTCCCCACCGCTAGCTGCAGAATAGGTTCAGCCGCATTGCCTCCCTTCTCCTGCCGGAGTCCCTTCTATCCTCACGGGCACCCTGTCTCAGGGTCCCCCCATCCCCTTACCGGTGCGCTGCTCAGGGCCAGGGGCCCCCTCCTGATGGCCGAGGCGTAAGGCCTCTCCTCCGGCCCGCGGGGTGGGCACCCGCGGCCAGCATGGACTTGAGCGCGATACTCCAACAGGCCCCGGCCGACCGTCGGTGCATTCCGGTCGGCCGGACGCCGCAAATTTTGTCCCAGACTTCGCGGCCTGCTGGGCTGCAACTCCGGCGCTGCTTCCCGGGCACCCGCGGCTGGTATGTACAAGCGCCACTCCTCCAGCTCAGGTCCCGGCTGGTACCTCGGATACTGTGCGGCCCCGGCTTCACCGCCTACTAGGCCGCAAAATTCCGGCCTCGGTTGGTGGGGGCCGGAAATTCTCCAGGCGTGAATTCTTCCCGCCTGGAGGTTCCCCCCCCCCCAGGGGATCGCAGCGCTGCCCCCCCCCCCCAGGCCGGATCCCTGTTAACCCTTTAGGTACCGGCCGGCTCCCATCTAGAGGAGACCCTCTAAGATCTGGGCTTCCTCATGGGCCTGTATGACTGGCCCCTTTCCTGCCTCTCAGAGAGGCTGTGCCCTGTATGGTGGCCCCCTTCCTGCCTCAGAGAGGCTGTGTTATTAAAAAATAAAATACAAAAAATAATTAAAAATAACAGATTTCTTGTGGGCTGCGCAGGACGTTGCAGCCTGATCTCAGTAGTGCTGGCGGTATGCATGCTCCCCTTCCATAGGCGGCATGTCACGCTCCCCCGGCTGCATCGCTGCCTTCTAGGCGGTTTCTTGCCCTCTCTCCGGGATACGGCGCTGGCCAAGTACATGCCGCCCTTTCTATAGGCAGAATTAGTCACCCTCTCCAGTTATAGTGCTGGCCATTTGCATGACCCCCCTTCCTAGGCGGAATACTGCACTCTCCCTGGCTGAGGGCTGGCCTTGTGCATGACCCCCTTCTATAGGTGGAATACTGCACTCTCACCGGATACGGTGCTGGCCATGTGCATGACCCCCTTCCATAGGTGGAACACTGCACTCTCACTGGATTCGCTGCCGGCCATGTGCACGACCCCCTTCCATAGGCGGTGTGCTGCACTCTCATTGGACTCGCTGCCGGCCATGGGCATGCCTCCTTTCCTCAGGCGGCATACATACTCACTGACTGTGGTTGTTCTCTCGCCAGTACGTTGCTGGCCATGTGCATGACCCCCCCCCCCCCCCCCCATCCATGGCGGGGTGCTTGCACTCTCACTGGATGCGATGCTGGCCATGTGCATGACCCCCCCCCCTTTCTGGGCGGCATACTGCACTCTCACCGGATACATTGCTGGCCATGAGCATGGCCCTCTAACATGGGTGGAATGCTTGCACTCCCATTGGATACGGTGCTGGCCTTGTGCATGACCACCCCTCATTCCATGGGCGGAATTTTGCATGCTCACGAGACTCACGGCTGTCCTTGTATATGCTGTGCTGGACTCGTACATGTCCCCCTACGTTGGCGGAGTAGTTGCACTCATGAAATTCGGTGTTGGGTGAATTATTGCACAATCGCTTAATGCTAGGATAACCCTGTGCATGTCCCTCTTTCACTAGGTGGACCTCCTGCGTTCCTGCTGGATACTGTGCGGCCATGTGCATGGCCCCCTTCTGGGCGGAATATGGTATGTCCCACTTCTCTGAAGTTGGTACTGGCCTTGGGCATCACCCCTTTTTGGGGTGGGCCTTTGCACTCTTGCCGACTGCAGTGTTTGCCAGGTACATTTCCCCCCTTTCTGGGCGGACTGCTTGTGTTCCATCGCATGCCGTACTAGTCTTGTGCATAACTCCCTTTCAGGCTGCACTTTGCACTTCCGTAGATACTGTAGGACTCTGTGGCTGGCCCCCTTCGCTGAGTGACCATTTTGCAGTGAGCGGACGTTCTTGTGCGTTGTTTGGGCCGTATATGCCTTCTCCTCCCGTAGGTGGGTTGGCCTTCTCACTGCTTACGGGGCTGCTCATACGTATGCCTCCCTTCCTCCACACACTTGTTTCTCTTGGGATACGATGCTTGCCGCAAGCCTTGCACTCTTCTCTGAAGAGATCATTCTGCCCACCTGACCTGGACGGGCTCTACTTGCTCTCTACTGCACTGAGCTAGGTGGTACTCATTCTTGGGTTTGGATTGTATATTGCGGTTCCGTTGTGACTGTATCCACCATGTTCGTTGGCCCTTCCACCTGGGGAAAGTTTGTGGTTCCTAGATATGTACCTATTCGTCCTCTCGCGGCATTGCTTCCCTGCGCAAGCGGTCATATGGACGAGAGTGCTGTCTGCAGCGCCGCTCGAATTCTACGTTGGCTCTGGCGGGACTACGGTTCCCTCGCCTACTACAATTTCCTCCTCTTCGGTTGCAGTGTGGTATGAGTCCTTCCTATTGGCGCCCTCTGTGCTTCAGTTCTGCTCTGCTACCAGGTTCAGGCCGCTCTTCTCGGGAAGGTCACCCAACTTCTCTTGGGTGCTCAATTATCCAGGTCCGGGGGACCTCCACTTTGGGTTCTTCAGGGTATGCGCCTTCTGCGAGGCAGCGGCAGCTCAGAGTAGCGGCTGCTTTTGAGCTGTCCTACTATGACTTCCTTGTTGCCCACTCCTACTTTCGGTTGGAGGGTGTTATGCCGGCCTCTGTCTCGACTGCTTTTTCTCGACGGCTCTGTTTTGGCTCCCGCTCGGGCATATCACTCCGATGTGGCCTCTGCCCCGGCCAGGCTTCAGAGGCTGTTCCTTCACTGCCCTCCCCTCTGGGGAGAGCATGGTTGTTCACTTGGATGGTTCCGTTGTTCCTTGTGGCCTTGTTCCGTCTGCCTTGTTCACACTGGCTGTACTAGCTGTGTGCCTATTTACCGGGTCTACCGCGTTCTGTCCTCCCGCTGGGTGCAGATTGCGTTTTCCATTCTAGGCAATGGTCCTGCTGTGGACTTAACATTCTAAAATCATGGGACAGCTCCCCTTATGCCTTGGATCATAGTTTCCACCTTTCCTCAAAGACAAGAATCTATCCGCAGGGGTTCCATGGATGTTTATGGACCCAGCTATAATTACCACAGACGCCAGCCCTTTGGGTTGGGGGCCTACTCCCAGAACAGGTGTTGGCAGGGGAGATGGGACTTGTACATGAGAAAAGCATCCTCCAATTGTATGGTGCTAAGATCTAACTCACAGCCAAGCTCCCACATACCTCCATAGTGAGATCACTGGTCCGTGTATAGGTGGGGCTTGCCGCCCTATCTCTTCTCCCACTGCATGAGTGATCTCTCTATGGAGGTATGTGGGAGTTTGGCTGTGAGTTAGATCTTAGCATCATTCAGACTGTGTTCACACACCATAGGTAGTTTAGTGGTAGGACCCATGCCACACTGAGATACCTTGACTGTGGTGCAAAAGGTTTCAGTTGTGTTCCTGACTGGAATACATTGGCTAAGTCTCAGTTTTTAACATCTGCCTGAGGGATTAGCCAGTATTGTCAGTTGCATATCATTGTGGTGCACCTTTTGCAGTGATTTATGTGTTTGTATATTTTCATCCACACACTCCTCCATAGTATGTATTTTTTTGCTGGGGATTGCCGCTAACAGCGGATCACATGCGGAGGAATTGCTCCCCCAGTTATAAACACGCTACAGTGTTTGGAGTTTTTGAGCATTCTCCCATTTAGGCCACTTTATTTTTGTGATTTTACTTAGGACATAGCCCAGACCTCTGTAAGTCTCCCGAAATGCCAAAGATCCTAGAGTTTTTGCAAGCAGGGCTAAATCGAAATCTTTAAGAATCTGCATAAAAAGTCCAGGTAGCTGCTTTGAGTTATTTCTTTGATTCCAGATTAGCAGATCATCCATGGATTAAAAGATTCTAGTCGGCAGCATCAAGAATGCACCCTTCTTTAAGACCCTTGTCTCCCTGAGATTTAAATACTGTCCTTTCGGCCCTATCTCAAAAGTCATTTGAACAGTTACCTGTGATTTCTATTAAAATGCTTACTTTCAAAATGTCCTTCCTTTTAGCTATAACATCTGCAAACGGGTTTCCGAAATTCATGCTTTCTCTGCTTTCCCTCCCTATACTACCATTTTAGAAGACAAGGTGATTATTAGACCACTTCCATCCTTTCAGCCTAAGGTGGTCTCAGATTTTCGTAGAAGTCAGAATGTGATTCTACCCTCCTTCTGTCCAAATCCAACTAATCTGTTGGAAGAAAACTCCACATAATCTTGGAGACTAGACTAGACTCTCCTTATTCAGTTTTTGGATAGAGCTAGAGGTCGCAAAGCCTCTACTAGTGTTAGAGCTAGATGGGTTAAGAATTCTATTTCGCTGGCTTCCCTTAGCCTAACTCCCCCTTCGGGGCTCATTTCACTAGGGCTGTGGCGACCTCTTGGGCAGAGAAAGCAGATCCGTCTCTGCCCAAGAGCTGCTACTTGGAGCTCTCCCCATACCTTTTTTAGACATTACAGACTGCATCTTGACTCAGATTTGGGAGAAAAGTGCGACAAGCTGGAATCCCTCCCTAAATTCTTTCTTATAATTTATTCTCACATGGGTGCCGTCATGGGTAAGGGGAAAACAATAATTACTCTCATCGGTAATTGTTTTTTTTTTTAAACCTATGACTGCACCCCAAACCCCCCCCCCCCCCCCCAAAAAAAAAGATATAGAGAGAGATAGCTAGATAGATAGCGATAGATAGATAGAGATATATAGAGATATATATATATATATATATATATAGAGATATATAGAGATATATATATATATATATATATATAGAGAGATAGATATATATATATATATATATATATATATATATATATATATATAGAGAGAGAGAGAGAGATATGCAGTAGCTGCAGAAGGTATTAGAAGGGATATAACTTACCAGATTGGTTCTCTTCTTTGCCACTTTGTGTGTTAGTTTCTGTTTTCAACCTTCTTTTTCTTTGTTGTTGGCACGCCTCCGGAGATCTGTTTTAGGCCTCTTTCACACTTGCGTTGTCCGGATCCGGCCAATTGGGCTTTCAGACACTCTGTTGGAACCTCCACAAAGAGAACTTTTAGCATGGCCATGCTATAAAGACAGAAAGTTTTAAAGACTGCAACCTTGTAACCATTGCAACTTTGTAACAATCGAATCGCCCTGAACACAGTGAGTGCGGAGATCGGACTGCTGTCCCACCCGTAATACCGCGAGATTTGGGCCAGGTTACTAGAGTTTGGGAGCTGTGAGGACGTAACAGCGTCTCCAGCTGAACTCCTGCAGCGCATTAAGAAAGAGACCGTGCAACATGCCAACATAGGAGGTAAGACTGTTTACTCCTAGCAAGGAATAACCTCCGGACAGAGGTGAGAATTACACAGCTAATATAGACTGCGTTTACAGAATATATTATTAATTGAATACAAGCAACTTTTGGACTGTTAACTGCGGTTGATTGCGGACTTTATATCGAACTTCAATCTCCACAGGAAGGAATACAAGTCTATACTGCCAGGCCCTATACGGTGTCCCTTATTTTTCATAAATTTGTCGCACCCATTCATTATTTTTCACCAGGATATTGATATTTTTATCTCAAGTTATCAGCACAGTTACTTATTTCAACTCTTTATTATTGCACTGTCACCTTATTTAACATTCATTGTGGACACCATTGGACCGCATATATGCATCAGTGTATTGCTCCCATCAATTAGTGGCGCATATAAGGTCGACCATTATTTTATACCTTGGTAATATTTTATAGTATTTTAACTGTGGTATTGAATTATTGTCTGATTAATTTGTTATAGCTATTTTTATTATTAAATCTGAGTGTATGCCATAGGTGAGTGCTCGCTCCCTTATTTCTACATTTATTTATTCCATTGAGGTGGGGCGTCCCCAAACTGAGTTTGCAGCACCGTACCACCCACTACCAGCAGTGAGCCACTTCATTTAATTAACTGGTCATGATACTTGACACCTTAGGTAGTATATGTGCCCTAGAAGAGAATTCTGTGGGTACTACCAAGCGAATTGAGTATTACCCTGCCTCTGAATACTGTTTCCACGTCTAGCTCTCCTTATTTAGGTGGCATATTTAGGCTAGCTCTTTATTCTATGGCTACTACGGTATGTCCTCTTCCGCAGGGCAGTATTTACGCTAGCACTAGAGAGCGTAGGTACCACTGTAGGGCCTCCTTCCCAGGTGGTGTGTCTACCCTCACTTTGGCTTTTGTGGCTACTGTGGTATAGCCTCAGTTGGAGTATTTACGCTAGCGCTACATATCATGGCTACCCATGCCCCCCTGGAAGAAGCGCACCAGCGAAACGTACAGTACAGACCAAAAGTTTGGACACACCTTCTCATTCAAAGAGTTTTCTTTATTTTCATGACTATGAAAATTGTAGATTCACACTGAAGGCATCAAAACTATGAATTAACACGTGGAATTATATACATTACAAAAAAGTGTGAAACAACTGAAAATATGTCATATTCTAGGTTCTTCAAAGTAGCCACCATTTGCTTTGATTACTGCTTTGCGCACACTTAGCATTCTCTTGATGAGCTTCAAGAGGTAGTCACCTGAAATGGTCTTCCAACAGTCTTGAAGGAGTTCCCAGAGATGCTTAGCACTTGTTGGCCCTTTTGCCTTCACTTTGTGGTCCAGCTCACCCCAAACCATCTCAATTGGGTTCAGGTCCGGTGACTGTGGAGGCCAGGTCATCTGGCGCAGCACCCCATCACTGTCCTTCATGGTCAAATAGCCCTTACACAGCCTGGAGGTGTGTTTGGGGTCATTGTCCTGTTGAAAAATAAATGATGGTCCAACTAAAAGCAAACCGGATGGAATAGCATGCCGCTGCAAGATGCTGTGGTAGCCATGCTGGTTCAGTATGCCTTCAATTTTGAATAAATCCCCAACAGTGTCACCAGCAAAGCACCATCACACCTCCTCCTCCATGCTTCACGGTGGGAACCAGGCATGTAGAGTCCATCCGTTCACCTTTTCTGCGTCGCACAAAGACACGGTGGTTGGAACCAAAGATCTCACATTTGGACTCATCAGACCAAAGCACAGATTTCCACTGGTCTAATGTCCATTCCTTGTGTTCTTTAGCCCAAACAAGTCTCTTCTGCTTGTTGCCTGTCCTTAGCAGTGGTTTCCTAGCAGATATTCTACCATGAAGGCCTGATTCACACAGTCTCCTTAACAGTTGTTCTAGAGATGTGTCTGCTGCTAGAACTCTGTGTGGCCTGGTCTCTAATGTGAGCTGCTGTTAACCTGCAATTTCTGAGGCTGGTGACTCGGATGAACTTATCCTCCGCAGCAGAGGTGACTCTTGGTCTTCCTTTCCTGGGGCGGTCCGCATGTGAGCCAGTTTCTTTGTAGCGCTTGATGGTTTTTGTGACTGCACTTGGGGACACTTTCAACGTTTTCCCAATTTTTCGGACTGACTGACCTTCATTTCTTAAAGTAATGATGGCCACTCGTTTTTCTTTACTTAGCTGCTTTTTTTTCTTGCCATAATACAAATTCTAACAGTCTGTTCAGTAGGACTATCAGCTGTGTATCCACCTGACTTCTCCACAACGCAACTGATGGTCCCAACCCCATTTATAAGGCTAGAAATCCCACTTAGGCCTCATGCACACGACCGTTGTGTGCATCCGTGGCCGTTGTGCCATTTTCATTTTTTTTTTTTTTTCGCGGACCCATTGACTTTCAATGGGTCCGTGGAAAAATCGGAAAATGCACCGTTTGGCAGCCGCATCCGTGATCCGTGTTTCCTGGCCGTGAAAAAAATATGACCTGTCCTATTTTTTTCACGGCCAACGGTTCACGGACCCATTCAAGTCAATGGGTCCGTGAAAAATCACGGTTGAGTGCATGAGGCCTTTTTAAACCTGACAGGGTACTCCTGTGAAGTGAAAACCATTTCAGGTGACTACCTCTTGAAGCTCATCAAGAGAATGCCAAGAGTGTGCAAAGCAGTAATCAAAGCAAAAGGTGGCTACTTTGAAGAACCTAGAATATGACATATTTTAAGTTGTTTCACACTTTTTTGTAATGTATATAATTCCACATGTGTTAATTCATAGTTTTGATGCCTTCAGTGTGAATCTACAATTTTCATAGTCATGAAAATAAAGAAAACTCTTTGAATGAGAAGGTGTGTCCAAACTTTTGGTCTGTACTGTACATCAGGCCCAGGCCTTCCCTTAAGTGGTTAGTTACCTTGCCTACATGACATCAATTGTTTGGTCTGCATTTTCTCTGTAATGGGCTATCCCTTGTGATTTATATTTGTTTGTGTACTCGGCAATACAATAGCCCTTGTAGGCTTTGTATATACACTACGTGCAGAATTATTAGGCAAATGAGTATTTTGACCACATCATCCTCTTTATGCATGTTGTCTTACTCCAAGCTGTATAGGCTCGAAAGCCTACTACCAATTAAGCATATTAGGTGATGTGCATCTCTGTAATGAGAAGGGGTGTGGTCTAATGACATCAACACCCTATATCAGGTGGGCATAATTATTAGGCAACTTCCTTTCCTTTGGCAAAATGGGTCAAAAGAAGGACTTGACAGGCTCAGAAAAGTCAAAAATAGTGAGATATCTTGCAGAGGGTTGCAGCACTCTTAAAATTGCAAAGCTTCTGAAGCGTGATCATCGAACAATCAAGCGTTTCATTCAAAATAGTCAACAGGGTAGCAAGAAGCGTGTGGAAAAACCAAGGCGCAAAATAACTGCCCATGAACTGAGAAAAGTCAATCGTGCAGCTGCCAAGATGCCACTTGCCACCAGTTTGGCCATATTTCAGAGCTGCAACATCACTGGAGTGCCCAAAAGCACAAGGTGTGCAATACTCAGAGACATGGCCAAGGTAAGAAAGGCTGAAAGACGACCACCACTGAACAAGACACACAAGCTGAAACGTCAAGACTGGGCCAAGAAATATCTCAAGACTGATTTTTCTAAGGTTTTATGGACTGATGAAATGAGAGTGAGTCTTGATGGGCCAGATGGCTGGATTGGTAAAGGGCAGAGAGCTCCAGTCCGACTCAGACGCCAGCAAGGTGGAGGTGGAGTACTGGTTTGGGCTGGTATCATCAAAGATGAGCTTGTGGGGCCTTTTTGGGTTGAGGATGGAGTCAAGCTCAACTCCCAGTCCTACTGCCAGTTTCTGGAAGACACATTCTTCAAGCAGTGGTACAGGAAGAAGTCTGCAAGGTAAGAAAAACATGATTTTCATGCAGGACAATGCTCCATCACACGCGTCCAAGTACTCCACAACGTGGCTGGCAAGAAAGGGTATAAAAGAAGAAAATCTAATGACATGGCCTCCTTGTTCACCTGATCTGAACCTCATTGAGAACCTGTGGTCCATCATCAAATGTGAGATTTACAAGGAGGGAAAACAGTACACCTCTCTGAACAGTGTCTGGGAGGCTGTGGTTGCTGCTGCACGCAATGTTGATGGTGAACAGATCAAAACACTGACAGAATCCATGGATGGCAGGCTTTTGAGTGTCCTTGCAAAGAAAGGTGGCTATATTGGTCACTGATTTGTTTTTGTTTTGTTTTTGAATGTCAGAAATGTATATTTGTGAATGTTGAGATGTTATATTGGTTTCACTGGTAAAAATAAATAATTGAAATGGGTATATATTTGTTTTTTGTTAAGTTGCCTAATAATTATGTACAGTAATAGTCACCTGCACACACAGATATCCCCTAAAATAGCTAAAACTAAAAACAAACTAAAAACTACTTCCAAAAATATTCAGCTTTGATATTAATGAGTTTTTTGGGTTCATTGAGAACATGGTTGTTGTTCAATAATAAAATTAATCCTCAAAAATACAACTTGCCTAATAATTCTGCACTCCCTGTATGATAGTAATGATGGTTAGCATCCCCTGATTTTGGCTGCTTGATCTCCTTGATTTTTTCACACTCCATATCATTGGCATTGTTCATTTAATGTTGGTTTAGCAATTATACACTGTGTGGCATATATTCTTGATGTAGGATTATTTTTATCCACAATTATTATACTTTTGGTACACTTGTACTAGTATTTGCATATGATTGGATGACTAATGAATTGGGAGATGATACCAGACATATAGGGGGCGTTGCTCCATTCACTTACTTTTATACAATTATTGTACAATTGATATGTGGCTTCATTGCCTGCACCTAAGATTATTATATCTCCATTTTAGGGGCGGCCTTCTTTCTCGTGCGTGGCATTGGGGGACACAGCACCGTGGGTATATGTCCAACTACCACTAGGAGGCACTAGACACAAAAAGTGTTGGCTCCTCCCAGGTGGGCTATACCCTCTCCACAGGCACGAGGCTATTCAGTTTTAGTCTAGTGTCCGTAGGAGGCAGACCCGTCCTGCTTTTTTGCAGGTTCTGCTGTTTTTTATTTTTTGTTCTTTTCTTTTTTCTCTCTTCCGCAGGTCTCGGTGTTCTCCACCGTTATACCTGCTGCAGGCTGGGGCTCCATCGTGTTCCACTTTAGTTGCTCCGTTTGCCCTGATCCACCTGTCCCCAGGTGTCGCTTCTCCCCCCCTACCCTCCTCACCTATTTTTATGATTCGGTGGGCCCTCTGTCGGCCGCGGTTCGCCCCGCCCCCCCTGGCTCCATTCCCGGCCGCCTTAATAAATCGAGGCCCCGGCTTTTGGGCCTGCTAGGCCGCAATCTTCCCGGCCCCTCCTCCTTGCTTCCCGGGCTTTTCTGAGCCCCGCCCGGCCCTTGGGAGGGGCTATCTCTTCACCCTTTCCTGGGCTAACGTGTTTTTTCTGCTGAAGGGAGTGGTTAACCCCTTCCCTCCCCTCAATTGCTTCATGTCCCCTGCAGCCCTGCTGACCACCTCTTTTGGGGGAACAAGCTGCTGCAGCGCCTCTTTGGGGGAACAGGGCGTCCGGGTCAGAATAGACAGCCTCTGCTGGCTGCTTTTTGAGCATCTCCTCTCCCAGCCTCTCCTCTCCCAGCCTCTTCTCGGTCGCCACGTGTTTTCACGTGCGTCCGCTGTCTGCACCTCTCTGGGTCTAACAATGGCTGCCGTGCGGTCAGCCTGTCCCTGCTGGGTGCAGTACCTCTTCCCAGATCCTTTCCCTGAACACTCCCTTTGTGTCGGTCCCCCATGAATGGGCTCCCTCCGTGTCAATGCCATGGGACCTTAGCCGACTCTCCCTGGCGGTGTCGCTGGCCGCTACCAACCCAAATTGCGTTGCCTCTGGGGACACCTCTGCGCCGATTCCCTCGGAACAGAGCATCAGGCGGTCTTCCTCCATACAGAAGCCCTCTGGGAGGTCAAGACTAACGTGGACGGAGGAACCTTTCCTACCCAGGGTTGGTATCCCCTCTAGTGGATTTTCGGATGGTGCTCCCCTGACCGCACAGGTATTCAACCGCACAGGTAAGGCAGCCGTCCCCGTGTTTAGCATACTGAGTCACCTACGCAGTGTCTCTGATACGTACGCCTTCTCCTTAACAGGGGGATTCCTGCACCACTGCCATAGGCTGTCCCTGACAAGCCTTCCTGGTTCCCCTATACCAGGGGCTATCCTCTACACATTTGAGAGTGTTTCCACAGGGTCCCCATCCTGGTGTTGGTGTTCGCCACTCTACCTCATTACAGGGGGTTCCTGTTCTGGGCAAGCAGTTAGCTCGGCTATCGCCTCCTGTAGGTTGGGGAGTTAAGAGCAATTGTACAGCTGCCTTGCCCCTTTTCATGGGTAGTGTACCTACACCTACTCCAGATGCTGAAGCTATTACTCCTGGCTGGCTCTAGGGTGTTCCATACAGCACTATTTCTCCCTTCCAGGCGAGATGTACAGGCCACTTCGATTGCCGTTGCAATTGCACCTGTCTGTTCCCAGCCACTTTGCTCCCGTCATAGGTAGAGTATCTACGCCATCTCCTGATGCTGTAGCCAATTCCCCTGGCTGGCGCTATGGTGTTCCGTGCGGCACTATTTCTCCCTTTCTGGCGAGATTTACAGGCCGCCTTTAATTGCCGTTGCAATTGCACCTGTCTGTTCCCAGCCATTTTGCTCCCTTCATAGGTGGAGTACCTACGCCATCTCCGGTGCTGTAGCCGATACCCCTGGCGGGCTCTATTGTGTTCCAGGCGGCAACATTTCTCCCTACGGGCGAGACATAGAGGCCACTTTCTATTGCCGTAGAGTTGCCCCTGTCCGGTTCAGTTACACCTGTCTGTTCCCTGCCACCTTGATTGGGTAGAGTAATGAGTAGAGTACCTGCACCATCGGGTGGAACGGGTAGAGTACCTGCACCATCTCCGGATGTGGTAGCCGTTCCTCCTGTCCGGCTTTATGGTGTACCATGTGGCATTTTCTCTCCCTTACAGGATGAAATTTTGAGGCCTCCTCCAGTTGCCGTGGCCATTGCACCTACCTCATCATAGTGTGCACCAAACAGCCATCTTACTTCCTTCATAGGTAGAGTTCCTGAACCGTCTTTGATGCTGCAGCCGTTACACCTGTCTGGCTTCTATGGTGTACTATGCGCCCCTGTTTCTGTTGCCATTGCACCTACCTGATTGTAGTGTGCACCTGTCTTGTTCTTTGTGGTACCGTGCGGCCCTATGGGTTCCATTGTTAACGCAGTTGCTGTTGCACCTCTCTGGGTCTAGGGTGCACCATGCGGCCACATTGCTTCGATCTTAAATGTAGTTCCTCTATCACAGCCATATTTCTACTTTACAGGTTGTGTACCTGTACCCTCCGAATGCTGTCGCATCCCCAGATGCTGTGGCTATGTTTCCACTCTCCTTAGTCGGCAACATGCAGCCACTTTACCTTTATTTTAGGCGTGTGTTTGTAGTACCCCAAGTGCTGGGCCCTATGGTGCGATCTGTGGTCCAGACAGTTTCTGTCTTACTAGGTGTTTTCTGCCCACGGGCTCTAATCTGTGCTGCAGATGTTGGTTCCATCCGTTTGGTTCTTCCATACGTCTGCCACTCCGTTACTGTCGTACTCATTGGTCTCCTTGTGCCGCTCAGGGCACTGTCGGCACCAGGTCACCTTTGTTCAGCATGTGCATGGTTACCATATCTGGCAGGGGTGGGTCAGCCCATCCCCCACCTTATCGGTCTAGTGCTGCTTCTGGTAGCTCCATTATATGACTGATCTGGCTGGTCCGGCAGGTGGTCCTCATTCAACCTCCTACTCCATGGCCAGGTGGTTGTTGGCCTTTGTGCTAGAGTTGCTCTTGCTTTCTCTTTAAGGTCCTACGGTATGCTGCGCTCCGCATTACCCCATATTATAGGGGAGTACTCACATTGTTTCCTATTGCTGAGCGGGCCATTCCTGGTGTAGTACAAGGATCTCCACTGGATCTTCTACCTTGTTTGGACATGTAGCTGGTGAGCATCGGCAGCGGTTTTCGGTCATCGCTGGATGTCCGCCTCACGGTATCCTTCTGGGTCCACTGCTTTTTTCGTCGCTGGACGTCCTCCCTGACGGGTCAAGGACAGGACCACTGAGCGCCACACACCTGTCTGAATTTTCAGCTGATTGCTCTGGTATCGGTCAGGGCCCCGTAGTTCCTTCTGGGTCCAGGTGTTTTCGGTTTTTCCCTTGTATTTTCTGCTTGGTTGTACTACATGGCGGAAGGGCGTTCCCCTTGGACCTTGCCGTCGTCTGTACCTGTCAGGTACTTTCTCCCCCCTGCGAGTTTTCTGTATGCCGGTTGCAGCTGGTTTCTACATATCTATGTAGGCTACCCCGGTTTTTTCATGGCGAATTCTGCATTCCTTATGCATATCGATGTCTGTCGTTTTGTGGTACCTCCCGGGCTGCTGTACTTGCCCTCTCTGGGACAATGTTTACGGTTTGCTGGTCAATGTTCTTGGTGCGGCTAGTTGTCCATGGCCAATGGCCCTTCCCCTATGGTGGTTTCTTTTCGCCTTTCCTGGATATTCTGGCTTGCGTTGTCTTCCGGTGGTTCAGCTCCTGGTTCCTTGTGAGCCCATCTGAGTACTCCTTTCTGGAGTCCCTGTCCCTGTTCATTTGAGGTCCTCTTGGGATTTTTTTATTTTTTTTTTTCATCCTCCCACGTCAAGTACCTGGTATTGAGTGGTTTGGTGCTACGGTTTGCAATTCCACCGTATGGTCTCCTTCGGGAGGGCCCTCCTCCTGTTGTAGACCCCTTTCTCCTTAGGCTGTTTGGAGTGCTCTTCTTCTACTCCCATGTCTCTCAGTCCAGTGTGTTCCTGCTAAGGTTGCCTGGGCCTGTCTCTGGTTCCTTTTTTCCATGATACTTCACATGCCCAGAGTTTCCTCTGGTCTTGCGCTTTACAGTGCTATCTTGTTTTCAGAGGCTTGTGCCTCGTTTCCTGTTTTTGGGGACGCAGGAGCGATCTTTCTTTGTTCCTGGCTTTTACCTACAACCCCCTCCTTCTCCAAGGGTTGGCGGTTTCCTCTAGCAGCCTTGGGTTTTCGCCTTTACATGGGGCGCTTGGCTTCTTCACCTGGCCTTGCGGTGAGGGGAGTCCTTCTCCCTTCACATGTGAGCCTTGCTATGGCTTCCCTCACTCGTTTGGTTTCCAGTGCTTCCCTGTTTCTTTTCTCCCCTGGCCTTTCAGGGGATGGCCACAGGATTTTTGGGTCTGAGACAATGTAGGGCGTTGGGTAGTTCCAACACGCGGTGCTGTCCTAATTTTTTCTCCAGCCCTTGGCTGCGCTTGGTGTTCCCTTTTGCCACCTTCTTGCATTTGGGATTTTCTTCCAGACATTTGTCCTGGGGTGCTGGCAGTCTTCCCTGCTTCTTCTGAGGTTTCTTCCTTGTTATGAGACCTCTTGCCCATTCCGGGTTTTTTCCTGTTGGGTCACATGGTCACATTCTCCTGCACCTGTATGCCCAGCCGGTGGCACGTCTCTTCTTTTCCCACCCTCAGGGACTGCTTTGGGACGTCCCACGGTGCTGTGTCCCCCAATGCCACGCACGAGAAAATTGGATTTTTTGTACTCACCGTAAAATCCTTTTCTCATAGTAGGCATTGGGGGACACAGATCCCACCCTATGTTTTTACTTCCGCTTCTCCGGGCTGGTCTCTTGATCTTTCCCGGTACGGGAGTTGTTACATAGAAACATAGAAACATAGAATGTGTCGGCAGATAAGAACCATTTGGCCCATCTAGTCTGCCCAATATATCTGAATCCTATGAATAGCCCCGGCCCTATCTTATATGAAGGATGGCCTTATGCCTATCCCATGCATGCTTAAACTCCTTCACTGTATTTGCAGCTACCACTTCTGCAGGAAGGCTATTCCATGCATCCACTACCCTCTCAGTAAAGTAATACTTCCTTATATTACTTTTAAACCTTTGCCCCTCTAATTTAAAACTGTGTCCTCTTGTGGTAGTTTTTCTTCTTTTAAATATGCTCTCCTCCTTTACCGAGTTGATTCCCTTTATGTATTTAAAAGTTTCTATCATATCCCCTCGGTCTCTTCTTTCTTCCAAGCTATACATATTAAGGTCTTTTAACCTTTCCTGGTAAGTTTTATCCTGCAATCCATGGACCAGTTTAGTAGCTCTTCTCTGAACTCTCTCTAGAGTATCTATATCCTTCTGGAGATATGGCCTCCAGTACTGCGCACAATACTCCAAGTGAGGTCTCACCAGTGTTCTGTACAGCGGCATAAGCACTTCACTCTTTCTACTGCTTATACCTCTCCCTATACATCCAAGCATTCTGCTTGCATTTCGTGCTGCTTTATTACATTGTCTTCCCACCTTTAAGTCTTCTGAAATAATTACTCCTAAATCCCTTTCCTCAGATACTGAGGTCAGGACTGTGTCGAATATTCTATATTCTGCCCTTGGGTTTTTACGCCCCAGGTGCATTATCTTGCACTTATCCACATTAAATTTCAGTTGCCAGAGTTCTGACCATTCTTCTAGTTTTCCTAAGTCCTTTTCCATTTGGCGTTTCCCTCCAGGAACATCAACCCTGTTACATATCTTTGTGTCATCAGCAAAAAGACAAACCTTACCATCGAGGCCTTTTGCAATATCACTTATGAAGATATTAAACAAAATTGGTCCCAGTACAGATCCCTGTGGAACCCCACTGGTAACATGACCTTGTTTTGAATGTTCTCCATTGACTACAACCCTCTGTTGCCTGTCACTCAGCCACTGCCTAATCCACTCAACAATATGGGAGTCCATGCTCAATGACTGCAGTTTATTGATAAGTCTTCTATGTGGGACAGTGTCAAAAGCCTTACTAAAATCTAGATATGCGATGTCTACTGCACCTCCACCGTCTATTATTTTAGTCACCCAGTCAAAAAAATCTATAAGATTTGTTTGACATGATCTCCCTGAAGTAAACCCATGCTGTTTTTCATCTTGCAATCCATGGGATTTTAGATGTTCCACAATCCTATCCTTTAATAGGGTTTCCATTAATTTGCCTACTATTGATGTCAGACTTGCTTTTTGGTTCCTTGCTTTTCTTCTCTCTCCTACTGCTTTTGGTACAAACTGAATAGCCTCGTGCCTGTGGAGAGGGTATAGCCCACCTGGGAGGAGCCAACACTTTTTGTGTCTAGTGCCTCATAGTGGTAGTTGGACATATACCCACGGTGCTGTGTCCCCCAATGCCTACTACGAGAAAAGGATTTTACGGTGAGTACAAAAAATCCAATTTTCTACATTCCAGTACTTTCTGTAACGTATTATATATATATATATATATATATATATATATATATATATAATATATATTCAATAAAGATGTGATGTTTGTACTTATGTGTGGTGTTGTGTATGTGTTTTGGAGGTTTGGGTATAATCCCACACATGTTGTAATTCTGTGGTTATTTGTGGATATATCATGGCTACTACTGTATGGCCTTCTCAGGTATTGCGCTAGCCCTTGTTTCGGTGGTTACCATCTGTATGGGCTTCTTCTTAGGGGAAGGATTTGTGTTAGCACTTTATGCCATGGCTCCTACTGAACAGGCTCCCCCTTGGGTGGAGTATTTGCGTTAGTACTACATATCATGGCTCCTTCTGTATGGTCTCATCAGGTGGAGTATTTTGCGATCACTGTATACTATGGCTTCTCTGTTATGATCTCCTCCTCAGGTGGAGTATTGCGCCAGTACTAATTCCTGTGGCTACTCCTGTCTGGCCTTATTCTCAGGTGGAGAATTTGCCTTAGCCCTAAGTGCCTTGTCTACCACTGTGGTTCCCTTCTCAGGCTCGGGGCTTACATACACCCTGCAATCCATGGTGGCACACGTGTTGCTTTTCTCCACCCTTTCGACATTATGCCCCCTCTGCAAGATGAGTAATTGCGCTGTCCCCAGATTGTTTGTCTACATACTCCTGAGGCTGCATTCTTACTATTCTGGAATGCCTGAACTATTTTTTCCTTATGTCCAGGTTTTCTCAGGTGTTTGTGATGTCTGGCATAGTCCTCACATTCTCTTTTGGAGAAGTATTTATCCTATCTCGGAACAATCTGTGCATTCTCCCCTTCAGGCAGAGTCGCTTCACGGTGACAGTAGATGGTCTCTGACGAATCTACAGACCTCTGATATTTTAGTTCTTTAGCCTACAGTTGGTTATGCCTGATCCAGGCAGTTTGTGGAGTATCAAACAGCTTATTTTGTTAGAAATCTCGTGACAAGCCTCTACGGCTCTAGGGGTATCTTTCTTCCACAGTACCCGCTCCTTAAGGGGCGTTTCCTATTTAAGCAGAGATGTTTGCTGCTATCCTTACCTTTTGGATCAGCTTCCATGAGTGTATTCCGGCGAGTGTATGTGCGCTCTCTCTCTCTCATGTATTGTAGTCTGCTCTCAAGAGTCCGGTTGCTCAGTTTCCTCAGGCTGTCTAATGCCAGTCATGATCTGGTCCTGGATCCAGCATCACTCTCAATCTTCCTTGTCCAGTGGCGGAGGTTGCTTTGGCTGCACTCTTCTGCCGCATTGCTCTCTGCTGCACGGCTGGGACACTATTGATCCCCGGGGACACAGTCTTTTCCTCTGACTACTCCCCATTTGTCTATGGTTTTTCATTTTCTACCTCTGATTGGTTCCCTTTGTGGCTTTTTCTCCCCCTTAGGGCTCTTTCACACTTGCATGGTTCTTTTCCGGCATAGAGTTCCGTCGTCGGGGCTCTATGCCGGAAGAATCCTGATCAGGATTATTCCCATGCATTCTGAATGGAGAGAAATCTGTTCAGGATGCATCAGGATGTCTTCAGTTCAGGACCGGAACGTTTTTTGGCCGGAGAAAATACCGCAGCATGCTGCGCTTTTTGCTCTGGCCCAAAATCCTGAACACTTGCCGCAAGGCTGGATCCGGAATTAATGCCTTTTGAGAGGCATTAATCCGGATCCGGCCTTAAGCTAAACGTTGTTTCGGTGCATTACCGGATCCGACGTTTAGCTTTTTCTGTATGGTTACCATGGCTGCCGGGATGCTAAAGTCCTGTTTGCCATGGTAAAGTGTAGTGGGGAGCGGGGGAGCAGTATACTTAATGTCAGGGCGCCCCACGCGCATGGATCACGTGATCACATGGATCACGTCATCCATGCGCATGGGGCGCTCTGACGTCATTCTGGAGCACCCCGGGAGCCGCACGGACGGTAAGTATACTGCTCCCCACTACTACTATGGCAACCAGGACTTTAATAGCGTCCTGGCTGCCATAGTAACACTGAACGCATTTTGAAGACTGATCAGTCTTCAAATGCTTTCAGTTCACTTGCGTTTTTCCGGATCCGGCAAATGGAGTACACGACTGATCCGGACAACGCAAGTGTGAAAGAGCCCTTAGCCATCCCTTATCTCTGTCTTGATGAGTGATCATATTCCATACTTTTTAGTCTCTTCTCGTGCTGGATTGTTTACAAAGGAGTGGCTACTAATGGTTTTCTTTTACAAATTGGCCCACAGGGGTCTCCTAGCTAAATTGGGAGATTCCTACAGGACTAGTCCTCAGCCAGTTGCCCAGTAATTCCTTCCAGTTTTCCCAGTTTTTTTTTTTCCTGGGTTGAAGTATCCTATCCTGATACTTATACATTTGGTAAGGTCATGGCTGGGTTTTCCTGTTGCTCGTTTGCCAGGTCTCGTGCATACCCAGATTCTACAGACTCATTTCTGTTGAGTAAACGCCCCTTGGTTTTCCATGGGGCCTATGGCCATGCAAGACATCCTGGGTTTCCAGTCCAGGTACCCACAGCAATTCTGCTCATCCTTCTTGTGGAAAATATGTGCTGCCATCCACATATTTCGAAGCCTGTCGAGCCCTTGGGCTTAATTTAACTGGGTTTTCCTCTTTTTGCCCAGTCTGACGCTGTGCGTTCTAGGCTCTCTGGCTGGCCTTCCTGGTTCATGCTCTTCCTGTCCTATTCAGGGTTCCTCTGCATCCTTTCCCCACATTTCTGTTTGGGATCCCATGGCCAGCCTTAGATTTGTTCTAGTCTTTTATTCCCTCCCCATGGTAATGCTTTGGAACTTTCCATGGTCGCCTGTGTCCCCCAATGATACGAGCGAGAGGATAGGATTTTTTTTTATTTTTTTTTGTGTGCTTACCTCTAAAATCCTTTTCTCGTTGAGTTCATTGGGGGACACAGCACCCACCCAGTAAGTATGCTGGTTCTTTTTGGTGGGTCCCACCTGTTCATGGTTCTGACCCATCTCCAACTCTTTTTCATACAATTGGTTTCTGTTGGCTTTTCCTGGCTGCTCCTACTGCTTTTGTACAAACTGATTAGCTCAGTGTATGCAGGTGGGATATAGCTGAGAGGAGGAGCTAGCACTTTTTTTTGCCTAGTGTCACTTCCTAGTGGCAGCAGCAGCTGAACCCATGGTCTCCTGTGTACCCCAATGAACTCAGCAAGAAAGGGATTTTACAGGTAAGCACAAAAAATCCTATTATCTTGCGATTATCATAAGTAAAATTTGTGATCGGCTCAACAGTCTATATTGGATACAGTCCTGACACCTTTACTCCTTTAGCCATTCCAACATGTGCGCCAAAGCACGTCTGATGTCCACTAAGAGCCTCTTTAGGACAAACATTGCCACACCACACTGTTCTGAAGGTCTTCTAGCATCACTGGGTTGATGTTTAGTTGAGAAGGCCCTGTAAATTGTCAGCTCCATTGAGCAGCTAACTGCGGACAATAACGGGAGAAAGAGGACATGAGAAACTGGAACCTGATGCGTACAATCCCAAAATACTTTAAATGTTCTGCTTACAAGATAAAAACTTCACAAGGAATCTCGCAGTGCCCGGCCAGTTTAACCTGCTGGGGTCTTCAGACTCTTCCTTTTCAGATTCCATCCCCGACTTTTATACATTCCTAACACTGTTTCCTTGTAGAACAAATCTATTGTATCAGTAAAATCAACCTAAAAATCTAACATTTTTAAAGAGGGCCTGTCACCTCTCCTGTAACCACTTGCATTCCCCGTGTAATAACAATTGTGGAGCATCTATTCTTATGACTCTGTTGCACCGTTTCTTTATTATTCCTGGTAGAAGGCTTGTCAGCAGATGTTACAGGTACTCTTTAATTAAAACAATTAAAGGGGTTCTGCACCTTTGGTGGTGGGGAGCAGACCTGCGAAGGTAAGCAAATCTACATGCTACTGGGTGCTGGCTCCCCGCCCCTTCTCTCCCTGGCCTTGGCTTCTCTGCTGCACTCCTAGGTTGTAAACTTCGGTTTTGACACCACTGCAGCCAATCATTGGCCAAAGTGTTGACCTGCTCCACTTGCATCATGTTATTTTCCGAATCCTCTGCCTGTCAGACCCCCCCCATTACTGTGAATTTACCCAATTTGATATTTACAATATTCTCATTCATTTGTCTTTAATTTCTGAACTGTCCTCCCAATGTATTGGTAGCTCCATCCACATTATAAAGGGCTTATTCACACGACTGTAAGGGCTCCGTGCCCATATTGTGGACCACAAACAGAGTCCACAATATATGGACACTGGCCGTGTGGACCCATTGACTTAAATAGATCTGCAAGATACGGCCAAAGATAGAACATGTCCTATCTTTTGCGGAGAGGAGGCATGGAAGCCCACGGAAATGCCACAAAGCGCGTCTGTGGGCTATTGGGTCTTTGCCTCCGCACCACAAAAGATAGGATGTGTCCTATCTTTGGCCGTATCTTGCGTATCGCGGACCCCTTTAAGTCGGTGGGTCCGCAGCACAGAGTGAACGCGGGTCGGTGCCTGTGTATTGCGGACCGCTGTTTGCGGTCTTCAATATGGGCAAAGAGCCCTTATGGTCATGTCAATGAGCCCTAATATGCAAAAAAAATTGAGCTAGTCAGTCTTAGCTTTTATTTCATATTTCTGACCATCTTTCTTTGCAATAATTTTTTTTTTTTTTAAATATACATTCTACAGGTCTTGCACTTTTTGCAAGGGAAGAAGCACTTTAGTGGTCCTCCATGCTTTTTTGGGGGTTTCCTTCAGTTTTTATTGCGCGGGTGCAATGCGTTTTGCACGCGCGTGATAAAAAACTGACTGTGGTTCCCAGACGCGAACTTCTTCACTGAAGTTCGGGTTTGGGTTAGGTATTCTGTAGATTTTTATATTTTCCGTTATAACATGATTATAAGGGAAAATAATAGCATTCTTAATACAGAATGCTTAGTAAACTGTAGATTGAGGTGTAAAAAAATAAATTAACTTGCCTGTTCCAATTGATTGCGCAGCCGGCATCCTCTTGCTGCTTCTTTCAGGACCTGCAAAAGGACCTTTGGTGACTTAATCGCGTATCTTCATTCAGCAGGACCTGCACTGACATCACCACGTGGTGAGCGTGATTACGTCACCAAAGGTCCTTTTGCAGGTCCTGAAAGAAGAAGCAAGAAGAGGATGCGCAATCAATTTGAACAGGTAAGTTAATTTTTTATTTTTTAAACCTCAATCTGCAGTTTACTAAGCATTCCGCATTAAGAATGCTATTATTTTCCCTTGTAACCATGTCATAAGGGAAAATAATACAGGGAATACACTTTAATGGCGTCCCATCATCTCCTAGCAACCATGCATGAAAATTGCACCACATCCGCACATGCTTGCGGATGCTTGTGCTTTTCACGCAGACCCATTCATTTCTATGGGGCCTGCGTTGCGTGAAAAACGCAGAATATAGAACATGCTGTGATTTTTACGCAACACACAAGTGATGCGTGAAGATCGCCGCTTATCTGCACAGCCCCATTGAAGTAAATTGGTCGGTATTCAGTGCGGGTGCAATGCGTTCACCTCGCGCATTGCACCTGCACGGAATTCTCGCCCGTGTGAAAGGGGCCTTATTGTCTTACTATTTCTGGAAAAATAGGTGATAAATAAAGGATTCTGGTCATGATTTAGTTTTTCTTTAACCCCCAAATTACCTCTGGTGGGGGGGGGGGGGGGGTGGTATTTTCTGATCGGTTATATAATGCTTTTTGCTCCAGATACCAAAGCATTATTGTCTAAGTCATAAACGGACAGGCGGTTTTTAGGCTGTGTCTTCATCATAACTTAATAGACAAAGACTATAGGCAACTTTCCTCTGCGTAACACCTCAGATGCCACAGTTGCATTGCAATGAGATGGCGGCTGTATGTTGCAGCTAACACCTGCTGCCAATAGCACAGCAGCAGCTCCTGTGCCTACGCCATCCCTGTTACATAACTGTATATCACGATGCACCATTAGTCCAAACCTTGACGAATTTACATATAGGTAAAGTACGCCAACACCACTTGAGATCCAAAATTAGCCTTATTTTAGACCTAGTTTGTGTCTTAAAGGGGTATTCCAGTAAGGTAACCTAATTTTGGAAAAAATAGCATTAAGGCTGCAAGCTGTGGCGCATCCAGAACTCATACCTATACATATAACCAGAGTTTTAATTTACCTTGCAATCCATTTGTCTAGGTCCTGTGTGAGCCTGCAGCACACTGAGAGTATCATAGCGCCTGTAAGTTTCATCCGGGTACTCCGATTTCCTCCCACACTCCAAAGACATACTGATGACCTTAGATTGTGAGCCCCATTGGGGACAGTTAAATGCGAATGTCTGTAAAGTGCTGCAGAATATAGTAGCGCTATATAAGTGCATAAAATAAATCCCCACAATCCCTAGCTTTTCCTGCTGTGAGTTTGCGCTCGTTTGAGTGTTGATGTTTGATTGCTGCCTGATATACAGTCCGTCATGCCCCCACTACTCAGTAATGAGCAGCACACTAACACTCCTTTTGTTTCACAAGACATTTAACCAAAGAATTGATAGCAACACACTGAGCATGCTCGACCTAACAAAGGCTCAGAAATACAGGTCGATGCCATGGTAACTTATGAGGAAACTACTGAGTGGTAAATATGTGAAACTTGCATTATATTAGGTAATTATTGATGATGAATTAGTCTAAAACATAAGTTATATTTATTGTAATCGGAATACCCCTTTAAGGATTGCAAAGTTTGGCTTCTTGGGCTGCTGTGGGCACATTGGGAGAAGCTTGCAAACACTGTGAATTGACTACACCTGCTTGGGGGATGTATAGTTATGTTGTGCTGAGAGGGGTTACAAATGAACCATCCTTTCTTACCCACTTATGATAGATCTTCTCAATTAGTTAATATTGTGAAACTTCTTATCACATTAGGCATTATTAAGCAATTTGGCCCAGAAGTGGTTTCCTGAACTACCGCTAATCTACTCTGACGTAGGAATAACCAACTACATGGTAAGTCAGACTAAGCATTTGTTCCATTGTAAACCGGCAGTCATGAAATTATTATGTATATGCCTGCTTGTTGTCTTAGCATTCAGGAGGTCTTCTATCGGGTAGTATGGAGCGGGTGCTGTTTGATGCTGAACCACTGAAGGAACTTAGCAGCAAACGCCCACTGGTATGCACACAAATCCAGAACCAAAAAGTTTTACTCAAGGTAAATAGGTCTGCTTTATATACTGTATGTATGTATGCTATGTTTGTGTTTTTCAGTGCAGTAAGGCTTTTTTTTTTTTGTAGCAGGCTTATTAAAGAGGTTTTGAAGTGTCCAAAAATAAATAAAAATGCTCAACATAATTAGCAGAGTTCATTTATCTCTGTCTGAATTGATTATTTTTGAAATCTGTATAATACTTTTTAGTCCCCAGTTCCCTTTAGCAAACCCGTTTCACTTCCAGCTATGGGGTAGTCCAGAAGCTGAGAACAGTGACTCTGCATCAAATCCCTTTATCTACTTTGGTCAGCTTCTTCTACCCTCAGTCTAGCAGTGTATGAACATACTTCTCCCATAGGTTTTTTCCTCGCTCTTGCCCTCAATCTAACAGCATTTGAGCGTAGTTCTCCCTTACTACTTCCCTCTCCCTGTCCCCCAGTCTAGCAGCGTATGCATGTACTTTTCCCTAATTTTCTTTCACCCTCAGTCTAGAGGCCAAATTTATCATTCGCATACACCACCTTTATGGCTTGAAAAAGTAGAAAATTGGGTGTTTCTTTTAACGCCACTTGCACACAAAAAAAAATTCACTAGTGGCGTTTCTCTGCCGGCATCACCACTTTCCCGAAAAGGGTCGTGACAAGGGAGGGGATTGGGTCTGAGGCCCCGCCACATTTATCATCATCTACACAAGTTTTCTGATGCAGAAGGACACTGAAATTTACACCAGCCTAGGGCTGCAGTAAACGAATATTTTTGTAATCGAGTATTCTATCGATTATATTTCTCGATTCATCGAGTAATCTAATAAGAAAAAGCTACTTAAAATAACGTACGTAATTAGGTATGTATAAAGTTATTTGTTTGAAGGGGTTAATAACTTTATACATGCCTAATGCCAAGGTGCTTCCATTAACCCCTCCAAACCAATAACTTTATACATGCCCATTGGGTTTGGAGGGGTTAATGGAAGCAGCTTGGAGGTGCCTTCATTAACCCCTCTCTAAACCAATAACTTTATACATGCCAAGGTGGTGCTTGCAGCCTCCATTAACCACTCTCTCTCCATCTGCCTAGCCCCAGCCTCTGATCTGCCTGCCCCCAGCCTCTGATCTGCCTGCCCCCAGCCTCTGATCTGCCTGCCCCCAGCCTCTGATCTGCCTGCCCCCAGCCTCTGATCTGCCTGCCCCCAGCCTCTGATCTGCCTGCCCCCAGCCTCTGATCTGCCTGCCCCCAGCCTCTGATCTGCCTGCCCCCAGCCTCTGATCTGCCTGCCCCCAGCCTCTGATCTGCCTGCCCCCAGCCTCTGATCTGCCTGCCCCCAGCCTCTGATCTGCCTGCCCCCAGCCTCTGATCTGCCTGCCCCCAGCCTCTGATCTGCCTGCCCCCAGCCTCTGATCTGCCTGCCCCCAGCCTCTGATCTGCCTGCCCCCAGCCTCTGATCTGCTTGCCCCCAGCCTCTGATCTGCTTGCCCCCAGCCTCTGATCTGCCTCCCCCCCCAGCCTCTGATCTGCCTCCCCCCCCAGCCTCTGATCTGCCTCCCCCCCAGCCTCTGATCTGCCTCCCCCCCCCCAGCCTCTGATCTGCCTCCCCCCCCCCAGCCTCTGATCTGCCTCCCCCCCCCCAGCCTCTGATCTGCCTCCCCCCCTCCCCACAGCCTCCCCAGTATTAATCATTGGTGGCAGTGGCCACAGGGTCCCCCTCCTCCCCCCATCATTGGTGGCAGTGTCAGTTCCGATCGGAGCCCCAGCAGTGTAATGCTGGGGCTCCGATCGGTTACCATGGCAGCCAGGAGTCACGCTACTGAAGCCCTGGCTGCCATGGTATGTTAGTGAGCAGAGAGCAGCGCATTATACTCACGTGCGCTGTGGCCGCCGGTCGCTCCTTCTGTCTGTGCGGCGGATTGCTAATGCTTACAGCATTAGCAATGCGCCGCACAGGCCTATGAGAAGGAGCGACCGCCGGCCACAGCGCACGTGAGTATAATGCGCTGCTCTCTGCTCACTAACATACCATGGCAGCCAGGACTTCAGTAGCGTCCTGGCTGCCATGGTAACCGATCGGAGCCCCAGCATTACACTGCTGGGGCTCCGATCGGAACTGACACTGCCACCAATGATGGGGGGGAGGAGGGGGACCCTGTGGGATATGGCCGGCACAGTCATTGGTAGCGCAGTGGCCACAGTCCCTCCCCTCCTCCTACTCTGTCCTCATTGGTCTTCAGCGGCAGCCGCGCACAGTGGGGAGGGAGGGACTCCCTCCTCCCTCCGCTGTGCCGGCCGGCTCAGTCCTGCCTCTCTGGCCTCCGGAGGACACGGAAGCGGTGAGTGAGACGCTTAATTTCACTCCCGCTCTGTGATCACGTGATGTAAACGATTCCTCGATGCAGGGAAACTGCATCAATGAATTTTTTGACTCGATTTAATCGAGTTATTCGAATAATCGTTTCAGCCCTACACCAGCCCCTGGCATATTTCAGTTGAGGAACATGAACTGCCGGATGCTGCGCCTAACATATGCCTGACAAACGAGGCTCAGCATTTGGCAGTGCACCTAGATTTTGTAGCCCTATGTACACCATTGGGCTATGATAAATTTCTCCCTAGCATCATCTCACCCTCAGTCTAGTAGTGTATGCGCATACTTCTCCTTCACTTCATTCCTCCCTCTCAGTCTAGCAGTCTGTCTAGTTGTCTCATTTTCTCCCAACCATAGTCCACCTTTATTGCCCTTTGCTGCATCTGTACCTCTCTTTTGTCACATGACTTGTCGACACAGAAGGTGAAGGGAGAACTTTGCTCCTTGCAGGGAAGCAATCAAACTACAAAATTTCCAACAATTATTCTCTGGGACTGGATTGCAGTGAAACGGTGGAAGTTTTTAAGAGAGGTAATTTAACCCTCCCTCTGCCTTCTGATCGGAGCCACCGCAGTGAAATCGCAGGGCTCTGTTTAGGTTACCATGGCAGCCTGGAAACTTCTGAAGCTTACCAGGCTTCCATGGTAAGCTCCCTACTGCACTGTGCACGAAGCACAGCTCAGCAGGGAGTGTGTGACAATTCCAGTGCGGTGAACGCCATAACAAAAAAAAATGAAAATATCAATATTCGATAATTTTTTCCCCAAAAAAATTGAGTAATACTGATCAAAAAGTTGTACGTACCACAAAAATGGCACCATTAAAAACTACAGTTCATTCCGCAAAAAAACAAGCCTTGATACAGCTCTCTAGAAAGAAATATTTTTAGTTATGGCTGTCAGAATATATATATTTTTTTTCTTCAAAGGTTTTTATTTTTTTAAAGTAGTAAAACAAAAAAGTTATACAGGTTTGGTATCACTGTATTTGTATTGAGCCGCAGAATAACAACATTTTTAGCACACAGTGAAAGCCATAAAAGCCATTTTCCCATAACAAACATGGTAAATTGAATGGTGCTTTTAAAAATACAACTTATCCTTAAAAAAATAAACCCTCATATGAGTATATGAACAGAAAATTAAAAACGTTATGGCTATTGGAACGTGGGGAGGGAAAAAAATGCTAAACCAAAAATGGGCCCGGAACTTAAGGGGTGTCAAGTAGGGCTTGAGTAGACATGTAAAACGTATCCTTTTGCTTCTAAAATTCTTTTTTGCATTTAGCAGAAACCCCCCCCCCCCCCTCAATTATATATATATATATATAAATAACCTGTTCTGATCACTGAGGGTGTGCCCTTGATGCTCCAAAGTTCTGTCCTTTTCAGTGTTTACCTGCTCCCTCAGTAACATTATCCACATAAAGTATCCCTTGATGAGGAGCATCAAGCAATATTCATGCAGGAACAATTAATTACACTACTTTAACTTTGATATGGCTGTCACCAACATGTGTAGGCTGTGTATCCTTGATTTGTCATTTTACCTTTTAGGGCTATTCTGTAGGTGTGGATACAGAAGAACAAGTAATTGTGAGGGCGTCAAAATATCACAAAGCTTGGTTACAACAGAAAGAGGAATCTGGGATTATGCAACTTCTTTACTTGTTTTTTTGCAAGGTAAATAAATCTCGGAGCACTTTAAACAGGGGAGTGCATTAAAGGAGTTGTCCAGGGTTTTGCTGTTGATGGCCTTTCCTCAGGTAAGATTATCAAGAGGAAAGAACACAAATGGCACAACATAGGGTGTTACCACTTATAGCAAATGGTACAATCCACAAAAAGTGCTCACCTTATGGAGTTGTGAGCCATGTAGAATGTAAGGTTGTAGCCAGACATCCAACCAGGGATCTAAAGGATTCTGGTAGATGTTAACCAATGGAAGAAAGATCAAAAATGGACTTTGCCTGGTGTTGCTGCTGTAGAGGTGTATTCTTCTTCTTAATTTATTGTCGTGTAAAAAAGCGGTGAATTTCAGAATCCTGAAACTCATAGCTTTTTTACTTCTTTCTTTACATTTACACCGTTGACCTCTTCTTCAGCAGCACAGGGGAAAGTCCATTTTTTCTTTCTTCCATTGGCTAGCCTAAGGAGAGGGGCGACGATTATCAGCCGTTACCTTGTAACGCTGACACCAGAACTTCACAGCTGGTAGCTGCAGCGCTGCTTCCAGTTACAGCTCCATCCACTGCATAGTTGAAAAAAGCTTTGTAGTTTTCAGCATGGACTCTTGATAAAGGTAATTTTTGATCAGCGGTGGGGCTTGGTATCTGTCCCTCACCGATCTGATTTGTTGGCCTATCTTGTGGATAGGCAATAAATATAAAAATCCTGGACAATCCCTGTAAAGCGTTCTGTAAGAGCACCAACTATGTAACTTCTGGAGTGCTACACGGTGCTTCCACATATAGGTAAAGTAAGTTGGGAGGGGTTATATTGGCTCACTTTGATACAATCTCTGTGGTTCTACAAGTGTTTGTGCAATGCATAAGTCACTATTGTCTTACTCCGATTAATTCCTTCATGACCTGGGTGTATTTTGGACACAGACAATCTTATTATTTCTCATTCGTTTCATTAGGGGACTCAGGATAGACCATGGATATAGCTGCAGCCACTTGGAGGAGCATACTATTCCCTTTTCTCAGGAACTAAGCTAAGTCAGGTTTAGCTTAGTGTTTGTAGGAAGCAAACATGCCTGTCTGGCAGGTGTGCAAAAATAGATTTACTTATTTATTTTGTTTTTGGAACAAGGATTACAGGCAGCACAGCTCCCTGTTCTCCCATATAAAGATGGTGGGACCTTTGGGGACATTAAACCAACTGTTTATTCCCCACCTCTTGAAGAAAAGGAGGTACAGCTGGCCACCAAAACCTCAGTCTACCACCAGCCCATCGTTACCTCACAAACAGTAACCCTCACTTGATGCCAGTGGAAGTGCTCTGCCCAAGGGGCAGTACACTGAAAGATACAACCCCACTGGAAGTTGAGACCACCTTTGCGGCCGCCCTCTTCCAAACCCCAGATTCCTTTGGGCTCCTAGCTTCTCCTCGAGTTCCTCTTTCCTTCACGCCCCTACTATGGATCTACTGGTATTCTATTTGGCTAAACACACCACTCTGCCCATGGTGGATGAGGCTTCCTTCTCCATCCAAAAGAATAGGAAGCTGGAGCCTTTTTCGAAGTCCTCATTTGAAGCCATATGTTCAGCCCTTCGCCAACTCTCAATCCTCCACAGGGGTCTGGAAAACCACAATGGGATGTTCCTCCCACCTCCGTAACCACATCCTTCAGGCTAGCTCCTGTATCTTTTGAAGCCTCTTTGGATGCTGCCTGATTGATGGCTCGCTGTTGGGCATGTCTTGTAGCCACCCTCAGAACCCTGTGACTTTCCTGCAGGGAGCCGGTAATGCATAAAAAAAAGTACTCGCCACGCTCCTCCTCTTTGTTTTACGTCTGTTTGGGAAAAAGTACTCCTCTGGCGCAAAACAAGACAGCCCACAACAATGGCTCCAAAAAGGCCAGGGATTTTTATATTATCCTTTTCTTTGCTTCCCCAGTCCAATACACTGCAGGATCACAAAAGAGAACTGTCCTTCAAGCCCTAAGCCTCACGGCGTCCTCTCCCAACTACCTCTAAACCCTCTTCCTCAAAGTCCATCTCTGCATGAATTGCGGCCCCATCTGAGCTTGGTTGGTCAAGGGGTCGACTTTATCTCTTCAGGAGTCTGGCTTTCCCATATCTCAGATGCCTGAGCACAGGGGGTCATATTGGATGGTTACAAAATGGATTTCTCCTGTCTCTCCATCTTGTTTTGTTCGGACTATTACTCCACCCTACGCTACCAAAGACTCGTCACTCTTTCAAGCAATCTGTTTTCTACTCCCCCAGGGACTGATTGTACCTGTTGCCCAATACAAAAGATTTCTGTTTTTATTCAAACCTGTTCTTAGTTCCAAAAAAGTGACAGTTTGCCCTGTGTTGGGTCTCAAGATCCTCAACAAGTTTGTCCCAGCAAAACATTTTCACGTGGAATCTCTGCATTCGCTGATTGCTTCCTTGGAACAGTGGTTGAGGGATTTCAGTCCTAGTTATACATCCAGTACATCTATTTCCACATCCCAATCGGTGTCTCACACCATCAAAACGTAATATTCTCAGTGGGGTCCCTCCCCTTCCAATTCGTGGCCCTTCCATTTGACCTCAATGGCACCAAGGACATTTACCAAAATCTTTGCCTCCCTTATAGCTGTTTTTCACTCCAGATGCACACGTCTGCATCTGTAGGTGGTAACTTGTTAACTGCACCTTCATTATTTGAGTTACTTTACCTGTGCACTGCTTTGGAATGTCCCATGGTCTATCGTTTGTCTCCCAATGACCTGGATGAGAAAAATTGTATTTTTATTTTTTTTACTTACCGTAAAATCCTTTTTTTTTTTTTACCTGTTCATTGGGGACAGAGCACCCACTGTTGTGCTGTTAGTTTGCCCAAGCTTCCTGTTTTGTCTGTTCTAAATTTATACATTTCTTTGGTCTCTAGTGCACACTGATTTTTGCTTTTGGCCCTGTGGGAAAGGTGTAGATGGTGTGAAGAGTGAACACTTTTTAAGCTTAGTGTCCAGCTCTAAAAGACAGAAGCTGAACCCATGGTCTCTCCTGTGTGCCACAGGAGACAAGAGTTTTACAGTAGATCATATGCATCCATCTATGGAATTAATATTTCTAAGATGGTTCAATCAATAATATTTACTGCAAATATGAATCTTCCCAGGATGTCTTCCATGACAGTACCACAGATGTTCCCTTTGACCTCTGAAGGGACAGGAAGCGAGATGCATATATATATAAAAAAAAAAAAAAAAAAAAACAATACCACCCACTTGCTATTCTTCCCGTCCCTCCAGGGGGGCACGTGCTAGAGAGCAGAGATCAAGATAGAAGAAAGAACTAGGGCTGGGGCTCAAATAGGGTCACATCCCTCCCCTTCCTGCTCCTGGGAGGCCCTGCTAAAACCTATCGGGATAGGGGTCCCTCAGCACATGGGAACTGGAGGACCAGAGACCGGTGCTTGCAGTCACCAGCGGAGGAGATTCTACCTACCGCACTGGTTACCTTGTTTGGGCTAAAGAACACAAGGAATGGACATTAGACCAGTGGAAATCTGTGCTTTGGTCTGATGAGTCCAAATTTGAGATCTTTGGTTCCAACCACCATGTCTTTGTGCGACGCAGAAAAGGTGAACGGATGGACTCTACATGCCTGGTTCCCACCGTGAAGCATGGAGGAGGAGGTGTGATGGTGTGGGGGTGCTTTGCTGGTGACACTGTTGGGGATTTATTCAAAATCTAAGGCATACTGAACCAGCATGGCTACCACAGCATCTTGCAGCGGCATGCTATTCCATCCGGTTTGCGTTTAGTTGGACCATCATTTATTTTTCAATAGGACAATGACCCCAAACACACCTCTAGGCTGTGTAAGGGCTATTTGACCATGAAGGAGAGTGATGGGGTGCTGCGCCAGATGACCTGGCCTCCACAGTCACCGGACCTGAACCCAATCGAGATGGTTTAGGGTGAGCTGGACCGCAGAAAAAGGGCCAACAAGTGCTAAGCATCTCTGGGAACTTCTTCAAGACTGTTGGAAGACCATTTCAGGTGACTACCTCTTGAAGCTCATCAAGAAAATGCCAAGAGTGTGCAAAGCAGTAATGAAAGGAAAGGTGGCTACTTTTAAGAACCTAGAATTACATATTTTCAGTTGTTTCACATGTTTTTGTTATGTATATAATTTCACATGTGTTAATTCATAGTTTTGATGCCTTCAGTGTTAATCTACAATTTTCATAGTCATGAAAATGAAGAAAACTCTTTGAATGAGAAGGTGTCCAAACTTTTGGTCTGTAATATATTTTTATATATGTGTATATAGTGAATGGGGCCGGGCGGACTTCCGGCAGCGCGCATGTGCAAATGGTAGTATGGATCCGGCAGACTGTTCCCCTGCCGGAACAGCCTGCTGGAAAAGCTTACTGAGAGTGTGAAAGTAGCCTAGGGGAGGACCTCCGGAAATTAGATCTATTAGCATGGATCCTAAGATGGAAATATTGCCTAGACAGGTCCTGACTGATAGGGTGATTACTATACTTCAACATAGTCATAAAAAGATAACTACTTCTATTTAGTAAAAAATCTAGAAAGCCTTTTGCTCTTGGTCGGGGGATAGTGTCCCTTAATTTTCTGAAAATCCTGGATTTTCTACAGTCAGAATTCGAGAAGGAGTTAAGTACTAGTCCCCTAAAAGTAAAATTTTCAGCCCTAAGTACCATATTTGACATTTCCCTGGCAGATCATAGGTGAACAAAAAGGTTCATAACAGCCAGTTCTAGGATCAGACCCTTCCTAAGGGAAAATGTACCACCTTGGGATTTATATATTTTTCTTATTGGAATAACTAAATCCCCAATTGAACCTTTAGAATCAGTAAATATTAAAATTCTAACTTTAAAAGGAACCTGTCACTGGGATTTTGTGTATAGAGCTGAGGACATGGGTTGCTAGATGGCCGCTAACGCATCCGCAATACCCAGTCCCCATAGCTCTGTGTGCTTTTTTTGATACATATGCAAATTAACCTGAGATGAGTCAGTGACTAATGTCAGGTTAATTAGCATTTGTATCAAATCTTTTTTTTTTGACACAATAAAAGCACACAGAGCTATGGGGACTGGGTATTGCGGATGTGCTGGCGGCCATGTCCTCAGCTCTATGCACAAAATCCCGGTGACAGGTTCCCTTTAAAGTCAGAATTTTAATATTTACTGATTCTAAAGGTTCAATTGGGGATTCAGTTATTTCGGCTCTATACACAAAACCCAGGTGACAGGTTCCCTTTAAAAATGTTCTTCTTGGTGGCCATAACATCAGACAGACAATTGGTGTAACTATGTAACTGGAACCGGCATTTCTCCCGGAAGTCGTGTCTCCTTTTCGGAGAGCAAGAACTAATCTTAACGTCTTTTTGTCAGAATCTGAAAGAAAAGAATTCTAGATGTAAGGTGAGCAGTACTACAGTATCTTGACGCCACAAGACTCCTAATCTGTTTAAGTTGTTTGGAGGCAAAAATAAGGGAGAAAAAGCATTAAAATCAACAATGTCAGAGGCATAGAAAGCTCGACATCTGGTGCCACCTCCTGGTATCCAAGCTCATTCCACAAGAGCATGATCCTCTTGGGCTGAGAGAGCAAATGCATTCATTTTTACAAGACTGCTTGTTGGTCCAGCATACATGCTTTCTGCAAACATTACAGATCGGACATTCTGGCCAGTAGGGATCTGGCTTTCGTTTGCAGGGTCCTTTTGCCTGCAGTCCCTCCATAAAACCTTTGAGTTGGCACTTCTGTGGTGCTGTCATGGAGGACGTCCTGGAAAGTAGGAATTAGACCTACCAGTAATTGTCTTTCTGGGAATCTGACATGACAGCACCTGGTATCTCTCCCCCCCCCCCCCCCCCTTCATAATATTGCTACCTGGTTGCATCGATCTGAACATGGTTCTTGTAAAAACACTGGCAAGTGGGAGGGATTGGGAGTTTTTAATCTCACACACTTTCGGTCCCTTCAGAGGTCAAAAGGGACATCCTCCTCTGGTGTTGTCATGTCGGACTTCTGGAAAATTCCCACTTTTTCATATACAGCGATGCCAAATACATTGTGTAATGCATAGTGGAGCACAGTCAGCCTGTTCCCTTAGCATTTTATTTTAATATGCCAAAACTTTAATTGCACTTAAAAAAAAAATCATGAATAGTCTTACTAACCCCTAGCTGTGTGGGTCGTTAAAATTTAAGCAGTGCCACAAATGAGTACTTTTTAAACATTTTTGCAAAATAAAACCACTAGTGGCAGTTGCATTGCAGCAGGATGTTGGTAGTGTGTTCCAGTGGGCCCTGACTTAATGGTGCCGGCACAACCTTATTAAATATCATTTCGCATAATGTTAGTCCAAACCTATAACGAACAGTTACGTTGTGTGAAAAGGGGTTAAAACACACCATACTTTTCTACCCACATCATCCTGGGGAAGAAAAAAATACTTTCTGGAGTAGATCACTTTTTCATACTGTTTTGGGACATCATTTTATAAAGTACTGAAACACCAGAGGCTTCCTCTGACATCCATTTCATTGTAGTGATTTTCTTTTTGGCATTCTCTCTAGATTTTGGGCACCTAGAGTAATCTCTTGTGCTCCTATGTACCCTTAGCTGTACATGCTGCTTCTGCACATGAAGGATGATCATCTAGATACAGGAATGTTTTTAATACATGTACAGACAGGGCCTGGGCAGAACAGCCACAAATTGGTGGCCAGGGATAATTTTGTGTTTGCATGTTTGAGGTGACGTTCTGTGTGTTAAGAGTTTTTGGCATAGTGCTGGTCTTGTTCCTGTACACAATTCACTGGTAACAATGATCTAATGGACTGCTACCGTTCTGTCACAGTTATCTGTGATCTACATATGGGGCATTCAAGTGAATAGGACTGTGCTGCCGTTCCTTTAGAGAAGGCACGTGTTGTTTGCTGACAATGTCTTCTAGACCTTTAGAAGTTGTCCCATAATCTACATCTTTCCACAGAATAGGCCACAAGTGTCTGATTTCTAGGGGTCTGTCTCCTTTTGAATGGCGCAGCGGTCCCGCGATCCCATTCACTTGACTGCCTCTATATAAGTATTACTGATAATGGAACAACCCCTTTAATGTTTCATATATTTTCAGTAGGAAAAATGGAAATTACACAAAGCAGAGCTTTAAGAGAAGATGCCCCATCAACTCTCATAGCACATGTCTGTGCCACTAAACCATAGCTTTACCTATTTTGCACAGGCTGTTTCACACTAAGCAAGCAGGATGAATATTCAAGTATAATTAAGTAGAATAATTAATACAAAGTTTCCGGCTGTATATGGTTTGCTATCCCAGGGATACCCCTTGTAAAACATTGCACATAGAGGGAATAAATCATTCAAAGAGGCCAGCAGCACTGGACCATGATATATAAAGGTGTAAGCCTTGCAGGACCAGGTCCCATGCCCTCCACAGCAGACAGAGGTTGAGGCAGCACACCAAATAATACATACCTTTATTCACCCATTCAATGTTTCAGCTCATCAGTACGGATACCTTGCATAGTAACAGTATATAAGGCCGAAAAAAGACATTTGTCCATCCAGTTTGACCTGTTACCGTGCAAGTTGATCCAGAGGAAGGCAAAAAAAAAAAACTGAGGTAGAAGCCAATTTTCCCCACTTAATGGGGAAAAAAATTCCTTTCCGATACAATCAGATAACGCCCTGGATCAATGACCCCTCTCTAGTAGCTATAGTCTGTAATATTATTACAGTCCATTAATACATCCAGGCCCCTCTTGAACTCTTTTAGGGAACTCGCCGTCACTACCTCCTCAGGCAGAGACTTCCATAGTCTCACTGCTCTTACCGTAAAGAATCCTTTTCTGTGGTTGTGTACAAACCTTCTTTCCTCCAGACACAGAGGATGTCCCCTCTTCACAGTCACAGTCCTGGAGATAAATATGTTGGGAGAGATCTCTGTACTGACCCCCGATATATTTATACATGGTAATTAAATCTCCCGTCAGTCGTCTTTTTTTTTCTAAAGTGAATAACCCTAATGTTTATAATCTTTCAGGGTACTGTAGTTCCCTCATTCCCGTAGTTACTTTAGTTGCCCTCCTCTGGACCCTCTCCATCTCTGCTATGGCTGCCTTGTTCACAGGAGCCCAGAACTGTACACAGTACTCCATGTGTGGTCTGACTAGTGATTTTGTAATGTGGTAGGACTATGTTCTCATCACGGGCAGCTATGCCCTTTTGATGCAAACCATTATCTTATTGGCCTTGGCAGCAGCTGCCTGACACTGGTTTTTACAGCTTAGTTTGATGTTCGCTAAAATTCCTAGTGAACAGCAAACAAACGAGTGTGACTTGTATTATTCCTACCCATGTGCATAATAACCTCAGTGTTAAACCTCATCTGCCACTCCTCTGCCCAAGCATCCAATCTATCAAGATCCATCGGTAGCAGTATATTGTCCTCTTTAGTGTTAATTACTTTACACAGTTTAGTGTCCTCTGCAAAAATTGATATTTTACTGTGCAAGCCTTCTACAAGATCATTAATAAATATATTGAAGAGGATAGGGCCCAATACTGACCCCTTGGGTCAATAAAAGTGTGTATTAATTGGAGTGCTGCCTCAACTGTTTGTCTATAGGCAGAATGGCCCTGGTTAATGGAACTCTACACATCATGGCTGAATTTAAAGCGACCCACCTTAAAGGGGAAAAAAAAAAACAACACATTAAAAAAGGGAAAAAGGGTTGCCCGCTTTTTTTATATTGATGACCTATTCTCAGGATAGGCCATTTAATATCAGATCGGCGGGTGGCTGACTCCTGGCAACCCTGCTGTTCAGCTGTTTGAAGAGACCTCAGTGCTTGTACGATCATTGCCTTCTCTTCACAGTTTACCTGCTCGCCATTGCAACGGCAGCAGCGAGCAGGTGTAATTACAACTGCTCCATCCCCGTTTACTTAAATGGGACGGCTCCTTCCTGTTTAAGTTAATTGGATGGATCTGTCCCATTGAAATGAACGGAGACAGAGCAGTTGTAATTACACCTGCTCACTGCTGCAGTTGCAATGGCGAGCAGGTAAACAGTGAAGAGAAGACATTGATAATACGAGTTTTGCTTTCTCTACAAACAGCCATGGGTGGACTGGGAACTTAAGCCCTGGAAAAAAACCCTAAAAGAGGGCGCATGTTGTAGGCATGTGCAAATTGACAGAAGGAGAGGCAAAACAAGTTGGCATGGCCAACAGAAGTAGGCAGAGCATACAGTACAGCATAAAATACTGTCCCAGCAGAACCAAATACCACAGAGCAGCACACAATACTACCTCCTACACCATAGTATTCTACTGTATCACCATCCTGAGGACGGTGATACAGTTGAATTCAGGAGAGGGACCTGTGGCCGTACCTGATGCTCCTAGCATTAATTAATGCTTATAGCATCAAATGGTTATGTACCCTGTCTGCGGCCATGAGGCGGCTCATGCAGCCCCCTGGGAAATTTCCCTGTAGGGTCTATGGCCAGTCCGCCCATGCAAACTGCTGATCGGCGATGGTGTCGGGAGTTGGCCCCTCACCCATCTGATATTAAAGACCTATCCTAAGGAGAGGTCATCAGTATAAAAAAAACGGGAAACAGGGAATGAACAGCACAGTTACATGTGACCTCCTCAACAGCTGCAGATCATTTGATTCCCAGGCTCCTATTCTGTCATCTAAAATGGCTGCACCACTTTTCAGACTACTGTGCATCAGTACTTTGACACTTCCTAATTGTCCATCCTCGCACTTGGGTTGGCCAGCACTGCTCACGTGAACAGTGCTAACCAATCCGAAGGCAGCAGAAAGTGTGTTGGCCTACAAAATGCAAAGTATGCGCCAGCTAGTCTGAGAAGCAGTGCGGCTATCCGTTCTGAAGCTGAAAAGGAGGCCAACAAGTAAGTGTGCTGTTTGTTCCTCTGTTAATTTGAAGTGCTTGAACCAGCTGCTCTTTCCATTTGAAAACCCCATACCTGTGCTGGAACCTGAGACCTGCAAAATAGCATCACAAACTCTGTCTCCAACAGGTTTTGCCAATCAACTTAAGACTGATCAGGGAGCCTCTGTAAAATGGCATATCGGTGAGACACGCGCAAACCAGCTGTGGAGAGTAACTAGGATATGTTTTATTGTGTATTTTTCTCAGTTTGATCCGGTGGTATACCTGATGGTTCCCTTTTATCCTGGCGAAAACTTGGGCTGTATTCAAGCCAGCAATAAATTGAGTTCACACGTAAGTACGTAGTTTCTGTGCTAAATATTGTGACCACCACAGACCTTATTGTCTGTGCCTTATTGCAGAGTTTACATTCAGTAGGAAAAATAAAGCAGGTTTCACCTAACTTGTGTGTCTTTATTATACTCATCCAATCCAAATTACCTGGGTCCTTGCTGCACACTTGGCATAAACTGTTATAATAATTAAGAGTCTCTGTACTCCTAAAAGAAAACAAACATAGGGAACTAAAGGGAGACACCCACTGCTTGTGAGAGAAATGCATCCAGATGTGTAGCTGAAACAGGAATAATATGGCTGCAAAAACATAACTGTTCCTTCACAGCCATGATTGTACAAAGACACAACCTTTATGCAAACATTTTTTTGAAAACTCAGGTATGCTTTAAAGGGGTTGTCGGACATACCCGGACATACCCTTATTTTCACCCCGGCAGCCCCCCTGAGCCTAGCATCGGAGCATCTCATGCTCCGATGGGCTCCTGTGCCCTGCGCTAAATCGCGCAGGGCACGGGCTCTTTTGTTTTCAATAACACACTGCCGGGCGGTAACTTCCGCCCGGCAGTGTATTCGGTGATGTCACCGGCTCTGAGTGGCGGGCTTTAGCTCTGCCCTAGCCGTTTTACTGGCTAGGGCAGAGCTAAATCCCGCCCATCAGTGCCGGTGACGTCACCGGGGTTCCTGTCAGCCCCATGGAGAGCCCCGGTACGTCACCGGAACTCCTAAAAATGCCTTTGCCCTGCGCGATTTAGCGCAGGGCAAAGGAGAGCATCGGAGCATGAACTGCTCCGATGCTCCTGTCAGGGGGGCTGCCGGGGTGAAAATGGAGAGATGTCCGGGTTCAGCTCTGAACCTGGACAACCCCTTTAAGGAGCAATGCATCGTTTCAATTGAAACTTCCATAGACTTGCTTCTGTTCATTGTGATAGACTGTTATAGCACAGTTTCCCTACTGTATGTACGATCCTGAAACACAACGCATTTTGGGTCAGTTAAGATTTCAGTTTTAGAATGTGACATGTGCTAATTGCATCATTCACGATGGACAATGAAGTAGGATCACAGTTTTTCAGATATGTATGCATGTGTATATACCGTTTCCTTTTGCACTAATATTGTAATCGCTTACATATACTGTATCATCATTACTTTCACACATAGAATCTTTCATTTAATTCCAACAACTTCTCGGTGCGTTAGGCTACTGTCTGAAAAAACAGGTCCTGCTTTCAGCAGTTTTGTGTTCTGTATGGGAACACAACCAAATGGAACATAATGCATTTTGGTGCACTCCGTTCCATTCAGTTTTGTTCCTATTGACAATCAATGGGGCAAAACTGAAGCATTTTCCTCCGGTTTTGAGATCCTATGACGGATCTCAATACCTGAACGGAAAAACGCTGATGTGAAAGTGGCCTTATTTCTTTCTTTTTGTTAAACTTTTGAAACTTCTTTGCAGGAGATTGTGAGAGTGATGAGAGGGGTTGCACTTGGCTTGCATACACTACATGCCTCCAACATCGTTCTTGGCTCTCTACATGAAAATAATGTATTTGCTGTAAATCGCGAGAGGGGCATAGTTGGAGACATTGACTTCACAAGAGATGCAGTAAGTAAAAGTTTGCAGATATTGAAGTGTTGACTAGTGCAGTGATTGCTTAACTGTAATGTGAATGTATTTGGAGACTGATGAAAAGCACAGACCTCTCTTCTGAGTGTGTTAACATATGATTGTCATTTTAATTTGCCAGTATCAAATTGTCTAATGTACCAAAGTATTCAGTGTAGCAAATTGTAGTCCTTGTTGAAGTTTAGACACGAGGACACCACTGTACTTGAGCATCTTGTCCCTAGAATGTGATGTAAGACCTTTCTTTTGACAGTTTGTGGACATTTCTAATATATGTTATCTGCTTTGTGTAGTTTCTGTTATACTGGTGAAATACATGCAGGTGTTCTGATTTATGAGACTTTTTTTAATGGGTTGACCGGCCTTGGTGCTGACAGCCCCTGGGGTCCTAAAACTGAACACTTAAAAAACAAAAACAAAAAAAAAACAACAACAACATTGCTCTCACCTGTCCGTCCATGGTTGGTCCTGTCGCTGATCCATTCCCTGCTGCCTCTGGTCACCTGCAATATCAGGAAGCTGATTGATCCCTTGACCACCACTGTTGCCAATATCTGGTCTCGGTAGTCTCAGCAGCTTAAATGGTACGTCATTGATGGGACATCTCGTTCAAGCTGCTGTGACCTATACACTACTCAGAAAAAATTTGGGATATTTGGCTTTCTGGTGAAATTTATGGAAAATGTAAAGTTCACACTCCAGTGATGATATATCATGAAAAAGTAGAAGCATGCAATGGTAATTTCCTCATCTGAAGCAATTTATTGAAACAAAAGCCAACAGTGGTGGGTATACCCCCACAAAAAATGTCACTCTCAAAAACTTGTCATGTGGTCTTGAGCATCAATTGCAGCAGTCTCATGCTGTTCACAAGTTAACTTATTGTCTGAGGCATCCCACTCTTCTTCAAGGGCGTCCCTCAGGTCATTGAAGTTCTGGGGTACAGAGTTACAAGCCTCTACACAACGATTCAGCTGATCCCATAGGCTTTCAATAGGATTCAGATCTGGAGAAAGTGCAGGCCACTCATTCTCCAACAGTTGTTCCCTAATGATGCAACCTCGATTTGCTGGCGCTAGGGCTGCAGCTATTGACTATTTTTGTAATCGAGTATTCTATTGATTAATCAAATGATTGATTACTCTAATAACAAACAAAAAACAAATTAAAAGAACATTTTTCTTTATAAAAACTCATCGCCCCACCCAATGCCCCCAGCACCAGTGAGATAAAATACTTACCTCTCCTGTAAGGGTGCCACTCCACAACTCGTCCATCTTCTCCCACGCGCTGCACTGTCATCATTACGTCACACATCGTCAGGACATAGTGCACGTAAGGGGTGAGTAATAGCAAGCACTTCACTCCCGCTCCGTGATCACATGACACAAATGAATCCTCGATGCAAAAAATTTGCATCAAGGATTTTTGTGTTGAAATACTCGATTCAATTGAGTAATCGTTTCAGCCCTAGATGGCGCATTGTTGTCTATGAAGATAAAATTAGGCCTGTGCTGTTCATGCAGAGGCACAATGACTGCTTGTAGAATGGGCTTGCCACAGTACAATTCACAAAGTGTAAGGCAGTTCTGTATTCACTAGATCAGTGATGGCTAACCTTGGCACTCCAGCTGTGGTAAAACTACAACTCCCAAGATGCCCCCCTTGCTTGGCTGCTCCCAGAACTCTATAGAAATAAATGGAGCATGCTGGGATTCGTAGTTTCACCACAGCTGGAGTGCCAAGGTTAGCCACCACTGCACTAGACACACCTGCCCACACTGTAACACCACAACCACCAAAGGCTCGTCTGGTGACAACAGCGGCTGATGGATAGCGCTCTCCTTGACATCTCCAACATCTTTGGTGGCCGTCATTTCTGCTCAGCTTGAATTGACTTTCATCAGTAAACAGCACTGAGGCCCACTGGTCCCTCATCCAGCGTAGATGCTACCAGGCCCATGCAAGACAATGACTCCTGTGGTCAGGTACCCTTGCAGGTAGTCTATCATGCAGCCCACGCCAATGTAAACAGTTTGGAGTTGTGTGGCATTCATCATCCGGTTCCGCAGGGCATTGTTCACAATGAAGCTGTCATCAGCGTGGGATGGGGCCAATGGACGTCTACTTCTATGCCTTTCTGTGACTTCCCGTCTCTCTGTATCTCTGTTGCAACCTGCTGATGACAATCTGTGACACTCTAAGCTCAGTGGCCATTTCCGTTTGAGACCATCCTGCTTAAAGACTTGCAATGGCAACGTACCATTGATCAATTGTTAGGTCTCGTCTTGGTCTCATGATGTCAAAAGTTGAACAGCGGAGGACTGTTTAAATACCTATTCTAATTGAACCAGGAAATTTATTGGGCGATTCATGGATCAAATACCTGTTATTTATGCCGTTAAGCTCCTTGTTAGAGAACAGCAAGTTGTGCAAAAAGTACTAAAACATTGAACAGTTGGACATGTGTATTCAAAAGTCATATTAAAGGGAACCTGTCACCGGGATTTTGTGTATAGAGCTGAGGACATGGGTTGCTAGATGGCCACTAGCACATCCACAATATCCAGTCCCCATAGCTCTGTGTGCTTTTATTGTGTAAAAAAAAAAAAACGATTTGATACATATGCAAATTAACCTGAGATGAGTCCTGTCCCTGACTCATCTCACGTACAGGACTCATCTTTTAAATTACAGCATGCATGGTTAGTTATGTTTAATTCTCTTAGATACTGTGGGCTATAATCTTATGCTACTTCTTAGTGCTTGTCAATGCCAAAGATAACAGTATACCATGTTTTGGAAGGAGCAGTGTACAGACTACATTTTAATGGGGTTGCTTCTGGATGATTGCCTCATTGAGGGTTACATCAAAGGTTAAAATAATAAAAACTTATTAAGTAAAATCCTTTTCCTGTCCCTGCTCCTCGGTGTGCCTGTATGATCATTAGGATGCAGAGGCATTTATGCATAATGACCTAACATCCTACAGCATTTCTATAACAGGTTAACGACCTATGATGAGCGTGAGCGGCACTCGGTAGCAGTCTAATAGCCAAGATCTACAGTGTTTTCATTTAGTACCTTGGTAACCTTCTAAAGAGAGGTTTTTAATTTTGATTGATTTTCTAGGAGCAGCGGAGTTCAGCCACCTCTATTTGCTTCCCTATGTTTACGGCTCCTGAAATAAAATTGGGGCAACCAGCTTCAGCTTCCTCTGATGTGTATGCCTACGGAGTCCTTTTATTATGGGTATGTTTCATTTGAAAAGAGAATTTTGTAATGTGTTATAGAATTGATATGATTTTCATAGTAGGAAATGTAAAATTAACAAATTCTCCCACACCCACATGGTCATCCTTGAGTACACGGTTATCATTGCTGGTCATTGATCTTAAATGTGACCTTATCTTGGGCTGCTTTCACACTCGCATTATGTGCGGATCCGTTCAGATAATACAACAGTCTCCATCCGTTCAGAACGGATCCGTTTGTATTATCTTTAACATAGCCGAGACGGATCCGTCTTCAACACCATTGAGGACGGATCAGTTTTCTATTGTGCTGCAAGCAGCGTTTTGGTGTCAGTCTCCAAAGCAGAATGGAGACTGAACTGATGCATTCTTAGCGGATCCTTTTCCATTCAGAATGCAAACTGATCTGTTTTTGGACCGCTTGTGAGAGCCCTGAACAGCCTCAGAAACGGAAAGCCAAAACGCGAGTGTGAAAGTAGACTTGCATTGTTTTTTGCATTGCCTAACAGTTTTGTGAAAGTTAGACCAGCACCTTCAAACAGTATGAAAAAACACTACAATGGTTGCAGTGTAAAAACAAACGAGTACTACAAGTTGCAGCACACTGCTTTTTGCACAAAGACACATGCAAATACTAGAAACATGAATAAATGTAAACTGCATCACTGCTATACTTATATGAAAATTAGAAGTGCTTTGCGCATATTTTTTTTAGCGAAATTGTGTCTGGCCCACCTAGCAGCGACAAGATGACATCTAACAGATGGGACCTACACTATCAGACTTGCTTCTCCTGTGCCTTCAGGGCAATGTAGAATCCAGTTATATCACTAGATTAAAAGCCCTGGGCAGATGGGCGGGACAGTAATAGACAATTTTAGAAAGGCAAAGGCAGCATTAATCATGTAAAGATATATTCCTGAAGTTTTATCAAATTCTGCCTGAAACTATCAGCAAGTTAATACACCTCAGGCGGCTGACAAGCATAATTATCGCATGTTGCAAGAGATCAACGGTAACTTCTATGGAAATGCCCAGGATAAAAAAATATATAAAATATATATATATATATATATATATATATATACAGACGTGGACAAAATTGTTGGTACCCTTTGGTCAATGAAAGAAAAAGTCACAATGGTCACAGAAATAACTTTAATCTGACAAAAGTAATAATAAATTAAAATTCTATAAATGTTAACCAATGAAAGTCAGACATTGTTTTTCAACCATGCTTCAACAGAATTATGTAAAAAAATAAACTCATGAAACAGGCATGGACAAAAATGATGGTACCCCTAACTTAATATTTTGTTGCGCAACCTTTTGAGGCAATCACTGCAATCAAACGCTTCCTGTAACTGTCAATGAGACATCTGCACCTCTCAGCAGGTATTTTGGCCCACTCCTCATGAGCAAACTGCTCCAGTTGTGTCCGGTTTGAAGGGTGCCTTTTCCAGACTGCATGTTTCAGCTCCTTCCAAAGATGCTCAATAGGATTGAGGTCAGGGCTCATAGAAGGCCACTTTAGAATAGTCCAATTTTTTCCTCTTAGCCATTCTTGGGTGTTTTTAGCGGTGTGTTTTGGGTCATTGTCCTGTTGCAAGACCCATGACCTGCGACTGAGACCAAGCTTTCTGACACTGGCTAGTACATTTCTCTCTAGAATTCCTTGATAGTCTTGAGATTTCATTGTACCCTGCACAGATTCAAGACACCCTGTGCCAGACGCAGCAAAGCAGCCCCAGAACATAACAGAGCCTCCTCCATGTTTCACAGTAGGGACAGTGTTCTTTTCTTGATATGCTTCATTTTTTCGTCTGTGAACATACAGCTGATGTGCCTTGGCAAAAACTTCGATTTTTGTCTCATCTGTCCACAGGACATTCTCCCAGAAGCTTTGTGGCTTGTCAACATGTAGTTTGGCATATTCCAGTCTTGCTTTTTTATGATTCGTTTTCAACAATGGTGTCCTCCTTGGTCGTCTCCCATGTAGTCCACTTTGGCTCAAACAACGACGGATGGTGCGATCTGACACTGATGTTCCTTGAGCATGAAGTTCACCTTGAATCTCTTTAGAAGTCTTTCTAGGCTCTTTTGTTACCATTCGGATTATCCGTCTCTTAGATTTGTCATCAATTTTCCTCCTGCGGCCACGTCCAGGGAGGTTGGCTACAGTCCCATGGATCTTAAACTTATGAATAATATGTGCAACTGTACTCACAGGAACATCTAGTTGCTTGGAGATGGTCTTATAGCCTTTACCTTTAACATGCTTGTCTATAATTTTCTTTCTGATCTCTTGAGACAGCTCTTTCCTTTGCTTCCTCTGGTCCATGTCGAGTGTGGTACACACCATATCACCAAACAACACAGTGATTACCTGGAGCCATATATATAGGCCCAATGGCTGATTACAAGGTTGTAGACACCTGTGATGCTAATTAGTGGACACACCTTGAATTAACATGTCCCTTTGGTCACATTATGTTCTGTGTTTTCTAGGGGTACCATCATTTTTGTCCATGCCTGTTTCATGAGTTTATTTTTTTACATAATTCTGTTGAAGCATGGTTGAAAAACAATGTCTGACTTTCATTGGTTAACATTTATAGAATTTTAATTTATTATTACTTTTGTCAGATTAAAGTTATTTCTGTGACCATTGTGACTTTTTCTTTCATTGACCAAAGGGTACCAACAATTTTGTCCACGTCTGTATATATATATATATATATATATATATATATATATATATATATATATATATATATATATGAAAAACACCGCAGCACATCCGTAGGTGAAAAATTGTGGATCTTTATTCACCCTTGCAAGGTGTTTCCACCGCTGGCACACATCGGTTTGATATTAGGTGTGCTGCCCTGATTCTACACAGTAGATAGATATAGATAGATAGAGAGATAGAGAGAGAGAGATAGAGAAAAAAACCAGTAAACTGGCTCAGGTGCAACGTCCAAGGGAATGAGCTTACCCTTAATATATACCAGAAATAGGACCGTACTCCAAGACTTGAAAAAACGGTGTCTTTATTCACCCATGTGAAGCAGTAGCGACGTTTCAGCTCACAACTGAGCCTTTCTTCAAAAATGAAATCATTGTGTAAAACTTGCATAAATAAAAAGTATACATATTGGGTATTGCCGCATCCGTGACAACCTGGTCTAAAAAAATATCACATGATCTAACCTGTCAAATAAACACTGTCCCAAAACTGCTATTTCTTGTTATCTTGCCTCACAAAAAGTGTAATATAGATCAACCAAAAATCATATGTACCCTAAAGTAATATTAACAATTCTGCCACCCTATTCTGTAGTTTCTAAAATGGGGCCACTTTTTTGTAGTTTCTACTCTAGGGGTGCATCAGGGGGGCTTCAAATGGGACACGGTGTAAAAAAAAACTGTCCAGCAAAATCTGCCTTCCAAAAACCGTATGGCATTCCTTTCCTTCTGCGTACAGTAGTTTCCGACCACATATGGGGTGTTAATGTAAACTGCTGAATCAGGGCCTTAAATATTTAGTTTGGTTTGGCTGTTAACCCTTGCTTTGTAACTGGAAAAAAATTATTAATGGAAAATCTGCCAAAAAAGGGAAATTTTGAAATTGTATCTCTATTTTCCATTAATTCTTGTGGAACACCTAAAGGGTTAACGACATTTGTCAAATCAGTTTTGAATACCTTGAGGGGTGTTGTTTCTTAGATGAGGTCACTTTGATGGAGTTTCTACTCTAGGGATGCATCAGGGGGGCTTCAAATGGGACATGGTGTCAAAAAAAAATGTCCAGTAAAAACTGCCTTCCAAAAACCGTATGGCATTCCTTTCCTTCTGCGCCCTGCCGTGTGCCTGTACAGCGGTTTACGACCACATATGGGGTGTGTCTGTAAAATCCGTTTTGAATACCTTGAGCGGTGTAGTTTATAGAATGGGGTCATTTTTGGGTGGTTTCTATTATGTAAGCCTCGCAAAGTGACTTCAGACCTGAACTGGTCCCTAAAAATTGGGTTTTTGAACATTTCTGAAAAATTTTAAGATTTGCTTCTAAACTTTGTAACATCCCCAAAAAATTTAATATCATTCCCAAAATGATCCAAACATGAAGTAGACATATGGGGCATGTAAAGTAATAACTATTTTTGGAGGTATTACTATGTATTATAGAAGTAGAGATGAATTGAAACTTGGAAATTTGCTATTTGTTTTTTTTTTTTTTTTTTACAAATGTATGGTAAATTTGGGTATTTTTTTGTAAATAAAAATGATTTTTTTTTTTACTTCATTTTACCAGTGTCATGAAGTACAATATGTGACGAAAAAACAATCTCAGAATGGCCCGGATAAGTCAAAGCGTTTTTTAAAGTTATCAGCATTTAAAGTGACACTGGTCAGATTTGCAAAAAATGGCCAAGTCCAGAAGGTGAAATAGGGCCGAGTCATTAAGGGGTTAATACACCAGGGTTACCCACCTTATTTTTTAACCTGGACAAATTATCAGCCCGCACCCGGCCATCTAGTTTCTCCTATAGAACAGCTCCATGGAATGTGCCACATCCTCGGAGCCATTCTATACAGCTATGCCACCAGAGAGTAAAGGAGAATACCCCCGACCAGTATTAAATCACAACTGCCTGATGTCATCTTGTGGATGATGCTGCTTCGAGGGTGCTAATATAATGAACTGTCAGCATAGCAACCACAGTAACGCGTGCACAAGCAAGAGGTGGGATTACATCATCCCAACACTGCTTGTCTGTATCATCAGTCAAGGGAAGAGCTCCCGCCCAGCTCAGAAACTGCACCCAGGGAATAGTGGGGAAGCAATCAAAGTGGGAGGTGAGACAACACCCCTTTAAAAAAAAAAACTTTGACAAAATATATATATATATTTTTTTTTTTTTTGCATCACTATCACAATATTCTGACCCCACCATAACTTTTTTTTTTATTTTTTTTAATAAGTACACCTACGAAGCTATGTGAAAGCGAATTTTTGGTGGGGCGATCAGTAGTTTTTTATTAACATCAATTTTAGGGGTGTGTATGACTTTAATAACTTTTTATTACTTTTTTGGCTAGTTGAAGTGACTGATGTGGTGAGTTGGCCATATTGATTTTTTTTTTTTTTTTTTTCCGTTAGACCGTTCACTGTACTGGATATAAAAATATTAGTACACCGTTTTGAAAAGCAATCATGCTAATCTTTATTTTTTCGTTGCTTATTTTTAAAATGGGGATAGGGTTATATGAATTTTAGTTTTTTTTGCACGCACTTCTAGTAATCTTGGACTGCAGTGATTTACCAAATCAGTCTATGGGAGAACTACACCTTCTTATCAAGCCTGCCATAGGCAGGGCCTGAGAGGAACGTCACTATGATAAACCTTGCAGCCTTCGCAAGGCCCTAGGCTATCATGGCAACTGAATTGCTCCCACAATCTCTGAAGGTGGGAGCTGTTCGGTCCCCAGGAGCACGGCACCCCCAGGAAAAGACTGCTCAGATGCCATGGTCGCAAATGACCACAGAATCTGAGGTGTTAAAAATCTTTGCCTCCGGGTATAAAACAGCAGGCATCTGGCGTTTACGGCACCCGCTCAGCGCCTAAATGGTCGCCAGCTCTAAAGTCTCAACTTCTGCCGTACATGTATGGCGCAGATCTGGAAAGGGTTAAAAAAAAATATAGAAACAGTTTGCAAAGCAATAACAAATTATAAAGATTATTAGTGATCTATTCACAGGCTGGAATAGTGATATAAACATGTTGGCATTATTTATTGTGAACTGTAAAATGAGGAGAATTGCAGTTACAGTAATCTGTACAAGCTTTGCAGTTACAAAGAAAATCACTTTTCACTTTACTAGAAAAAAATAATTACAGATTGTCCAGGAATGTGTGGCGAGTGGGTAACCCCGTTATAGGCTCTGAATGCAGCTGCAGTGCTCAACCACTGCTCCATTTAAACTTCTCTTCACTACAGTTTTATTGTAGAGAAGGAATGGAGGACCCTTGTTTTGGTGATTAGTGGGGATTCTAGCGGTAGGGCCCCTGTGAGCCATATATCACCAGTAGATGATCTTTTATTTTTTTGGGTAAAACCCCTTTAATGTATAGTCATCTGAGAGAACTGTTTTAACTCTGTAAGACTTCTTTCACACACAGTTTTTAGAGGCATATTATTATTTTTTTTGCTTGTAAAAGACCCTAGCTCCAGAATACTCAGCTAAGAATAATGGGTCTGCGATCCGCCCGTTCCGCAAAAAGATAGGACATGTCCTATCTTTTTGCGGAACAGAAGTACGGGACGCAACCCCAAGGAAGCACTCCATAGTGCTTCTGTAGGGTTCTGTTCCGTGCTTCTGTTCCGCATCCATTCCGCATCTCTGGTTTGCGGACCCATTCAAGTGAATGGGTCCGCATCCATGATGCGGAATGCACACAACGGTTGTGTGCAGAAGGCCAAGTGCTGTGTGTGACACCACCCTGATGGTTTCTGCTGAAATAATATGTATGGCTAACATTACTAATATTAGGTGGTTAGGAATATAATGTTACGCTCACAAAATGTTACTTTATTATTTATTTATTTTTACATTTGGTTTAGTTTATAATATTTTCCTGAAGAAAATTTTCATTTTTCAGCTTTGCACAGGGAGCAAGAATGTTGCTCATAATTCTAATGGAACTCCTGATCTTAAGAAACTGGACTTGGTATGTATCATTTTAGAACTAACACAATTCTGGGTTTTATGTTGGCTTACTACTTTAGACATTGTGAAAATGCTTTTTAATTCAAAGTCTTTCAAAAAAAAAAAAAAATAGATGAGCACTTACTGAATTTACCAGCAAGACCTTGAGTCTTTGACTGCTGAAGGAGTACCTTCAGTGATTTATTACCTCTCATTTGCCTATCCTATGTGCATCAACGACTCTGTACACATTGGCATCATGGTTCTGTTTCATCAGTTTTCCATTGCTCCTGACTGCCGGGATAGCATAGTCCAGGGGTCAGCAACCTCCGAAACGCTGGCTGTTGTGAAACTACAACTCCCGATGTGCTCCATTCACTTCTTTGGGAGTTCTAAATACAGCAGAACAAGTGTGCATGTTGTGGTTACTAAACCCTGGCACAGTCTGTTCTACGTTGTTAAGGGCGGATGTCATATAATCTTATATACACATTGGTCAACAATAACAAGAAAGTGGCCAACCCCTTTAATAGAAGTCACTAAGGTATTGTGATTTGTCCATATTGTCGCCTTTTCTGGCTGGAATTATTTTTCCATTGCAGTATACACGGCTTGTATCCAAGGGTTACCACCACCACTGCAGTGCAGATTTGAGGTGGCCAGGATGCGAGCTGCTGCACACGTGTGCCTATGTGTGCTCCCATGGTCCCGGTCACCAGAGAGGCCAGTGCTTTTTCCTATACTGTACAAGCACGGCCACTGCTGCTGGATTATAATCTCTGGAAATGAGCAGTAAAGGAGGCAATATAGACAATCACAATATATTAGTAAGAGCCTTGTATCAACTTTGTCTGCATGATTTATGCCATTTGCTTACGTGTGATAAAAATTGTGCTCAAAAATAGTTTTTAAACAATTGATTCTTAAACCTACACATGTGCATATGCAGTAAAACCTGCATAATGAATCAAAAAATTGTTCCTGGTTCTCAAGGCCAGAATTGGCGCGGTTTGTGAAGGGGTTTAGTAAACAGGTGCCTGACACTGACACATTTCTGCTCTCACTGGTAAGATAAATTGGCCCTGCTCAGTGCTCCAGACAAAAAAAAAAAAACGGGAGCCATTGGCTCCTAAACTAAAAAATTTAGAAGCCAAATTACATTTTTTAGACTCCAAATTTAAAATGTATATAATAAAAAAATTTATAAAAAATGAGACGCAGGTCACAGTAGTGAGCCAGCACTATATACCTCTCACATCCAATGACATCTTCTGGGGGACAATGTTACTAAAAATGGCGAATTGCGCGGTTTTGATGTTTTTTTTTTTTTCTGTCACGGCCTTCACCGAGCGGAAATATTTTAATAGCTTTTTCGGACGTGGCGATATATAATATGCGCCCAGGAATAATAGTAAGTGCACTTAGATTCCCTGGGTGCCGCTCTATGTGGCCTGCTACTAAGTTTATATTCTTTGGACCCATGAAAGGTCCTCTAACTCATTTATACAAGCGTCAGCAGCGGTATCACAGACCTGGCACCTGGCCTCAATAACAGGGCATTCGATCTGCGGCAATTAACCCTTCAGATGTGGCACCTGAAGGGTCAATTGCCGCGGATCGCATGTCCGGTTATTGAGACCAGGTGTCTGGTCTGGGATACCGCTGCTGACGCTTGTTTTAATGTTTTACATTCATTGGTGGCGCAGTGGCCACAGCTCCTCCCTGCTATCTCCCCATTGGTGGTAGTGGTGGTCGCGTCACAGTGGGGAGGGACTCCTTCCTTCTCCACTGTGAAGTGTGCTAGCGAAGAGAACGTAGGCTGTGCAGGAGCGCTGCGGTACAGTCGCAAATGGCGACAAGACTAAAAAGTTTTGGTCTCCATCTGGAGCCCTGGCCCTGCTTGCAAAATCTCATATGTAATGTGCTATTTTTCCCTTTTTATTGTTTATACTAGGACTCCAAAGCAGAGGCTCTCCTGTCCTGTCTTGTGTGCTGTGGAGACCGAATGCAGACGGAGCAGATAAAAACACATGAATATTTTCAACTTACTGAAGCTGCTTGATTGTGACATCAGTTATGTTTACTGCAGGACCCCGCACAGCTCGTCTGCCCAGCCTAGTTGTTGTTCAGTTGTCTTACTAGTTTTCTTTATAGAAGTATCATTGGTTGTTGGTTTTCATAATAAGTTTGAGTGTTTATTTACCTTTATGCAATATATCTTCTGAAATCTGTTTTGTTGTACTTTTCTACTTACTTGTTTTATCAAAAAAGTGTCTTAGTAGGAGACTTGAAATCTGAAGAATGTTTTGCAGCATTGCTGCTAATGAAGTGGGAGCAGCACTGCAGTAACCGGCTTCATCCACTTCACAATGAAAGATGCTGTGTAGTTCAGCACTGGAGCTAATACTAAATAGCTGCCCCCACCTTTCTGATTGATGGTTGGTGCTGAGGACTGAACAACCCATTTTAAAGAGGTTGACAGAATTAGAAAAAAAGTTGGTTTCTTCCAGAGATATCGCTGCACCTGTTATGGAGTCTTGTATTGCAGATCATCCTGTGTATAGGTGTGGATCTGTATTTGGAAGAAAGCAGCCATGTTTTCTTATCCTCAGTAAACCCTTTAATCCTTTGAGTACTATCGCTTTACATGTACAGTGCAAGAAGGGGTTTTAAATATGGCACCTGCTGTTTCGGGGCTAATGGCAATGATGCCGATATCATACATTTAGCCCTTGGTGAAGCTTGACCATGGCATTTAAATGCTGTAAAAACTGAAAGCGCGCTTCCGGGTTAGGACCGGCTCCCCGATGCGGTGATTGGGAGAGCCATACAGTCTGTCTGTCTGAAGAAACCCAGGTTATCAGAGCTGCAGTTCCTTTGGAGGCCTGCAGGTGGAAGGCTTCCATAGTATAACCGCAAATGAAGCTTAGACTGTAGTTCAGTTGAACAGTAAACAGTCTAAGCTGAAATAAATTGGAATGTTGCATATTGTAGCCTCCTAGGGATGGCTAAAGTTGTAAAAATGTTTAAAAAAGCACAAAAATTTTAATAACTTCCCCCAGATTAAAAATAAAAAACCCAATGACCATGGACATCGCCACAGGTCATCCCACAAAAAATTAGCCCCTTCACAGCTCTGTAGGCATAACTACAAAAAAGACATTGTAGACATTTACAAAAAAAATGTAATGGGGTTGAGAATGTCTATGAAAAGAAAAAAACTTTATTTCAAAGTTTTAATCTTTTTTAGTATTAAATCACAAGAAAAACCTATATAAATATGGTATTGTTGTAATTGTACTGACACACAAAATGAAGGGCACAGGTCAGTTTACCATATAGGGAACACCATAGAGAAAAAAAAACTTACATTGTGGCAGATTAGTTTTTTTTTCTAATTCTATGTGAATATTTTTTTCCTGCTTCCGACTACATTTGTATGCCATATTAAATGGTAACGTTAGAAACTAAACACTTGTCCCACAAAAAATAAGCCCTCATATGGCTATGTGAATGGAAAAATAAAAAAAAGTTATGGCTCTAGGAAGACTAGGAAGAAAAATGAGAATTAAAAAACCTCCAGTATTCATGGGGTTAAAACAAAGCGTATTAAAGGGACCTTACCACAGCAAAACATTTCGGTGAAGGGCAAGATATGGACCGCTGTGGTCAGGTGATGTGACGTCACTAACACTACATATAGGGAGGGAGAATCCACAGCGTATCTACCATGTTAAAGGGGTTATCCAGATAAATATAATGATGACCTGTCCTGTGTAGCCAACGTCCAGCAGCTTTCCAAGCACAGTGGCTTCATTATACAGCAGCTGTGCTTGGTATTACAGCTCTGCCCCATTCACTTCAAAGCCACTGAGCTCAGACTAGGCATTGTGACTGATGAACGTGACGTCATATTGCCTAGGAAGAGGCTGTGGCACTGAGTGCTAGCCTCTAACAGCTCATCATCGGGGTCCCAGGCGTCAGACCCCCACAGATCCTATATTGATCTATCCATAGGATAGGTCATTGATATAAATTCCAGGATAACCCCCTTTAACATCTTGGGCCTCTTTCACACTTGCATTGTCCGGATCCGGCGTGTACTCGACTTGCCGGAATTACACGCCGGATCCGGAAAAACGCAAGTGTACTGAAAGCATTTGAAGACTGATCCGTCTTCAAAATGCTTTCAGTGTTACTATGGCACCCAGGACGCTATTAAAGTCCTGGTTGCCATAGGAGCGGGGGAGCCGTATACTTAAAGTCCGCGCGGCTCCCGGGGCGCTCCAGAATGACGTCAGAGCGCCCCATGCGCATGGATGACGTGCCATGCGATCACGTGATCCATGCGCTTGGGGCGCCCTGACGTCACTCTGGAGCGCCCCGGGAGCCGCACGGACGGTAAGTATGCTTCTTCCCCGCTACACTTTACAATGGCTGCCAGGACTTTAGCGTCCCGGCAGCCATGGTAACCATTGAGAAAAAGCTAAACGTCGTATCCGGCGATGCGCCGAAACGACGTTTAGCTTAAGTCCGGATCAATGCCTTTCAATGGGCATTCATTCCAGGTCCGGCCTTGTGGCAAGTCTTCAGGATTTTTGGCCGGAGCAAAAAGCGCAGCATGCTGCGGTATTTTCTCCGGCCAAAAACCGTTCCGTTCCGGAACTGAAGACATCCTGAACGGATTTCTCTCCATTCAGAATGCATTAGGATAAAACTGATCAGGATTCTTCCGGCATAGAGCCCCGACGACGGAACTCTATGCCGGAAGAAAAGAACGCAAGTGTGAAAGAGCCGCCTTGCTATGGGTGTGGAACTGATTTGATTTATTATACTCTGTACAAACCTGCACAGTATGTTGGTGATGTGTTGGTTTTATTTCCCACTGCAACATAAGTTTTATTAGCAGCAAGTGGCTTTCAAGTCTTTTCCAGCAGGGTACATTTGTGTCTGGTGGCATATGAGAGCCTCTTCAAATAGCTCCTGCAAGAGCTATGACTACAGCCATTGCATTTGTATTGTCACCAGTAGGTCCATAGTGATTATTTTCTGATGCTGTACTTTTGAGCAGAGTTTCGGCATTCAATTACAGTAGTTTATTAGAGACGTGGTCGTTCTTGTTTTTGACCACCAGGTGTCATCATACCTTTTTATAAAGCAAATCTTACTACCTTAGCCACATCAAGCTATTCCCACATGCTTCAGACAGTCATGCAAGCTTGATAATAAATGCAACACTCAAACTAACTTGGATAAAATGAAGGTTATATTTAAAAAGAACATCTAAAAAGCACTTTATTTTGATTTATTACAATCTTTAAGAGACAGGAAAAAAAACTATCATTATCCTGTGATCGGCTGCCTGTAACCTGTAGTGATCCTGTTACACAGGCAGGTACTGTAACTTGTCTGCAGCAAGCGTTGATGGATTCTACAGCAAGTTGATCGGCACATGTTTTTAAAAAACTCGTTTTATTGAAGTATTAACAAGCAAAGAGTGGTACATTACAGACATCAAGGTATCACAATGTACATTTTGTCAAACAAGATATATTCATGAAATGAGGAGCCCCGACCGAAAGACAATACTACACATGATGCATAGCGACATATGGCTTATACTGAAAAACAAGGATTAGACACTGGAATACATATGGGCCAAAGAAACCGTTAACTGGGACGAGCACCACGGCCCTCAAATTTTTGAGGGCATTTCCTGTGTGTGAACATTTATTTTCTCCAAAGGGATAGTTTGATTTACCAGATCCTTCCACTGACTGACCGAAGGGCAACTGCCTTCCTAGCGAGGAATTATTTTTTCCTCCGAAAAATACATGCATAATGTGAGCGAAAGTCATCCTCAACGATCCCTAGAAGACAAACCTTAGGGCAATTCTCCAAACTGCCAGGAATCATAGTGGACAGAACTGCCACGACATCCCTCCAAAATTAGCAAAGATATTAACAATCCCACATAATATGCTAGAAATCCGCGTTTAATTGCGCGCATCTATGGCATCCGGTATAAGACATCCTGCCCATTTTAAATAGTCTGGTCAGGGTGAGATAACACCTATGCAATATAGATAGTTGTATCAATCTATTGTTGAGAGACGGTGATACACCAACAGAGGCAGCTAAAGCCTCACTCCACTCTTCCGAAGTCAGACGAGGTATGTTTTCTCTCCATATACTGTCCACAGCCAAGGGTGTTGACAACATTTTAAGGTCAAGGAGATGTGTGTAAAGAGTGGAAATCATAGCCTTTGGACCCTGGGTCTTAAGGATACCAATTAGCGGATGGGTGGATACAGATTTTTTAATAAAATGAAACTGCGTTTGGAGGGCATGTCGCAGCTGCAAATATCTAAACAAGTGCGGACGGGTAATCCCTATTTCCTTCTCGTACAGGTCCCGTAAAGTGAACACTCCATGGCTTTTCCATATATTTTCCCCCTTCACAGTGTAGCAAATGAGGGAACATCGTATTGTTCCATAAAGGAATAACATTTGGCAGATCACTATATTGCTGAAGCTTTGCGGCTCTCCAAACCTAGTGCGCTAGTCTGTGGATTTGTAAAAGTTGTCCCGAATCCAATGACAAGCTTTCCAATACAGGCCACAGATTGGACAGCCGCAAATGTTGCTTCGAGTAATATTCAGAATTAGGAAGTGTAGTTTGTGACACCCATGGCCTTAAGAATCGTAATTGACCAGCAAGGAAATATAGGTTAGGCAGGGCAGCTCCACCTTGTTGCCAGCTTCTATGCATAGTATTCAATGGTAGTTTCCATATTTCTTTACCCCAAATAAAGGTGGCCATTTATAGAGTGCAATCGGTCCAAGAAGTTACGTGGAATCTGGGTGCAACCGTGTTCTAGCAGATATAGCGCTTTAGGCAATAAAATCATTTTAATCAGGTTCAGTCTCCCCATGGTCTATAAAATAAGATTCAATGGGAACAATATTTAAATTGTGGGATAGAAGGGGATCTTTTGTAATGATGATTCCCAAATATTTAAACCGGTCTACAACCATTAAATTGTGATGAACAATGGGCAACTCTGGGGACCATAAGGGCCGATTTGGTCCAGTTACCCCGAAGACCAGAGGGAAAAAAAATTGCTCTATGAGGTCTATCGCTCTGGGCAACGATTTCTCCACCTCATCCATGTATAAAATTTGATCATCAGCATAAAGACCTAGCCTGTCTTCTGTTTTCCATAGATATCCCTTTAAATATTGAGTCTTGGCGGGTTCTAAGTGCCATGTGTTCAATAGCTACCGCGAACATAAGGGGAGACAGTGGGCATCCCTGCCTGGTTCCCCTATGTAGCTGGAAAGTTGGTGATAATGAGCCGTTAGTGTTGGCCATAAGTGTCTTATATAGAATATTAACCCACTGGATAAAGATTAGGCCAAAACATTTTAAAACTTGCACCAGATAGGGCCACTCAACAAGAGTCAAATGCTTTGGCCGTATCCAGCGCAGCTAAGGCAATTGTTTTTGTCCTGCACACCCAAGTTGCGAGATAACCTGTGCCCGCCTAATGTTGCTAGAGGTAGGCCGACCGGGGATAAAACCCGTCTGATTCTCATGTATTATGGAGGTTATCGCCTTATTCAGTCTATTCGCCAATATTTTAGTTAGAATTTTGTAATCTAAATTCAACAAAGATATTGGGCGATAAGAACCGCACTCCAGAGAGCTTTTGTTTGGCTTTAGCAATACAACAATAGAGGCATCATACGACGACTCAGGAAGGCGGCCTCTTTCAAAAGAAGAGATATACATTTTTAGTAATTGCGGTCCTAAAACATCCACATATTTGAAATAGACTTCTAGCGGTATACCATTCGGGCCCGGGGATTTCCCAAAATTTAATCCCTTGACCGCCTCATTAATCTCTTCTAAATATCTCATCTAACAGTTCCCTGTCTAGAGTGGATAATTGTGGCTGCGACACTTCCTGGAGGTATGCTTCCAGGGCGGACGTGGAATACTGAATTACAGATCCATATAAGTCCTGATTAAACTCCCTGAATCTGCCCAGTAATCCATCAGGCTCTTCAATCAGGTCTCCCATAGCATCTGCAATAAGCAATATTGGAGGAGCCATGCTATTTCTGCGTATCAGCTGCGCCAATACCTTACCCGTTTTATTACCTTGTTCAAATGAGGAATAGCAATTTACGATCTCTTTTTTTTCTTTCAAATGTGTCATATAGAGTCTCCCCTTCATCATCCAATCTGTCCTATTTTCCTCTGTAGGATCAGAGGTATATTTACGTTCAGCATTTCCACACTGAATACCCAACTCCTCTCTACGGTGGGAGAATTTCTTGATATATGAGATGGAGAATTTGAGACATCCACGCAAAAAGGCCTTCAAGGTCTCCCATAGCAAGGGAGCAGAGGCGTACATAGGAATCACTGGGCCCCATAGCAAAAATCTGAATTGGGCCCCTTAACCCCGCCCACTACCCACCATGGCCCCTCCCACTTCCTGACTTTGCTCCTCCCATGCCACACCCCCATTAAATAAATTTATACATGACCTACAGAAACTGTTAGGGGTTTCCTGGGGGTGACCTGTCACATGGGATATCTGCTGCAGCCTGCAGGTCTCCTTATTTGGGGTGCCATGTTAGGCTACTTTCACACTTGCGTTCGGGTCTCCGCTTGTGAGTTCTGTTTGAAGGCTCTCACAAGCGGCACCGAACGGATCCGTCCAGCCCTAATGCATTCTGAGTGGATGCGGATCCGCTCAGAATGCATCAGTATGGCTCCGTCTGTCCTCCGCTCAGCAGGCGGACATTTGAACGCTGCTTGCAGCCTGGCCGTGCGGAGGCAAACGGATCCGTCCAGACTTACAATCTAAGTCAATGGGGACGGATCCGTTTGAAGTTGACACAGTGTGGCTCAATTTTCAAACGGATCCGTCCCCCATTGACTTTCAATGTAAAGTCAAAACGGATCCGTTTGCACTATCATGAACAAAAAAAAAAATGTTGTTTTTTTTTTTTGTTCATGTTAATGCAAACGGATCCGTTCTGAACGGATCTAAGCGTTTGCATTATAGGTGCGGATCCGTCTGTGCAGACACCAGACGGATCCGCTCTGAACGCAAGTGTGAAAGTAGCCTTAAAGGGAATCTGTCACTAGCAATTTACCCCCAATTTTTTTTTCATGAATCCATGTTTAACAGAGTACCTGTTTTCCATCTGTCTTGTTCTTTTGATTGTGAGTCTTGTCAGGTCTTCAAAAAATCGATTCTTATGATATGTAAATGACGCTGTTATTCTTTCTCCACGGTGCCCAGGAACGCCCCTCTGAAGTGCCGTGCCCGGCTAAGTTTGAAAACTAATAACGCCTCCAAGTTCATCTAAATCGCCTCCCAGAGGCACGGCTAAGTGCTCAACACCCCCCTCCTCAGTGCCGCGCTCTGCGGCAAACACCCCGATCCTCCTCTCGCCGGCATCCCAAATCCCGCGCAGGCGCAGTGCCGTCAGTCATCTTATCATAGCGCAGGCAATCGCCGGCACTGCGCCTGCGCGGGATTTGGGATGCCAGCGAGAGGAGGATCGGATTTGGGAGGCGATTTAGATGAACTTGGAGGCGTTATTAGTTTTCAAATTTAGCCGGGCACGGCACTTCAGAGGGGCGTTCCTGGGCACAGTGGAGAAAGAATAACGCCCCTCTGGGCTCCTTACAGCGTCATTTACATATCATAAGAATCGATTTTTTGAAGAAATGACAAGACTCACAATCCAAAGAACAAGACAGATGGAAAAAAGGTACTCATGGATCCATGTTTAATAAAGTACCTTTTTTCCATCTGTGTTCTTCTTTTCCATGTCAGTCTTGTCCTTTCTTCTAAAAATCGATTCTTAGGACATGCAAATGACGCTGTAAGGACTGGAGCCCAGAGGGGCGTTTTTCTTTCTCCACGGTGCCCAGGAACGGTGCCCCTCTGATTAGTGCCGTGCCCGCCTAAATATGAAAACTACTAACGCCTCCATCATTTAGCTGAATCGCCTCCCAGAGGCGCGGCTAAGTCCTCAACACCCGCCCCCCTCCTCAGCGCCGCGCTCTGCAAACACCCGATCCTCCTCTCGTCGGCGTCCCAAATCCCGCGCAGGCGCAGTGCCGGCGATTGCCTGCGCCTGCGCTCTGATAATACGGCTGAGGGCAACAGCTTCAACATCGTCACTGGGCTCGGCGCATGCCCAGTGACGATGTTGAAGCTGTTGCCCTCAGCCGTATTATCAGAGCGCAGGCGCAGGCAATCGCCGGCACTGCGCCTGCGCGGGATTTGGGACGCCGACGAGAGGAGGATCGGGTGTTTCAGAGCGCAGCGCTGAGGAGGGGGGCGGGTGTCTAGGACTTAGCCGCGCCTCTGGGAGGCGATTCAGCTAAACATGGGGGGGGCCCTGGGGAGAAAAGCAGCCGCATAGCCGGCTGCTGGTCAGCAGTGGGCGGGGCCTTATCTGCGCTACGGGCCCCCCAGTGCCGCGGGCCCCATAGCAGTGGCGTGGTCTGCCTCTATGGGCGGTACGCCACTGCAAGGGAGGGTCAACGTCAACTATATTAACTTCAAGTTGATCTGGGATACTATCATTCACATTTATCAAGGATAGCCAGAATGGGCATCTTGGGACCACAACTGACCTTACTAGATACAATGGCCGTCACTATAATGGGTGCATGGTTAGATGGACCTTGAGCACCATACTGCACTTCTTGATTGGCACATGTTTACTCGTTCTTTAGTATATAAAATCAATTGTACGATCATTCAACCCCCTTCCCCAATTCGGTTATACTGTATTAGACAGTTTTTGCATGCATGGATTTACTCATGACCATCAATGACTTAGGTCTGCATAAAGGCTGTGTTGTATCACTAGAGGGTTTTTTTACTGGATAATTGTGAATCAACCTTTGTGTGAATGATCATTTGGGCAATTATTGCACCTTTGTAGAAATATCATAAAGGGTTATTACACTAATTAGCTGTTGATGGTCTATTCCCAAAATGAAAATACAGAAACACAGAAAATTAGTACACATCGCCCCGCAAAAAAATTAGCCTTCACACAGCTGCACATAAAAGAAAAAATCTGAATAACAGGCAAGTTTTACTGCATATAGGGAACGCTGTAAAAGCAAAACCCATAAGGCCCCTTTCACACAAGGGGTGAGAATTCCGTGCGGGTGCAATGCGTGAGGTGAACGCATTGCACCAGCACTGAATCCGGACCCATTCACTTCAATCGGGATGTGCAGATGAGCGGTGATTTTCACACATCACTTGTGTGTTGCGTGAAATTCGCAGCAAGCTCTATATTGTGCATTTTTCACGCAACACAGGCCCCATAGAAGTGAATGGGGCTGTGTGAAAATCTCAAGCATCCGCAAGCAAGTGCTAGAGGATGATCGGGACGGAGACCCGATCTTTGTTATTTTCCCATGGTTATAATGGAAAATAGCATTCTTAATACAGAATGCTTAGTAAAATAGTGATGGAGGGGTTAAAAAATAATAATAATAAACTCGCCTTAATCCACTTGAACGTGCAGCCTGGCATGTCTTCTTTCTTTTTTGATGAAAAGGACCTGTGGTGACATCAATGCGCTCATCACACATCACCATGGTGATGGACCATGTGATGAGCGCAGTGACGTCATCAAAGGTCCTTTAGCCAGGTCCTGAAGAAAGTATAAAGAAGAGGAGATCCACTGTGCGATCCAGTGGATGGGGTGAGTTAAATTTTGTTTATTATTTTTAACCCTTCAATGGACATTTTACTAAGCATTCTGTATTAAGAATGCTATTATTTTCCCTTATAACCATGTTATAAAAGAAAATTATAAAATCTACAGAACACCTAACCCAAACCCGAACTTCAGTGAAGAAGTTCGGGTCTGGGTACCAAACATGCCGATTTTTCTCACGAGCGTGCCAGACGCATTAAAACGCTTTGCACTTGTGCGGAAAAATCTTGCATTTTCCCGCAACGCACCCGCATCTTGTCTGGCCCTCACACGCGATGGCCATGTGAGAGGCCTAAAACTGGCGGAATTTTTTTTGTTCACCCCAATTTATCCTTCTTCCCACTACTTTGTATGCAACCGTTAATGGTACCATTAGAAAGTACAACTTGTCCTGCAAAAAACAAACCCTAATACTGTTATGTGAATGGAAAATTAAAGTTATGGCTTTGGGGAAGCTGGGAGTAGGAAACAAAAACTGAAAATCACCTGGTTCTGTAGGTGTTAAGGCTGGCAGGCATCCAATTTGGACAATTTGAGCTTTTAGAAATTAATGGCATGTTCTTGTTGTTACAGGTTATCCCTTATCCACAGATTGATCAGTGGGGGTTCCTGTAGGACCTCCACGATTCCTAAGAGTGGGGACCCTTTGCTCCTCCGAGACCCTCCCCCCCCCCCCAAAAAAAAATGGTAGGTCGGGCATGTGTACTGCCGCTCCATTCATCTCTTTTGGCTGTATTCTGCTGTTTCTGGAAGTCCCATAGAGATGAATTGATCTGCGCTGCGTATGCCCGACCTGCTGCTCCATTCATATGACCACTGAGCGTTTGGCTTTCAGTGATACTCTATGGGGGAGATTTATCAAACTGGTGTAAAGGAAAACTGGCTTAGTTGCCCAGTCAGATTCCACTTTTCATTTTCCAGAGGTCCTTAAGAAAATGTAAGGTGGTATTTGGTTGCTATGGGCAACTAAGCCAGTTTTCCTTTCCTTTATTTAAAAAGTTAACATTTACAATTGCAGTTTGCTTTTAGATTTTGTACAACAAAACAAGGAGGGCACCTAATGTGTTCCCTCCCCAGACAGCGCTGGGTGACCTGGGGGTGAGCTTGGTATCTGCTCATGCCTTGTTCATGATTAGTATTTCTCAGTTCTTCAGATTTATCTTGGAAAGCAGTTCGACAGCTGCGTACTGCAAGTCACCTAATTCTGCGTTTTCATTGCCTGTAGGAATCCTGTAAAACATTTTGAGGAGCATACAACAGCTGTAAATTCCACATACCCCAAAATAATAAAATACATGTTTTTTAATCCTGATGCTTTTTTTTTTTTTAAGTACTATGTGAGATAAAGCCCTACGGACTTTGTCGCTGCAGAGCTGAGATAAACTGCTTTATAGAAACCCAGAATTAACACCGAAGAATCGCGGTTAAGAGCACACAACAGAATCTGCTGTTCAGTGTGTGTGTGTATAATATATATATATATATATGATATACACTGACCAAAAATATAAACGCAACACTTTCGGTTTTGCTCCCATTTTGCATAAGCTGAACTCAAAGATCTGAAACATTTTCTACATACACAAAAGGCCCATTACTCTCAAATATTGTTCACAAATCTGTCTAAGTCTGTGTTAGTGAGCACTTCTCCTTTGCTGAGAGAATTCTATCCCATGTCACACGTGTGGCATACCAAGGTGCTGATTAGACGGCATGAATATTGCACAGGTGTGCCTTAGGCTACTTTCACACTTGCGTTCAGAGCGGATCCGTCTGGTGTCTGCACAGACGGATCCTCTCCTATAATGCAGACTATGGGATCCGTTCAGAACGGATCCGTCTGCATTAAAGTTTAGAAAAATTTCTAAGTCAATGGAGGATGGAACCGTTTGAAAATTGAGCCATATTGTGTCAACTTCAAACAGATCTGTCCCCATTGACTTACATTGTAAGTCTGGACGGATCAGTTTGCCTCCCATGGCCAGGCGGACACCCGAACGCTGCAAGCAGCGTTCGAGCGTCCGCCTGCTGAGCGGAGGACAAACGGAGCCATACTGATGCATTCTGAGCGGATCCGCATCCACTCAAAATGCATTAGGGTAGTACAGATGCGTTTGGGGCCGCTTGTGAGAGCCTTCAAACGGAACTCGCAAGCGGAGCGCCGAACGCTAGTGTGAAAGTAGCCTTAGACTGCCCACAATAAAAGGACACTCTGAAATGTGAGTTTCATCACATAGCACAATGCCACAGATCTCGCAACATTTGAGGAAGCGTGCAATTGGCATGCTGACTGCAGCAATGTCTACCAGAGCTGTTTCCTGTGCAATGAATATTTGCAGTACACTCAACCGTCCTTACAATTGCAGACCACGTGTAACCACACCAGCCCAGGACCTCCACATCCACCATGATCGTCTGAGACTAGCCACCCGGACAGCTGCAGCAATAATCGGTTTGCATAACCAAAGAATTTATGCACAAACTGTCATAAACCATCTCAGGGAAGCTCATCTGCATGCTCGTCGTCCTCATCGGGGTCTGGACCTGACTGCAGTTCGTCGTCATAACCGACTTGAGTGGGCAAATGCTCACATTCAATGGCGTCTGGCATGTTGGAGAGGCGTTCTGTTCATGGATGAGTCCCGGTTTTCACTGTTCAGGGCAGATGGCAGACAGCTTGTGTGGGTGAGCGGTTTGCTGACGTCAACGTTGTGGATCAAGTGGCCCATGGTGGCGGTGGGGTTATGGTATGGGCAGGCGTATGTTATGGACAATGAACACAGGTGCATTTTATTGATGGCATTTTGAATGCACAGAGATACTGTGATGAGATCCTGAGGCCCATTGTTGTGCCATTCATCCACGACCATCACCTCATGTTGCAGCATGATAATGCAGGGCCCCATATTGCAAGGATCTGTACACAATTCCTGGAAGCTGAAAACATCCCAGTTCTTGCATGGCCAGCATACTCACCGGACATGTCACCCATTGAGCATGTTTGGGATGCTCTGGATCGGCGTATACGACAGCGTGTTTCAGTTCCTGACAATATTCTGCAACTTCGCACAGCTATTGAAGAGGAATGGACCAACATTTCACAGGCCACAATCAACAACCTGATTAACTCTATGCGCCAATGATGTGTTGCACTGCGTGAGGTAAATGGTGGCCACACCAAATAGTGACTAGTTTTCGGCCTCTCCCAAGTAAAGCAAAACTGTGCACATTTCAGAGTGGGCTTTTATTGTGGGAAGTCTATGGCACACCTGTGCAATATTTATGCTGTCTAATCAGCATCTTGATATGCTACACCCGTGAGGTAGGATGGATTATCTCTGCAAAGGAGAAGTGCTCACTAACACAGATTTAGACAGATTTGGGAACAATATTTGAGAGTAATGGGTTTTTTGTGCATGTAGAAAATGTTTCAGATCTTTGAGTTCAGCTCATACAAAATGGGAGCAAAACTGAAAGTGTTACATTTATATTTTTGGTGTGTGTGTGTGTATATATTTATATAGGAACCTACTTACATTCCACTTTCGCTTTTTTCAAGTTCTGTAAATTCTTACCTCATCGCTTTCCATTCCTTACCCCACCTCCCGTTACATGAGTGACAGAATCTAAAGATCCTACCCTCCTCCTGAACTCACATCCCAAATCCCACGCATGTGCAGAACCAGTCACCTCACTCCTCATATAATGTATACTGCGCAGCTGCAAGACTTGGAAGAGAACGCATGGAGATGAGCAATCATAGAGGATGTGTCTTATTAGTTTGTGGTCATGGCTGCACTCAAAGAGTCAGAGAACGCTGGACTCCTCTCTGAAGCATGGAGGAGACAGGACTCCTCTAAGGTGCATTTACATATATGGCTAGAACATTTATTTGAGGTTTTTCTCTGAACTGATACTTTGTTCCGAATTGATTATTAATGTATTAAAAAGTATTTATAGAAAAGTGAGTGGATAAATAGGCTTAGAAAGTGATAACAGGTTTCCTTTAAGATGTCAACGGTACCCTCCATAACAGTCACCTCTACAGCACCCCGCCCCTTTAACAGTGAACTTCACAGTCCCCCACCCCTTAACACTGACTCCCCCACAGTGCCCCGCTACTTTAAAATGGGATATCCACAGGCATGTGTCACGCGACATTTTGTCTTAACAATTTTTATAATGATAGGCTATGGTGTCGCACTGCGACATGTGACATGCTACGACTGTGACACACTCAGTTGCAAAAAATCCATCCAAGATGGATTTTTCTGCGACTCGCAGTGCAACACCATAGACTAAAAAATTGTTCCACGACACAAGTAGCAGTGTAGTTGTGCCGTATGTGTCGTGCGACTTATTGTCGTCCTGTAGCCCTAGCCTACTGTAAAGCTGACCTACAGCAGTGAAGAAAAATGGCTGGGTTCTTATGGAAAACTGGACTAAAACTGTGTGTATGTGGAGAGTAAGGGCCTGCGTGAGCTTATATTGGCTGATAAGGGACATGTGACCGTGTGTATGGCAGTTGGGATATGAAGAGAAATACTTGCAGTCTTGTATTGGCTAATGCAGGTCATTTTGGGGAAATATCTCAGGAAAGATACGTCCTAGAGAGCTGAGAATTGGTCTAAAACCTTCCTGGACACCTGATTTACCTGTGTGCCAAATCTGGTGAATATCAGTCAAGTCGTTTGGTCGCGCATAGAGAACAGACAGACGTCGGGACAGACAGAAACTCATTGTGTACCGGCATGTTACCTCCACAGTATTATTTCCCAGATAGTAAGTGATTTATGTACCAAGTTTAGTAAAATATTGATCGATGAGTTTTTGCGTTACAGAGCAATATGTGTCTAGCAAAAACAGTTGGAGCATACAAACTCCATGCAGCTGCTGTGTAGGGGCGTATGACCCCCACAAGATTTCTTTCCAGGTAGCATGGGATGTGTATACCAAGTTTCGTTGAAATTGATGGTTGCGTTTTTGAGTGATCGCGTGGAACATACATACTGTATATACATACACTCACACACACATATATGCGTCCTTCTTTATATATATAAAAATAAATATATATATATATATACACACACACACACACACACACACACACACACACACACTGCACTTTGCTTGCTATGATTGCTATGTGTATTTTCAGGGAATTTTATAGACAAATATATCATTTTCTTGTCAGCCTTTTGTGACAGAAGCAAATAGGAACTATTTCTACATATCTGAGAATGTTTCTGTTGTGTGAGAGTTTTATATATTTAGTTGCTGTTTGACAGAAAATATTTCAGGAAAGGGGAAAAAATATATCAATAGAAAAGCATAAAACTGATACACAGGCAGCTGTAAAAACCAGCAGAAAGTACAGGCATGTGAACCCTATAGACCTCAATGCATTTGTCAAAGTGATTTGCTTATTAAACTATACCCCAAACCATGCTAATTGATTGCTTGATAGACTGGTTATTTTGTTGAAGGCTGCCAGTCATTGTCAAGACTTGTATATTCTTACTATGGATAAATGGATCCCAAAAACATTTCATAGTATTTTCCATGTCCGTGAACCTCATAAATCAGTGTTGCCCATTTGGCAGTAACTCTGTGTGTGAAGGTAGCAGATAGGAAAGCAGCTGAAATGAAGTAGAGATTAGTGATGTCGGCCATGAACGAGCTGCCTGTACGATATGAGCTGGCCTCCGGCTGAGAACCAGTTAAGCTGATTTGAGAGCCTGTTGAAGAGTTACTTTGCCCTCCCTCCCTCCCTGTTTTTCACCTTAAAAAAGGGAGTGAAGAAGAGGAAAGCAAACTGGCGGACTAATAGTATTAAATAAGGAGCCGTTGGCTCGCTGAAAACAAAAGCCAGAGTTCCCATCTCATTACTGAGTGTTATGTGGGGAGGTGGGCAAAGGAGGAAGTTTGGGAAGTGCAGCTTCAACCAATAACTGCAAAGCACAGTGATGTCAAAGAGTGAAATCATTGTAGTAGTTATTGTGCGGGGTTTATGGCCTATATGGTACAGAACTCTGTTAAATAATTGCATATGAGAGACCAGAGTGATAGCCCTGGTATGTGAGATTACCATTGTAGGTCCATTTTATTAAAACTTTGCCTAAAGTTTGATTTTATAGCAGATTTATCCCCTTAATACTGTATATTGCCCATTTTAAAGCATTATATGGAAATTTCCCTTTAGGACTATTAGGCAGGTTTTCGGATACTTGGATATTGATGATCTGTTGTCAGGATTGGTCATGCATATCAGATCGGTGGTTGTCCAAAACTCTGCACTCCCATTGATCAGCTGTCTTGGGCAGCCCCAGCATCGGAAACGATACCCTGGATGACAGGCTGTGTCCATTGTGTAGTTTTCGGCACCAGCGTATTGCAGCTAAGCTCCCATTCAATGTACAGTGGATGGAAACTTCTGGTTCCAAACATTTCATAGTTTGCTGCTCAAAACAGTTGATTCATGGGGATTTTGGGTATTAGAAACCACAATCTGATATTGATCACCTATCCGGAGTATAACCCAAGTGGAACCTTTAACTCAAACAGCAGAACATTATTCTGCCATTTTATTAATATTTAATATAAGATAGAATATACAGGGAGTGCAGAATTATTAGGCAAGTTGTATTTTTGAGGATTAATTTTATTATTGAACAACAACCATGTTCTCAATGAACCCAAAAAACTCATTAATATCAAAGCTGAATATTTTTAGAAGTAGTTTTTAGTTTGTTTTTAGTTTTAGCTATTTTAGGGGGATATCTGTGTGTGCAGGTGACTATTACTGTACATAATTATTAGGCAACTTAACAAAAAACAAATATATACCCATTTCAATTATTTATTTTTACCAGTGAAACCAATATAACATCTCAACATTCACAAATATACATTTCTGACATTCAAAAACAAAACAAAAACAAATCAGTGACCAATATAGCCACCTTTCTTTGCAAGGACACTCAAAAGCCTGCCATCCATGGATTCTGTCAGTGTTTTGATCTGTTCACCATCAACATTGCGTGCAGCAGCAACCACAGCCTCCCAGACACTGTTCAGAGAGGTGTACTGTTTTCCCTCCTTGTAAATCTCACATTTGATGATGGACCACAGGTTCTCAATGGGGTTCAGATCAGGTGAACAAGGAGGCCATGTCATTAGATTTTCTTCTTTTATACCCTTTCTTGCCAGCCACGTTGTGGAGTACTTGGACGCGTGTGATGGAGCATTGTCCTGCATGAAAATCATGTTTTTCTTACCTTGCAGACTTCTTCCTGTACCACTGCTTGAAGAAGGTGTCTTCCAGAAACTGGCAGTAGGACTGGGAGTTGAGCTTGACTCCATCCTCAACCCAAAAAGGCCCCACAAGCTCATCTTTGATGATACCAGCCCAAACCAGTACTCCACCTCCACCTTGCTGGCGTCTGAGTCGGACTGGAGCTCTCTGCCCTTTACCAATCCAGCCATCTGGCCCATCAAGACTCACTCTCATTTCATCAGTCCATAAAACCTTAGAAAAATCAGTCTTGAGATATTTCTTTGCCCAGTCTTGACGTTTCAGCTTGTGTGTCTTGTTCAGTGGTGGTCGTCTTTCAGCCTTTCTTACCTTGGCCATGTCTCTGAGTATTGCACACCTTGTGCTTTTGGGCACTCCAGTGATGTTGCAGCTCTGAAATATGGCCAAACTGGTGGCAAGTGGCATCTTGGCAGCTGCACGCTTGACTTTTCTCAGTTCATGGGCAGTTATTTTGCGCCTTGGTTTTTCCACACGCTTCTTGCGACCCTGTTGACTATTTTGAATGAAACGCTTGATTGTTCGATGATCACGCTTCAGAAGCTTTGCAATTTTAAGAGTGCTGCATCCCTCTGCAAGATATCTCACTATTTTTGCCTTTTCTAAGCCTGTCAAGTCCTTCTTTTGACCCATTTTGCCAAAGGAAAGGAAGTTGCCTAATAATTATGCACACCTGATATAGGGTGTTGATGTCATTAGACCACACCCCTTCTCATTACAGAGATGCACATCACCTAATATGCTTAATTGGTAGTAGGCTTTCGAGCCTATACAGCTTGGGGTAAGACAACATGCATAAAGAGGATGATGTGGTCAAAATACTCATTTGCCTAATAATTCTGCACGTAGTGTATAAGACACATACAATGGATGCAAAAATCTACACACCTCTGGTAAAAAAAAAAATCAGACCACCAAAAATTATTTCAGAGGTATTTCCACCTTCAATGTGACCCATAATCTGTACCATTAAAAAAAATAAATGAAATAATTTAAAGGGGGGAAACAAAACTAGCAAAACTAAAATAATGTGGTTGCATAAGTGTAAACACCCTCTTAAAATTGGGGATGTGGTTGTGTTCAGTCAATTACATTTACAGTAAATTCATGTTAAAGAGGTTCTCTGCTTCTCAGGATAGGTCATCAGTATTGGATCAGTAGAGGGCCAACTACTGGCACCCCTGCTGATTAGCTGTATGAAGAGAATGAAACCCTCATGCAAGCGTTGTGTTCTGTTCGCTGTTTACCTGCTCGCCATCGACATTGCAGCAGCATAATCACAGCTCCTCCGCCATTATTCATGTAAACAGGAAGGAGCCATCCCACTGAAGTGAAGGTACAGTGGAGATGTAATTACACTGCTCACCACTGCAGTGTTGATGGCGAGCAGGTAAGTAGTGAGAACACGGCGCTCGCACCAGCGATGTGTTAACTTCTCACAGCTGATTGGCCAGGGCGCTGGCAGACTGGACCCCACAAATCTGATATTAAGGACCTATCCTCAGGATAGTAAATAAAATGTTAAGAGGAGCACTCAATACCGTGTAGACATCAACTGGAATGCATCAGCCCATCCACGACCTTAGATCCACTTCGGTCTTCCGATCAGCAAACAAAAGCAAACTGACGGCAGCAATCTCCAGAAGTGAATTTTATTCACAGTGGGTCCATGAAATAATGTGCAAATAGCGCCAAAAAGTGCAACGTTTCGACTACCAAGTAGTATTTATCAAGAATGGTATCATGCTTGATAATCGAACATTTTCGAACATACTTGGTAGTCGAACATTTTCTTAGTTGCATTTTACAGCAAAAACCATGGTCCAACGGCTTGCAAGAAATCAAATGGATCTGTCAGGAGAAGGGTAAAAAAAAAATTCAAGGCATTAAAAGGGGTTATCCCCTAATGCCCGGGCACCTCATATTAGGGTATACTTACCCCACTCCCCAGTACCCGCATTGCTGCATGTCTCCGTCGTGTGGATCAAAACATACAGGGGGGGTTCTAATTTGCCAGCCAATAGCAGGCCGTGACGGGGACAAGCCTCCTGGGCATCACCCGCACTGCTAGGGAGGTTCGTCCCCCCCTGTCACGGCCTGCTATTGGCCGTCTTCGGCGCCTAATGTTTTGATCTGCTCAATGGGGAGAGACATTGGTGGCTGTGCAGGTAGCAGGAGCGACTCAGGTGCCGGGGAGTGGGGTAAGTATAACCTATATGAGGTGCCCAGACATTAGGGGGGTCATTATAGGGGTTGAATAACCGCGTTAAATATGCCATGGAACACAATGAAGATGGTCATGAAGTGGATAAAGTTTGGCACAACAGTCACTATACCAAGTAAAACTAACCCTAAAATGTACTTCAATTATATAATTGTTAAAAAGTATAAATCTGAAGGTGTCGGCCCGTTAAAGAGTAATGAGGGGGGAGTCGCAGAGAGCGACGAGGAGAAAGCAAAGCTGTTAAATATTTTTTTCTCCAATGTATTCACTGAAGAAAATAAACTGTCAGATGACATGCCGAATGTTGAAATAAATTCCCTATTAAAAGTGTCCTGTCTGACCCAGGAAAGAAGTGCAACAGCGACTTAAAAAGATTAAAATAGACAAATCGCCAGGACCGGATGACATACACCCCCGTATCCTAAGGGAATTAAGTAATGTCATAGCCAGACCCTTATTTCTGATATTTGCAGATTCTATATTAACAGGGAATGTCCCACAGGATTGGCGCATGGCAAATGTGGTGCCAATATTCAAAAAGGGTCCAAAAACAGAGCCTGGAAACTATAGGCCGGTAAGTTTAACATCTGTTGTGGGTAAACTGTTTGAAGGTTTTCTGAGAGATGCTATGTTAGAGCATCTTAACGGAAATAAGCAAATAATGCCATATCAGCATGGCTTCGTGAGGGATCGGTCATGTCAAACAAATTTAATCAGTTTCTATGAGGAGGTAAGTTCTAGACTTGACAGCGGCGAATCAATGGATGTCGTGTATCTGGACTTCTCCAAAGCATTTGACACTGTACCGCATAAAAGGTTAGTATATAAAATGAGAATGCTCGGACTGGGAGAAAACGTCTGTAAGTGGGTAGGTAACTGGCTCAATGGTAGAAAACAGAGGGTGGTTATTAATGGTAAATACTCAGATTGGGTCACTGTCACTAGTGGGGTACCTCAGGGGTCAGTATTGGGCCCCAGGGGTCAATTTTCACAGATGACACTAAACTGTGTAAAGTAATTTACACTGATGAGGACAGTATACTACTACAGAGCGATCTGGATAGATTGGAGGCTTGGGCAGATAAGTGGCAGATGAGGTTTAACACTGACAAATGTAAAGTTATGCACATGGGAAGGAATAATGCAAGTCACCCTTACATACTAAATGGTAAAACACTCGGTAACACTGAGATGGAAAAAGATCTAGGAATTTTAATAAACAGCAAACTAAGCTGCAAAAAACAGTGTCAGGCAGCTGCTGCCAAGGCCAATAAGATAATGGGTTGCATCAAAAGGGGCATAGATGCCCGTGATGAGAACATAGTCCTACCACTTTATAAATCATTAGTCAGACCACACATGGAGTACTGTGTACAGTTCTGGGCTCCAGTGAACAAAGCCAACATAGCAGAGCTGGAGAGGGTCCAGAGGAGGGCAACTAAAGTAATAACTGGAATGGGGCAACTACAGTACCCTGAAAGATTATCAAAATTAGGGTTGTTCACTTTAGAAAAAAGACGACTGAGAGGAGATCTAATTAATATGTATAAATATATCAGGGGTCAGTACAGAGATCTTTCCCATCATCTATTCATTCCCAGGACTGTGACTGTGACGAGGGGACATCCTCTGCGTCTGGAGGAAAGAAGGTTTGTACACAAACATAGAAGAGGATTTTTTACGGTAAGAGCAGTGAGACTATGGAACTCTCTGCCTGAGGAGGTGGTGATGGTGAGTACAATAAAGGAATTCAAGAGGGGCCTGGATGTATTTCTGGAGTGTAATAATATTACAGGCTATAGCTACTAGAGAGAGATCGTTGATCCAGGGATTTATTCTGATTGCCTGATTGGAGTCGGGAAGGAATTTTTATTCCCCTAAAGTGAGGAAAATTGGCTTCTACCTCACAGGGTTTTTTTGCCTTCCTCTGGATCAACTTGCAGGATGACAGGCCGAACTGGATGGACAAATGTCTTTTTTCGGCCTTATGTACTATGTTACTAACTGGATAGCCCACAAAAACTGATGAAAAGACAAGAAGAAAATTGGTCCAGGAGGCTGCCAAGAGGCCTACAGTAACATTAGGAACTGCAGGAATTTCTGGCAATTGCTAATTGTGTACTGCACGTGACAACAATCTCCGACTTGTAATTTATACAATTATTTTCCTGCTGATTCTGGGCTTTAAAAATAAAGGAGGAGGTCCTATCAATGATTGACAGCCTTCCCTCTATGACTGTATATAGAGGGAGCTGTCAATCACTGATAGGACCTTGCAAAGCCCAGGATGAGCTTGAAAATAAATTTATAAATTACAAGTTTTACTGAATATTCTCCTACAAAACTATATTTCGCTCTGTTCAGCTCCTCATGCTCTATATAATGCTGCCTGCACCTCAAAGACCATGTTTAACACCACAGGTTCTCTTTATGCTGGAGAGAATTATGAACAGTTCCAAAGTTCCTTAGCCTCTGCAAAAGAAAAGCAAACTGAATATGAAGAGGAATTTCACCTTTCAACAAGACAACAACCCACATTAACAAAAGAATGGCTTCACCAGAAGATTTGGAGAGCAGATATGGAGCGTTTTTGCATGGAAGAGTGGGCACAGATTGCCAAGTCAAAATGTGCTATGCTGATAGACTCCTGACCAAAAGACTGAGTGCTTTATGTGGTAATGTTGAAACGCTTTTACTTATCCAAGCCATTCTGAGATTGTTTTCTTGTGACACATTGTACTTCATGATAGTGGTAAATTTCAGTCAATATTTTTTATTTAAAAAAAAATCCCAAATTTACCCCAAAATTTCAATTTCTCTGCTTTTAAAACAGATAGTGATACCTCATAATAATAATAATAATATAAAAGTTATTCATTTACATTTCCCTTATGTCTACTTTATGTTTGGATCATTTTGTAAAAATGTAGATGAAATTTCAGAATTTAACTTTTTGGGCAGATTTTTAATTTTAATCCATTTTTTTCCAGTAACAAAGCAAGGGTTAACAGCCAAACAAAACTCAATATTTATTACCCTGATTTTGTAGTTTACAGAAACACCCCATTTGTGATCGTAAACTGCTGTACAGGCGCACGTCAGGGAGCAGAAAGAAAGGAACACCATACGATTTTTGGAAGGCAGATTTTACTGGACTGTTTTTTTAACACCATATCCCATTTCAAGCCTCCTGATGCACCCCTAGAGTAGGAACTCCAAAAAAGTGACCTCATTTTGGAAACTACAGGATAAGGTGGCAGTTTTGTTGGTACTATTTTAGGGTACATATGATTTTTGGTTACTCTATATTACACTTTTTGTGAGGCAGGGTAACAAAAAATAGCTGTTTTGGCACAGTTTTTATTTTTATTTTTTTACAATGTTCATCTGACAGGTTAGATCGTGTGATATTTTTATACAGCAGGTATAACGTAATGGACATGGCAATACCTAATATGTCTACTTTTTAATAAGAGCATTTTCGAAACAAAAAAAAATCATCATGTTTTAGTGTCTCCATATTCTAAGAGCCACAGCTTTTTTTTTTTGTCTAACTGTTTTACGTAGGGGCTCATTTTTTGCGGGATGAGGTGACCGTTTGGTACTATTTTGGGGGCCCTACATCTTTTTGATCGCTTGGTGTTGCACTTTTTGCGATGTAAGGAGACAAAAAATGGTTGTTTTAGCATAGTTTTTAGTAGAGCCGGTCGTTACGGACACGGAAATACCCAATATGTCTTTTTTATTTATTTATTTTTTACGTGTTTTATTTTGGGAAAGGGGCTTTTTTTTTACTTCTTTTTTTTTGTCCCACTCTGGGACTTTAACTTCTGGGGTGTGTTCCCCTCTGCAGTGCATTACAATACATCCTGTTGTAATGCATTGACTTTCAGCTTGTATGCTGACAGCCTGTCTGTGAGACCCAGCCTAACGGGTCTGGATCTCCGTAGAAGGCAAGCTCCGATGCCTATGGAAGGCTTCGGGCTGCCATCGGGTCCCCATGATTGCAGTGCAGGGACCCGATAGAGATGCGGAGGGCACCCGTACCCTCCACAAACCCTCTGCATGCCGCGGTCAGCTTTGACCGCAGCATACAAGGGGTTCATACGCCGGCATCAGTGTTTTCACCGAATGCAGCAGGGACCCGGCTGTCAGTGTCTGCCGTGTCCGTGCTGCTGATCAGGCGGGCGCAGCTCCTACATCCTCCCAATCAGCCCACCGTGCATGTGCACTGGTCTTTAAGTCATTTCCACCAGCGCCGTACATGTACGGCGAGGGTTCTTAAGGAGTTAAGTGTATGCATATTTATACAACCAGTACTTTTTTTTATTTTTCCTCCCTAAACGATTTTGGTTTTTCAATTGAATTCTGCAGATTATAGGTGATATTAAAGGTGGAAAAAGTTCTGAAATGGTTCTTCTTGGTCAGATTTTTTTTTTTACATGACAAAACCCTGACATTTCAACACAGGTGTGTAGACTTTTTATGTCCCCTGTAGTTATGAGTCCAGTGTATTCATGATAACGACACTGCTCTGGCTCCCCTCATTATAGACTGCTGCTGTGTATCCGCCTTATATGCACAATGCAAGAAAAAGGGGGTCAGTCAGCGAATCCTAATGCGCAGGTGCATGTTGCCATGGCTAGAAACACAAATAAAAAAAACACAATGCAACAGCACTCTGCAAACACAAATAATGTAGTTATAGAAAACATTCTGTTGCTAACGCTACGCTTATTTTGTAAATTTGAGATTCTTGGCAAATACATTTTGTACAAAATTATTTGGGCCCATCTACCGGCGTCAAGGCGATCTGTATAAGACGGGAACCTAACACTAAATACTACCTGTTATAGTACCATACTGGCCGCCATAAAACACACGGGATACAGGTTCCACATGCATGTTGGGTTTAAAATGCCACTCGGCATTTTACCATTTTTTGTGCCATAATAGCCTCCATTAAATCCAGGTAATGCAGGTACCAACATGCATGCCGAACCCACTCTATAACTCTCCTAGTGCCAGACGGCTTCCAATGAATGTAGGGAGAGCAGGCTACAGCTTTATACTTAGACTAATTAAAATCAGCCTACGGGGCAGACAGGCTGGTCATGAGTGCAAGGCTAAATGTAGTCAGCCACACCTCCAGCTCAGTATAAATGCAAGAATTAATTAGTGTAAGTATAAAGCTGTAGCCTGCTCTCCCTGCATTCATTGGAAGCCATCTGGCACCAGAAGAGGAATAGAGTGGGCTCGGCATGCATGTTGGAACCTGCATGCCCTGGATTTAATGGAGGCCATTATGGCACAAATAATGGAAAAAGGCAGAGTGGACCCAGCATGCACGTGGAACCTGCATTCCCTGTGTTTTATGGCAGCCAGTAAGGCACTATAACAGTTAGTGTTTAGAGTTAGGTTCCTGTCTTATAGAGATCGCTTGACCGGCAGACAGGCCCAAATAATTTTGCACAAAATGCATTTGCCAAGAATCTCAAATTTACAAAATAAGTGTAGCATTAGCACCAGGATGTATTCTATAACTATGGCATTATTGTACTTTATTTGTGTTTGCAGAATGCGGTTGCATTGTGTCTTTTTTCTTTATATTCACAGTGGAGTCTGATATATTCTTTCTTAGCTGTTGTTAGCTAAATGACGCAATAATGTTTTGTGCTGTTTGTTCTAATAGCTAAGTGGACGTGTCACTGTAATTAACTGCCATCAAGTAGAGCTGCATATGATGGTGACAAAGCTACTTAAATGTATACGTATTTTACACTAGGGAGAATGGGACAAAGGGTTGGTTGGACTTGGTGGCCACTTAGGGCACCATCGATGGTTCTGCTTTTTGTTTACAACCTGTTGATTATGTTGTAGGTGTCAGTTACGATGAATGCCTCTCTTTCATGCGATAGAGCAATTACGTGAATAATTAAGGCTATCAAAGCTTTGTTCAGTGACTCTTTGTAAATTCTGATTGACAGCTTGCCAGAAATGTAAGGGTCAAATGATCCTGTTTCTTTTGAATGGTAATTTTAAAATGCACTAAGGAAGCAGATGTTTTATTCACAAGAAATACAGTTCACTACTGACACCTTTCTTTAAAGCATTCTGTAGTGGCATTTGTTATGGTGCTTTACAAGTTTTTACAAGTCTGTGGATATATAAGAACATGTAGGATGTTTGTATCTTCATTGTGCTATTCAGCTTGTAGTTATAATAGTTTTCAGTTGCATTTAAATTGTTGTGGACTTTAAAACTGAACTCTCTTGGCTTTCCAATTTTTGTATAGAGCTTGGCGATTTGCATTTTGAAAATTGTCATCATTATGCCTTATACACACAGTCAGCGTTTGATCAGTGATTGTAAGCCAAAACCAAGAATGGAACCTCCACCAAGATGAGGTATAATGGAAATTTGCTCCTGTTCTGAGTTTTAGATCCGCACCTGGTTTTGGCTCACACAATCACTGACGGAAATCACTGACCAAAAACTGACGTGAATAAAGCCTTATACTAGGTATTGTACATTGAAGTGAATAGGAGCAGTACTGCAGTAAACAGCTTAGTTCACTAGCTTTTTCTGAAAAGCTGACCGGTGGGGGTGCAGGCTGCCGGACTGCCGCTGACATGATATTGGTGGCCTATTTTGAGGATATGCCATCAATGGAAAAATACTGGAAAACCCTTTCTTCAACAGGCCCCTCACACCTCAACCGTTCAGAAACACACAACTGAACAAATAAGTCTAATACACACTGTCATAGGTTGTGTTGTTATCTCCCCAGCCATGCCTAGCTCTACTGAACGTGCCTTGGCTCCCTCCAGGACTGATATCATTCACAATCCCAGACTCCTCCAGAACTGACTCTTTCCATTGCTGACAATTCATTCAACCCACAATACTATAGAAAAGGACCACACAGAGCACCTCATAACTATGCAGCCTCTCAAGGCATAGGAGGCACTTTCAGCCCTTCATCTCATAGCATGTTTCTTACTGTTCATAGCTTTTCATTGGTAAACTTCTGCAGGTCATTGGAAAAATAACACATAAAGGGGCCAATGTGTATCCACATGCCCCTGACACTAATTTCTGGAGTTGTGAAAAAAAGCCATTTTGAACTTGCATTTCAGTGACAAGTCCACTCTGGTTTCCATCTCTGATGGGCAATGTGGTTTAACCACACTTTCCTCCCTTAGTGCCAAAACTATTGTCTGCATCTCTACACAGGTACAGAGCCTCTCTAAGAGTAATATCTGCTACCCACTTCAAGGATCGTTTCCTCAGGCATCATATAACAAGATACACGGTGGAGTCACATCATTACGACCACCAGCTGATATCCAGAGTAACTGCTGTGTGCAGCATGGACTGCAGCTAGACAGACTAGGAGTGACTGGAGGATTCATAGAGTGAACAAGATTATTGAAGTGGTCACACAGATGCTCAGTCGGGGTAAAGTCTGGGGAATTAGGGGGCCAGGGTAATACTTTGAAGTTTTGGTCATGCTCCTCAAACCAATGTCAGACATTATTAGCCGTGTGATGTCACACTTTCTTGCTGGAAACTCCCATCCGCCTCAGGGAAGACAATCAGCATGTATGGGTGTATGTCATCTGCAAAGATGGATTCATAGCCAAATCGGTTGAGAGTGCCTTCCACATGGATGAGTGGGCACGTAGAATGCCCCAAAAACATTCCTCACATGCTAATGCTGCCACCACCAGCTTGTAATCTTCCTGCAGTGGTTGCAGGGTGTTTGTTGTCTGATGTTTCTCGCCTGATGTCCATCCGTTCGATGAAACAGAAAATGTAACTCATCGGAGAAGGCATCCCAATTGATGTAGGTCCAATTCGATACAGCCACAAAGATTGAAGCCTTTTCTGACGATGCAAATTTGCTAGCAGAGGTGCAGTGACCATCTTTTTGCTTTGGAGCACCATACACAGTAGGGTTTGCTGAACTGTTGTTTTAGATAAGTTTGGTAGCCCACTGGTTGATTTTGGCGGAAAGACGCTCTACTGTAGTGTCAATCTTCCCTTGCACACTTTCATAGTTGACGTTCACATCTCGCATCAATGGCACGTTGTGCTCCGTAGTTTCTACCTCACTTGTTCAAGATACACTTTTACCACTGCAGCAAGCAAACAGTTCACAAACTTCTGTTTCAGAAACTCTGCCATCCTTGGCCTGAAAGCCAACAATTATCCTTTTTTGCAACCCTCATAAGTTGCCCCTTTTACCTATGACAGTAACAAATGGTGTGTGTGCAAACAGCCTATTGCACACCTTATGTACCCACCAAGCCAGCTGACAACACATGACTTCCTTCATGAGCTATGCGCTGCCAGCATAGAAAGTAATACTAATAATGTCACTCAACAGTGTATGCATGTGTGTGTGTGTATGTGTGTATATATATATATATATATATATATATATATATATATAAAATGTGTAAAACAATGCAACACCAAGAAGCACATTTCCACACCGATATGCACACAGTTTGTGAGTCCTCTTTCTCACACAATGCCCAACATTTCTTCTGAGGCTCCAATTTTGCAGGCCCTTTCTTTTGGAACAGCTCCAGACCTCTGGCCTAGTTGTCTTCCTTCTTAGCACAGGGAAGCTCTGAAAGCTATGTGGCTTCTGATACATTTCCGGCCAGCAGAAGTTTCTGCAACTAATGGCATCAGTTAATATGACAGTGTAAGTACATATACATTGAATTATAAACAAATAATTGAGGGTACAATATAGTATATTATACACATGGAAGTAGCGAATAACCTAAATGGACATATTGTTAAAATAAGTCTTATATAACAATACATTTTAGTGTTTATTCCTTATATTAAAGGGCGTCAGCAGATTTGTACCTATGAAACTGGCTGACTTGTTGCATGTGCGCTTGGCAGCTGAAGGCATATGTGTTGCTCCTGTGTTCATATGTGCCCGCATTGCTGAGAAAATGTATGTTTTAATATATGCAAATGAGCCTCCAGGAGCAACGGGGGCGTTGCTGTTACACCTAGAGGCTCTTCTCTCTCTGCAACTGTTACGCCATTTCCACTTTGATTGACAGGGTCAGGTGTGATGATGTTCTTAACTGCCTGTGTGGAAAGTGGAGAGGGCGCAGCAGTTGTAGAGAGAGAAGAGCCTCTAGGTGTCTCATATGATTATGGGACCAACACAGATGTCTTCAGCGCCAAGCGCACATGAAACAGGTCAGCCAGTTTCATAGGTACAAATCTGCTGACAGATGCCCTTTAATTCTTATGCATCAGTGTTCTGGTTGTTGGCACTGTGACTTTCATTTTATGGAAGGTAATGTTTTTCCTTTTTTTAACTTACATAATTACCGGGTTTGCATAGACATGGCTACTTACTTTTTTTGCCATGCCCTTTGTTGTTGAACCTTTAAAATCTATTATGTTAACTCTTTAATCTAAATACAATCCACCGAGAAACATTGCTGCCTACATTGTGTGGATAAACATTGAGCAAGAATATTCAAATACATGTATTTGGTTTTAAAAGGAAGAAAAGTGGCGCACTGGATTGGTGCTGACACGGGAGGTGCTCTCAGTAAAAAGGAAATCACCCTTCCTTTAAAAAAATAAAACAATAGTAAAAAGATACTGGGCACTCTCTGACTAATGGAACCTAATAGTTTAATTAAAATACAACATATACACTTCAATAAATTAAGATAAGCATAATATTACATACAATTACAATAAAAATAGATTCCTCAACCTATTGGTACCAATTTAGGTCAAATTGATTAAAATGAATAGCCTCTGGGTATTCAGGGTATAAAAAGTCCTTGAAAAAAATGTCCTTTAGGGAAGAAAAACCTTATAGAAAGATCTCCGCAGAACAAGTTGTTTCAATCGGATAGTGGTGCAGTGGTTTTATAGAGCGGCGTCCCGCTATTACTCACTGTTTCGCTGCAGCACTAAGCTCCGCTGCTGTATTGGTCCTTTGGTTTTCAGGGATTTCTCCGGCTGTCCGCGGTTCCCTGGCTGTCTTTCCGGCGCCGCTCCGTAGATAAAAGAGCCGGCGCTTGGATAATTTTGCTGCCTCCTTTTCTCGCGCTGAGCTCGCTGTACAAATGAGCGTGTTCAGCTCTTACAGTCCGTTCTCAGAGAGTGCGCGTCGGGTCTGTTGTTGAGACAGAAAAGGTTCCAATGCCAGCGGTATTTTAGTGCATAGCGTCCAAGTATATCAGGGGGTCCTGGCACCAAACGCGTTTCGGGGTCTATTGTTACCCCTTCCTCAGTGGTAATGCCTCCCCCTTCTGAATCTCCTTATATAGTCTTTGGTGATTAGGTTACAATCATCAGCTGGGTGGGTTGGTTTCTTTTTTCAAAACCTGGTGTGGACCCGAAAAACACCTATTTTGTCAAGAGTATGTCTGTATTCGCCATAAGTCATTTATTCACATATATATTCTCATGTCAACCTTTATGGCATATTGACTATACTACTTGCTGACCAGAAAATGTTTGGTTTGTGTCGAACATACTCCAAAATCTGCGCAAGTCTATTACAACCTGTCAGGCTTTGTATGGTATTTTCTCTCTACCGCAATCTGACCTGCGGTATTCATGCGGTTTTGGAAAAGATTGTAGTTGTCCCCACCTGACTGTGTCATTATGAATTTCCACCCGAACTTTCTTTATACCAAATACATTCCATATATATGTACATCAAAAATATTTATATGTAGATAAAAAAACTTTTGTTTAAAATAAAAATAATTTTTTTTATTTTTTTTTATTTTTGAATACAATATTTTTATTAAACTTTATTTCATCCCTAAGATGTCAATTTTTACTTGTTTTTGTTATATATTTTCTCATATATTATCCACGTTGTATTTTCTTTACATCTATTACTTGGTGTAATCTTATATAGTTTTGTATGGAGTGGGGGCAGGTTATTGATTGTTATACGAATCTATATTCATATCAGCATAGTCAAATTTTCATAGAGACAGGGCAAAGTTGTGGATCCACAGAGCGCATACGGAATGTGTCGGATATATGACCGAATGACCGGTGGAGGTCATTTTAATCAATTTGACCTAAATTGGTACCAATAGGTTGAGGAATCTATTTTTATTGTAATTGTATGTAATATTATGCTTATCTTAATTTATTGAAGTGTATATGTTGTATTTTAATTAAACTATTAGGTTCCATGTATTTGGTTTTGCTAATATTATTCTCTCTCGTTCTCTCCTAGAGAGATTTCACTGTGTATATACTCTACAGTCGTGGCCAAAAGTTTTGAGAATGACACAAATATTAGTTTTCACAAAGTTTGCTGCTAAACTGCTTTTAGATCTTTGTTTCAGTTGTTTCTGTGATGTAGTGAAATATAATTACACGCACTTCATACGTTTCAAAGGCTTTTATCGACAATTACATGACATTTATGCAAAGAGTCAGTTTTTGCAGTGTTGGCCCTTCTTTTTCTGGACCTCTGCAATTCGACTGGGCATGCTCTCAATCAACTTCTGGGCCAATTCCTGACTGATAGCAACCCATTCTTTCATAATCACTTCTTGGAGTTTGTCAGAATTAGTGAGTTTTTGTTTGTCCACCCGCCTCTTGAGGATTGACCACAAGTTCTCAATGGGTTTAAGATCTGGGGAGTTTCCAGGCCATGGACCCAAAATGTCAATGTTTTGGTCCCCGAGCGAATAAGTTATCACTTTTGCCTTATAGCATGGTGCTCCATCGTGCTGGAAAATGCATTGTTCTTCACCAAACTGTTGTTGAATTGTTGAAAGAAGTTGCTGTTGGAGGGTGTTTTGGTACCATTCTTTATTCATGGCTGTGTTTTGGGGCAAAATTGTGAGTGAGCCCACTCCCTTGGATGAAAGGCAACCCCACACATGAATGGTCTCAGGATGCTTTACTGTTGGCATGACACAGGACTGATGGTAGCGCTCACCTTTTCTTCTCCGGACAAGCCTTTTTCCTGATGCCCCAAACAATCGGAAAGAGGCTTCATTGGAGAATATGACTTTGCCCCAGTCATCAGCAGTCCATTCACCATATTTTCTGCAGAAGATCAATCTGTCCCTGATGTTTTTTTGGGAGAGAAGTGGCTTCTTTGCTGCTCTTCTTGACACCAGGCCATCTTCCAAAAGCGTTCGCCTCACTGTGCGTGCAGACGCGCTCACACCTGCCTGCTGCCATTCCTGAGCAAGCTCTGCACTGTTGGCACTCCGATCACGCAGCTGAATCCTCTTTAGGAGACGATCCTGGCGCTTGCTGGACTTTCTTGGACGCCCTGAAGCCTTCTTAACAAGAATTGAACCTCTTTCCTTGAAGTTCTTTATGATCCTATAAATTGTTGATTGAGGTGCAATCTTAGTAGCCACAATATCCTTGCCTGTGAAGCCATTTTTATGCAACGCAATGATGGCTGCACGCGTTTCTTTGCAGGTCACCATGGTTAACAATGGAAGAGCAATGCTTTCAAGCATCACCCTCCTTTTAACAGGTCAAGTCTGCCATTTTAACCCAATCAGCCTGACATAATGATTTCCAGCCTTGTGCTCGTCAACATTCTCACCTGAGTTAATAAGACGATTACTGAAATGATCTCAGCAGGTCCTTATATGACAGCAATGAATTGCAGTGGAAAGTTTTTTGGGGGGATTAAGTTAATTTTCATGGCAAAGAAGGACTATGCAATTCAACTGATCACTCTTCATAACATTCTGGAGTATATGCAAATTGCTATTATAAAAACTTAAGCAGCAACTTTTCCCATTTCCAATATTTATGTAATTCTCAAAACTTTTGGCCACGACTGTAGATATAAACTGATCAGCCATGAAATTAACCCCTTAAGGACCGGGCTCATTTTCACCTTAAGGACCAGGCTATTTTTTGCAAATCTGCCCAGTGTCACTTTATGTGTTGTTATGATTGTTTTTTTGTCACATATTGTTCTTCATGACACTGGTAAAATGGAGTCAATTTTTTTATTTATTTATAAAAAAAATACCAAATTTACCAGAAATTTGGAAAAATTTGCAAATTTCCAAGTTTCAATTTCTCTACTTCTATAATACATAGTAATACCTCCAAAATAGTTATTACTTTACATTCCCCATATGTCTATTTCATGTTTGGATCATTTTGGGAATGCCATTTTATTTTTTGGGGGATGTTACAAGGCTTAGAAGTTTAGAAGCAAATCTTGAAATTTTCAAAAACCCACTTTTTAAGGACCAGTTCAGGTCTGAAGTTACTTTGTGAGGCTTACATAATAGAAACCACCCAAAAATGACCCCATTCTAGAAACTACACCCATCAAGGTATTCAAAACTTATTTTTACAAACGTCGTTAACCCTTTAGGTGTTCCACAAGAGTTAATGGCAAATGGAGATAAAATTTCAGAATTTTTTACAGTAACAAAGCAAGGGTTTACAGCCAAACAAAACTCAATATTTATGGCCCTGATTCTGTAATTTACAGAAACACCCCATACATATGTGGTCGTAAACTGCTGTATGGGAACATGGCAGGGCGCAGAATGAAAGGAATGACACGGTGTTTGAAAGGCAGATTTTGCTGGACAGTTTTTTTGACACCATGTCCCATTTGAAGCCCCTGATGCACCCCTAGAGTAGAAACTCCAAAAAAGTGACCCCATTTTGGAAACTACGGGATAGGGTGGAAGTTTTGTTGGTACTATTTTAGGGTACATATGATTTTTGGTTACTCTATATTACACTTTTTGTGAGGCAGGGTAACAAAAAATAGCTGTTTTGGCACAGTTTTTATTTTTATTTTTTTACAATGTTCATCTGACAGGTTAGATCGTGTGATATTTTTATACAGCAGGTATAACGTAATGGACATGGCAATACCTAATATGTCCACTTTTTAATAAAAGCATTTTCGAAATAAAAAAATCATGTTTTAGTGTCTCCATATTCTAAGAGCCACAGCTTTTTTTATTTTTTGTCTAACTGTTTTACGTAGGGGCTCATTTTTTGCGGGATGAGGTGACCGTTTGGTACTATTTTGGGGGCCCTACGTCTTTTTGATCGCTTGGTGTTGCACGTTTTGCGATGTAAGGAGACCAAAAATGGTTGTTTTAGCATAGTTTTTAGTACAGCCGGTCGTTACGGACACGGAAATACCCAATATGTCTTTTTTTTTTTACGTGTTTTATTTTGGGAAAGGGGCTTTTTTTTGTATGAAAAACCTTTTGGTTGCTCTATATCACACTTTTTGTAATGCAAGGTAACAAGAAATAGCTGTTTTGGCACCATTTTTATTTTTTGTTATTTACAACATTCATCTGACAGGTTAGATCAGGTTATTACGGATGCGGCGATGCCTAATATGTCTAGTTTTCTAATTTATGTAAGTTTTACACAATTATTTCATTTTTGAAACAAATAAAATCATGTTTTAGTGTCTCCATAGTCCGAGAGCCATAGTTTTTTCAGTTTTTGGGCGATTTTCTTGGGTAGGGTATGACTTTTGCTGGATGAGATGACTGTTTGATTGGCACTATTTGGGGGTGCGTATGACTTTTTGATTGCTTGCTATTACACTTTTTGTGATGTAAGGTGACAAAAAATGGCTTTTTTACACCCTTTTTATATATTTTTTTACGGTATTCATCTGAGGGGTTAGGTCATGTGATTTTTTTACAGAGCAGGTTATTACGGACGCGACGATACCTAATATGTAGTGCATTTTATTTTTTATTTTAATCAGTGATAAATGTTTTTCTATTTTTACCTTTTTTCACTTTTTTACATTTTATTTTACCCAGACCCACTTGGTTCTTGAAGATCCAGTGGATCTGAGGTCTGTATAATACAGTACAGTACACTATATAGTGTACGGTACTGTATTTTCACTTTACAAAGTCTGATCAGACTTCTGCCTTTAGCAGAAGTCTGATCAGCACCATGGACAGCCGGAAGCCACAACAGAGCAGCGGCCCCCGATGGGAGAGGGAGGGAGCTCCCTCCCTGTTAACTCCTTCCATACAGCGGTCCCTACGGACCGTGGCATGGAAGGGGTTAAACGGCTGACATCACAGCACAGATGTCAGCCGTTTTAAGCAGAGTGTCAGCAATGTGCTGACACTTTGCTTGATAACTGCTCGGCCATCCTGAAAATGAGAGGGGGCGGGTGGCATGATCGTGCGCCCGCCCGGCCCCCCCAGCACCTCCCGCACCTTCCTCCCTGCACAGCCCGCTGGCAGATAACAATGAGGGCTGCAGGGGGGTGTAAAAATTCAAATTTAGGTCATCAGAAACTTCCGAAAGCGCTGCAAACCGCAGGTCTGAATTGACCTGCGGTTTGCAGCGATCTCTGATACGGGGGAGGGGGTCACAGGACCCCCCTCGGCATTGTCCCAGGTTGCCTGCTGATTGATTTCAGCAGGCACCCAGTTCCAATCATCACCTGCCACGCGGCAGTGATCAAAAATACACAGGGCGTACAGGTACGCCCTGTGTCCTTAAGTACCAAGACATCAGGTCGTACATGTACGCCCTGTGTCCTTAAGAGGTTAAAGGGAACCTATCACCATGAAAATAAAGTGTAATCTGCCAGCAGCATGTTATAGAGCAGGAGGAGCTGTGCAGATTGATATATAGTTTTGTGGGAAAATAGTCAGTATAACTTGTATTTATTTAAATTCTGGACTTTGAATAAAAGAAGGCGGTCCCATCAGTGATTGGCAGTTATCTCTGTATGAACAGTCATAGAGGGAAGGCTGGGGGCGGAGCCGGCAAGCCATGGTGTAGGTCGACTTCACCAGAGCTCCACACAGCTAGCCCAGCTTTATTTGCTTTAATCAGCGGACACGGATACTAAAGATGGGGAAAACCCTCAGAGACAAAGAGGGAGCCTCAGGGGACACTACAAAGGCAAAGAAGACTCAGGGAGACCTGAACAAGTTCCTCAACAGGCGATCCACATCGCACCCTGATGGAGGCAAGATGGCGCGAGAGGCGCGAAACTTCTCCGAGAGGGAGGGAGCCGACTCGGAGGCTGACAGCTCAGACGCGGAAGTTTACAGCAGAGGTGAGCCGGACTCCCTGCCCCTAACCAGAAGCTTCCTTCAGCAGTCGCTGACGCAGGCCCTTAGCCCGGTCATGAAAGAGCTATCGGACATTAAGGCCGAATTCCAACAGCTCGGGCACAGGGTAGAAAGCCTGGAAGAAAACCAGGACCTGTTGGTCCAGCGAGAAGCGGGAATCCACAATCATTTGACGACTATGTCTAAGATGATCAACACTGCTTTCCTAAACCTGGAGGACCAGGAGAACAGAGGGCGGAGGAAAAATGTGCGTTTGAGAGGAATACCTGAAGCGGTTCAGGCTGAGGAACTGACTAACGCAGTCCGCTCCCTGTTTGCCGCCCTCGTGGGTGAAGAACAGGCGGCCGCCATCGTTATAGAAAGAGCGCACAGGGCTCTTAGGCCCAAGCCAGCGGTGGGTGAACCGCCCAGAGACGTTGTATGTGCTCTACTGAACTTTTTAGATACTACAGCCCTCTTGAAAGCGGCAAGGGAGAAAGGAGACCCCTCTTTGGACGGCCATAAAGTGCAATTATACCAAGATCTGGCGGCGAGCACACTAGCCAAGCGCAGGAACTTGCGCCCTCTGACCGCGCTCTTAAGAGAAAAGAAACTGCCAGTAAGATGGCTGTTCCCTTTTGGCCTCAGCACCGCCATAGGAGGGAAGCAATTCACAGTAAGACTTCCGGAGGATTTACTGCCTATATGGGAGGCACTGGGTTCAGAGGCACTGGACATTCCATCATGGCTCCCGTGCAACCCGACCTTGGATCTTCCGAACCTACCGCAGGTAGAAGATTGGCGCCTGGCGCAAAAAAAGAAATCTCCAAAGAAAAGAATCCCTTAACTCCTAGAGAAGTACCTGAACTGTGGTTCCAGTACTTGCCATAAAAGGGACTCAAGCGATCATTATGTTTCAGCATAAAGGATTCAGGTTATATACTCAATGCCTAGTTGATCCTTCAGTGTCCCTACGATTTGCCTTTCCAGCCCACTTACCTTATATTGTGATTACTCAATCTTACCCTTTCTTACCCTTTCCCCTCTATACCTCTTCTCCTGTCTCATTTTGTACCCCATTAACAAGCTGTCATAGGTTGTGTAGGGTTTAAGAATGACCGGAGAGCTTTGCTGCCCTGTCTGTATTTGTTCCTATGACGCTGTAATTATACAGCAGCTTAGTGAGACAGGCATAAACACTGTGTCCTTATATGGTACAATGTCTGTATATGCATACTGTTCTGTTCTCTCTATTGGGCTTAGTGTGTGAGGCCTGGCTCCAGGGTGTCTACACACTAATCTCCCCCTAGTTGGGGTTCTTAACCCCTTAGGTAGTTATTACTTGCCTAGTAACTGCCCAGTTACCCACTTCATCAGATGTTTGGTTTATGTATTATTTGTTTTATGAGTTGCCCTGTGTCGCCCTCTCCTGGTCACTTAGATCTTTTGCTCAGATTAACATTTGTTCTTAATGGCTGATTTAAAGATATTGTCCCTCAATGTAAATGGTATGAACACCCCACAGAAAAGGAGTCAGATCTACCATATGCTCCGGAGGGAAGGTGCAGACTTAGTCTTTCTGCAAGAAACCCATTTTAGGCACTTACATATCCCCAAAACAGTTAATAAACATTTTGCAGTGTGGCACCATGCATCCTACTCCTCAGCTGCTAGAGGTGTCTCTATTGCCTTAGGTCAGAAGGTCCCTTTCTCGTTAGAAGCCAAGCTAACTGACCCTGATGGACGCTTTTTATTTTTAAAAGGTAAAATAGCTAACACTAAATACACTTTAGTGAATCTGTACGCTCCAAATAGTGGACAAGTCGCCTGGCTGCTACGCACCCTAGAGAGTCTTAGAGCGTTTAGAGAAGGACACATTATTTTAGGGGGAGACCTTAACCTCACGCTAGATCCCCTGATGGACTCGACCTCCACAGGTCGTCCTACCTCAAGAAGGCAACTGAGGAGACTGCTTATTGCTCTCAGGGACCTGGGGGTCTCGGACGTTTGGCGTCTAATCCATCCTGAGGAGAAAGATTACACCTTCCACTCACAGGCGCATGATTCATACCAACGCCTGGATTATATTTTTATTGCTAATCATTTGCTGTCCTCGGTTTTTGAGGCAAAGATAGGGAACATGGTCATATCTGACCATGCGCCTGTGAGTGTGGGGGTGAGAATCAGCGCCTTGCCTCCGAGATCCTGGGTTTGGAGACTAAATGAGACGCTCTTGGAAGAAGAGTCAAGTAGAAAGGCAATTGAGATATGCCTCAAAAATTATTTTCAAGAAAACACTGGGAACCTCGCTAAAGGGACGTCACTTTGGGAAGCCCATAAAGTTGTGGTCAGAGGGGAGCTTATCAGCTTGGGATCCAGTGCCAAAAAGCGCAGGCAAAAACAACTAGATTCCCTATTACAGCAAATCTCTGTACTTGAAACCCTCCACAAAAATACCAGGACAGATGAAGTTTTACTATCACTTAAGTGCTTAAGACATAAGGTCACTGATCTTTTGAACATTAGAGCGGCAGGAGCCTTGAAGACGTTGCGCTTTAAACAATATCTCCATGGTAATAGAGGCTCCAAGTTGGTATCCAGCCTAATTAAGGGTCAGAGGAACAGATCTTTTATTCAGGCTATTAAATCAACCTCGGGCCTCCGACTTATCAATACCCCAGCAATTGCCCAGGAGTTTTGCTCCTTTTATTCGAATTTGTATAACCTCCCGGGACCTCTTGACGCTCAGCAAATTGAGGAACGCATGTCAGATTTTCTCAAATCCATCGACATACCGAGACTTTCCATAGAAGATAAGCATCGGCTGCTGCAGCCATTTACAAAAGAAGAAGTAGATAAGGTTTTAATGACTATTCCTACAGGCAAGAGCCCCGGACCTGATGGGTTCCCAATCTCTTACTATAAAAAGTATAAGGATATTTTAATCCCGCACTTTGTTGATATGTGTAATCTCCTTCTCACGGGTGGTTCCTTGACCCCGCAAGCCCAGGAAGCACACATAACAATCATCCATAAAGAAGGCAAGGATAAGGAAATATGCGGCAGTTATAGGCCGATTTCATTATTAAATACAGATTTGAAGTGGTGGGCCAAATTGCTTAATAGTAGGATGGCTGAACTGCTCTCTGGGCTTGTGGGAGAAGAACAGGTGGGATTCGTGGCAGGTAGAGAGGGTAGACATAATGTCAGTAGAGTCATACATGCGATCACTCACTCCATCAAATTTAAATCCCCTCTTGTTCTATTGGGCACGGATGCAGAGAAGGCGTTCGATAGGGTCAGCTGGGCCTATATGAATAAGGTATTAAATGCTTTTGGCTTTCCGGACAGCTTCATTGGAGCTATCTATACGTTATACTCTGCACCTTCTGCGAGAGTACTGGTTAATGGCACCCTATCGAACGCCTTCCAAATTAGAAATGGCACGCGCCAGGGATGCCCTCTGTCCCCAACTCTATTTGTTCTCACCCTTGAGACGCTTCTTCTTAAGTTCCGACAGTCCCCCCTGATTAAAGGAGTGAAAATAAGCAATTACACCCATAAGATGGCCGCCTTCGCGGATGATTTGCTTCTCCTGATGACTAATCCTGAAGAAGCTCTCCCGGAGGTTATGCAGATTTTTGATTCCTTCGGGGTTATATCAAATTTCAAGATTAACTTTGATAAGTCGGAGGCCCTGGGTATTTCCCTCTCGACCACTTTGCGTAATAAAGTTAAAGCTCTCACACCATTCAAATGGCCTACTCAAGCAATAAAATATTTAGGTGTACTGATCCCAATGGATCCCAAGCTGTTGTTCAGACTTAATTTTCCCCCACTGCTTGCCAAGGTCACCGCTGGCCTCGCTAAAAGCAGCTCTCCGTTCCTGACCTGGCTAGGAAGGAAAAATGTCCTCACCACTTATATTTTGCCTTTGATTATGTACACCTTAAGAGCCCTTCCCATCTCAATACCAGCTAGCTTCATTAATAAATTGCAATCTACCATGAGCAAATACTTATGGGACAAGGCCCACCCCAGAATGTCCTTTCGCCTTCTTTCTCGTAGAAAGAAAGATGGGGGAATCTCGTTGCCTGATCTACCGACTTATATACAGGCTATCAGTCTAGAGAGGTGGCTTAAACTGACCAGAAAAGAGACGAACTGCATGTATATTGATTTAGAGCTGGCCCTACTGGGTAAGGAATCTTTTCATAGACTATGGACACCTGGGAGGACAGGAGAGGAACCCAAGGTGGAGAGTGAACTAACCAAGGGTATGCTCAGTATATGTCATAAGAATATGGCTTTAGCTTCGGCTCAGGGTAAGATATCCCCACTAGCTCCCATCTCAGTTATCCCTACACTTATATTCCCACAAATTAAGTCCCCATCAGAGATATGGCTAGCGCTTTCACACCATAGAATAGGAGACATGAAAAAGCTCCAAACCTCACCTAACTTGTACACTGCCCTCTCAGGTGACCCAGCCCCAGACAGGGACTTCATTCAGAGAAATGATTTTGAGAGTATTAGTAGACAGTTTCTGACCTCTAAGTTCATCCCAACCCCTGAACCAACGTGGCTGGAGAACTATGTTCTGTTACCTAGCCTACCCCATAAGTGTGTCACGCTTATATACAGGCAGATTCTAAGCTCAAGAGACTCCAATGTCCCACCTTGGGTAGCGGAATGGGAAAGAGAGCTCCAACTTAAGTTTGATGAAGATGACATTAAGTGGATCCAAAGATCCTCGCATGGATTCTCCAAGTGCATAAAAATTCAGGAGAACTCAGTTAAAACTGCACTGCGGTGGTATAGGACGCCTGAATACCTCTTTAAAATCAGGATACTTTCCTCGGATCTTTGCTGGAGATGTTCTGCTGCGACCGGTTCCCTATCGCACATCTGGTGGTCCTGCCCGGCCATCAGACCCTACTGGGAAGGTATTGAGGCTGCTATTAATGAAATCTGCACAATAACCCTGAAACTCTCAGCCCAGCTGATATTGCTGTGGTTACCTACTACAGGCTTTCGCCCGGGGAAAAACAACTTGGCCACACAGTTGCTCATGGCCGCAAAACTTTTGATTCCAGTGAAATGGAGATCAACCGACCCACCATCACTGGGGATGTGGCGTGAAAGGGTCCACCAGATGTGCCAAATGGAGGAATTGATAGGTTGGACATATCACAGCAGAGATAGATTCTTGCAGCTATGGCAACCTTGGTTGAAATATAGATCAGACCTCCTCAATACCCAGCAATGGGAATCAGAATGAGATTGGTGTTGACACATACCCAATATATATGTTTATACCATAATATCATTGTTTTAGATAATAAGAACAGTCTGGCATCCATTACTGAAATGAGCGGTATACACTTGATACTTAGGAGTGACACAATGTTTGGGCCTTGTTTTTCCCCCTCCCATTATTGACATGTAACTGCTGTTATATTGTGTATATTTGCACTGTAAGACCGATCGCTTTAAGGGCCATTTAGCCCTAGACTAGCGGGGGTCACATCCTAGCTTGTATTGTTAGGCATTGCCTTTGATGCTTTCAAAATGTGAACGTGATGTGATACACGTTAAAATATGCTTGCACTATGAGACGATCTTTGCTTGCTGATCAATAAAAAGAGATTTCAAACATAGAGGGAAGGCTGTCAATCACTTTGTTGAGAATAGAAGTTTTCTATGCTTAGAAAGATAATACATATTACTGGTTTATTCACAGACCCAATATATGATCTAAAGCAGTGTTTCCCAACCAGCGTGCGTCCAGCTGTTGCAAAACTACAACTCCCAGCATGCCCGGACAGCCTTTGGCTGTGCAGGCATGCTGGGAGTTGTAGTTTTGCAACACCTGGAGGCACACTGGTTGGGAAACACTGATCTAAAGCAGGGGTGCACAACCTTTTCTGTTTGGGGGCCACATTTTCAGGCTGAAGGGATCCCAAGGGCCGAAAATTTAAGTTAAAGGGGTATTACCAACTGAAATACTGTATTTATGGTGTATTGTACATACAGTATATAATATAAATGTCTGATTACACCTCTAGGATTCCCATCTAATGGGAAAATACATGAAAAATTTATGAGAACAGCCACAAGACATAGACATACATGCTGTTACCAGATGGTTGGGGGCCGCACAGAATGATATCAAGGGCCTCATGTGGCCCACGGGCCGCAGGTTGTGCACCCCTGATCTAAAGAAACCAGTAATATGTATTAGCTTTCTAAGTGTAGAAAACCATGCATCTTAATGTGATAAGGCAATAGCCTGGAGGTAAGTGGTCAGCCTTGCATATATAATTGTCCCATTTCATTTAACCCATAGTAAAAGGTTATAACCTTATTATATTGTGTGGTTTTCTATGCTTAGCAAGCTAATACATATTGCTGGTTTATTCATCGGCACAATATATGATTATAAAGACATAATGTGGATAGGGGATACATTGATTTTATGCCACAACTCTATTAAACCTCTGCTGGGAGGTGCAACTGAAGACACTAGAAATTAAACTGATCCTCAAACTGCTGGTGTAAAATGGGGTCTAGTTGAGCATAATTTATATATTTCTACTATTATAGTTTAGGGCCCCATTCAAATGAACATATTCAAATCCATGCCACATAGCTCCCAAATATAGCAGGTGTAGTATTGGGCTACAATTTACCTCTATGTTCTTCTAGTTTTACATATACAAGTATACACATGAATACATGAAATCTAGGATGTAGTATTACAGAGCCATTCTTGAACAGAAGCTGAAGCATATTGCTAGACCATAGTGTAGTCCATGCACTGCTGCACATATGTATGCATTTCTATGTGCATGAGCCTTATGCTTAGTGTAATGGGATGGTAAGGAGGTAAAGGTTTTGCAGTGCAATGTTCTTAGTGCTTAAAGGGGTTTTCTAGTTTGCACCAACATCCTTTAAAATACTCATTTCTAAAGATACCGTAAATGTTTTTTTATTTCCGTTATTGCTCCTGTTTCCTATTCTGGGCTGGTGTCACATTGCCATGTCCACGCAGCTTTTTATTTTACTTCCTGTGATGTTATGTCTATAAGCATGTCAAAGCTGCAACAGGGGCAGCGATAGGAGAGTGTCTGTAATTAGCTGGGTGGGAGGAGCTATAAATAGGATGGACTTATCGGTATTATCTCTTGTTTATGATATAACATTAGATCTGTCTGGCATTGTTTTTAGTGTCTTGAGTTTCATCTAGTAGGAATTGATGACTAAGGCTACTTTCACACAAGTGTTTAAGTTTTCCGCTATTGAGTTCCATCATAGGGGCTCAATCTCGGCAAAAAACACTTCACTTTTGTCCCCATTCATTGTCAATGGGGACAAAACTGAACAGAACGGAATGCTCCAATATGCATTCCGTTCCGTTTAGTTGCGTTTCCAGACGGGAGAACAAACCGCAACATGTTGTATTTTGCTTTCCATCCTGGGAGAAAGACTGATCCGGCATTATCCCCAATGCAAGTCACTGGGGACTGATCAGTTTTCTCTGCCACAATCGAAAACTGATCCGTCCCCCGTTGATTTTCAGTGGAGTTAATGACTGATCCGTCTTGGCAATGTTAAATATAATACAACCGGATCCAGCAAAAACGCTAGTGTGAAAGTACTCTTATACAGTGTTGATTCATGACTGAGGCATGAGTCTATGTCACATGTTTAGAAACTCATTGAAATCCCTTTGATCCATGGTTTTACTCAGTACTCCTTCCTTTTGCAGCATGCTTCAATCACTAAGAACTGCCTTAAATATTTATTTCAAATAAATGCAACAAATAAGCTCAACACTTGATTTATATGTATGTCACACAGAGAGCATATGGCTCCAAGGCAGAAAGTTCAGCAGGAGCTGTAGCAAATTAATCATCTCCTGGTGAGGCAATTAAATATTACCAACACACACTCCACACATCCTTTTACTCACTAATATCTTCCATTTACTATATGGTGAGAACAGCCGGTCTATGTAGGCACAAAAACGCAAACAGTCCTACATGCCAGCAATGACTTAAGAGAAATTAAGAAACAAAACTGTATTATGCTACTTGCGAAGTTCTGCTGGCAAATGAAATGGGTTCTTCAAGTTAATTTAGGCAGGAAAGCTATTAGGGCTCATTCACACGACCGTATGAACTGGTCCGCATCCGTAGTTCTGTTCCACGGCCCTGCAAAAAAGATAGAGCATGTCCTATTCTTGTCTGCAATTGCGGACAAGTGTAGGCATATTTTCATCATAGTGGCGGCCATGTGCGGTCCGCAAATTGAGGAACACACACGGGCGGTTCGCAAAACACTACTGTCGTGAGAATGTAGCCTTAGAATAATCCTAAATGTTATACTCGCTGTCCTGAACGCCTTCCATTCCAGTGCAACTGCTCTCCCCTCCACTTTGTTTTCCTGACTGCATGTACTGCACATTACTGAGGCCAGTGATTGCCAGCAGCAGTCACATAATGGGTAAACACTGCAGCCAAAATCATGTCATGGCTGTAGCAGCAAGGGAGGATGGGAGCATCAGTGCTGACACAGAGTAAGTTTGCAGTGACAAATTTAAGTTTTTTTTTATATTCTAATAACTTCCCTGCCTTTAAGGAAAAAAAAAATTAAAGGATTTATCCATCTAGATGTTTATAACACATCGCTAGGATCCTATCCCATGAAAAGGGGCCCACTGTGATTGGATATGATGCTTTCTCCATTCTCTGCTATAGGTCTTCCAAAAATAGCCAAGTGCTTCTGATATGCCATAAATGTCTAGATGGGGCAACCCTTTTAACTCGGCCTTTAAATATTTTCTATCTAAGGATAAAACAGAAAACTGTAAGCAATACATACCTACTTTTTCAGTTTTTCTGGTTCATGAGGAAAATGCTATATGAGTGAATTTCTTGAAATTACTTTCGGGTCCGATTTTAACAAATCGGTCAGAAGATTCAATTCAGGTATGGATAAATTCAATTGAATGGAAAGTGCTCAGTTTGCCCTGAAAAATAGTGTATGGCATTTCTGGGGTTTTCTCTTGTCCCTTATTTGGGCAGATGCCTGCTAGTATTTATAAACGGTAGTATAGGAATAAGTAGTGGCTTGTTCTGAATAAGCGGTCCAAATATTATACCGTAACCCCTTCTACCCTGGAGGTTTTTTTGGCGTTTTCTTTTTTCGTTCCCCGCCTCCCCAGAGCCATAACTTTATTTTTCCGTTCACATAGCTGTACGAGGGCTTGTTTTTTGTGAAATAAATAGTACTTTCTAATGCTACCATTTAATATTACATAGGATGTAGTGGAAAGTGGGGAAAAAATTCCAAATAGGGGGGAATTGAAAAAAACAACAACATAATTTGCCACAGTTTTAAGTTTTTTTTTTACGGCATTCACTATCCGGTAAAACTGGCTTGTGATATTATCTTTATTCTACAGGTCAGTGCAAATATGTAGTTTTTCTTGCTTTTTGATACTGAAAAAAAACCTGACCCCTATAATTTTCTATTATGTTTTTCTGTGCTTTTCATTGATACCATTATTTCATTTTTTGTGGGAGGAGAAGCAACCAAAAAATGGCAAATTGTCCATTTTGACACTTTGTTTTTTTTGTTTCACCTTTTTCTGTGTGGGATTAATACTTTTCTTTTCTTTTTTTTATAGTACAGGCGTTTTTTGCACATGACGATATCCATGATGTTTACTTTTTTATTTGTTTTTACTTCTTAGTCTCATTTTGATTAAAGGGGGTGATTAAAATTTTAATATTTTATTGACATTTTTTTATTTTTAAAAACTTTTTTTACACTTATTTATAGGCCCCATAGGGAACTATAACAAGCAATAATTAGATTGCTATTCTCATAGACTTCAGTGCACTAGCCTTGGAGTCTATGATGATTTTACTAGTTTCCTATGAAGCCCTGCTACAGGCAGGGGCTCCATAGGAAACGCTGTATAGCAACCTCCTGTCATTATGACAGGGGCTGCTGCACACAAGCTCTGGCTCCCACACGGGGGAGCAACAGCATTACCGGTTGCATACACTTCCGGTGATACAGGTGCTCAGAAACCTGACCACGGCATCTGAGAGGTTAAATGTCCATGATCGGCATTACTGCCACTAGCGGACCTTAACTGTGGGTGCCTGCTGTATGAAACAGCAGGCCCCTGAGCGGAGCAGGCGCCATCTTTAAAGATCCAACATGTGACATACTATTACATCACATGTCGGGAAAGGGTTAACAGGGGCAGATGCCTGCCTGTGTTCATACACACATTAGTATTGGAAAAAGCAGCGTCTTGTTCTGGACAGGCGTCCAAAAATTCTTCCCTTTTTTTTAGGGAGCAGCAGTGCAGTATGGAACCTGATGGACAGGAAATGTGCAGCTGTGGCTAATAGAAACTGACAGACAAGGCAGGAGTAATATGGAAGTGCAAAGACAGACATGGCAGGAGATGTGAGGCTGTAGAAATTTTTTTAAAAAAAATATCTTGCACAATGTGATAAATATGCGGATGTACATAGCTACATTTATAAAAGAAAAATCACAGAAAATAATGCACTAACACAGTAGATGCAAATATAATATATAGATTAAGCCCTCATTCTGATATGATAAAATCTGAGATTCTTAGCCAATATATTTTGATAAAAACACATCTGTGCTCACCTACCAGCGACAAAGTGATGTCAGGCAGGACCTACTCTAAAGCTACAGTATCTATGCTCTTGGGCATCTATATTTAAGAGAGCAGACCATGCACATATAATGTGTTGCTACTTGTTACCTCTGTGTGTGGACAAGCATCCAATGAGAGGAAGAGCACGCACAGCTATATGTATCACTTAATCAAAGTCGCCTGTGAATTAGGCGGTACAAAAGTGCACAAAAAAAGCTGCTACTGCCAAGGTGAAATAGAAGCTCATTCAGTATATACTACAGACTTAACAATAAATCACTGAAAAAAATAAAAATAAATCCTGCACAATGTGATAAATAAATATGCGGATGTACATGGCTACTAGAGATGAGCAAATTTTTCAAAAGTTCAATTCGGCTGATTCGTCGAATTTTTCAAAGAAGCAATTTTTTTTTCAGTAGTGGGTGCAATGACGGGGAGCTGCGGTAGCGCCGACCTCCGTCATTGTGCCTCTCAGATGTTGTGTTCATACATGATCACGGCATCTGAGTGTAATTTTGCACTGTTTTTAATATAAAAAATGTAATCAAACTTTCTGCCTCCATTTGCTCGCAACGGGCGGGCCGGCCATCGCCATCTTGCTTTGCGGCTCGAGGTTACGTCATCACGCCATACATCACCATGCACAGGATTTCGGCCAAGATCTTTAATTAAGATGGTGACTGGCGGCCCACCGCGAGCAAATGGAAGAGGTAAGTATGAATTTTAGTTTTTTTTACACTATTTCAGGTTAAATCGATTCGCTCACACGAAGCACGGTGAAATTCGGCTTCGAGTTGAATCGAATTTATCCTGAATTTTGGATCGAATTCCACTTCGTGGGATTCGATTCGCTCATCTCTAATGGCTACATTTATGAAAGAAAAATCACAGAAAATAATGCACTAACACAGTAGATGCAAATACAATATACAGACTATGCCCTCATTCTGATATGATAAAATCGGAGATTCTTAGCCAATATATTTTGAACAAAACACAACTGTGTCCACCTACCAGCGACAAGGTGATCTCAGTCAGTGATCTCTGTGTAGTAGCAACAGTAGTAGTGCAGTATGGGACATGATGGACAGCAGCAGTGACATCATTGGACCGGTGACAAATAGCCACTGTCAACAATGGCAGATCTGTTCGTTGGCATCAGCTGGCAGTGTGTGGAAATAGTCATGGATCCATGCTTAAATTAATGTTCACAAATGTAATATTTTATACACTTGTGGACAATTTTGTCCTTTTCGGTGTGATGATGCCACCTGCTGTGCTGAAAACCCTCTCTGATAGTACATTGATAGAAAACGAAAGAGTCTAAAAGCATGGCTATCCAGTAGTAAAGAGCCAGGCTTCCTAGTGTGCCCCAGGACGCAGTTCTTTCAGGCTGTGCCCCTCACTGCGATGGTTGATCATGGCCAATGTATTCATCCTCCGTATCATCGCATCTGTCAAGTAGAGATGGTCTTGCGGTTCGCGCAGCGGTCAGTTCGCGGCAAACTTTGCCCGTTCGCGGTTCGCAGAACATGCGAACATATGGAGATATTCGCATCTGCCATATTCTTTTACATTGTGAAGAACTTTGATACATCCATCAGGTGGTACAGGACAGCCAATTGAGACATTTCAGCCCATGGAAATACCCCCTACCTTTTAAAAAGACCCGATCTGGCCGCCATTTTACATTCAGTCTTTTGCCAGTGTAGGGAGAGGTTGCTGTGTGGAGCAGGGACAGACTTTTAGGGACAAAAACGCTATCAAATAGGTCCACAAAAGTCCTTTTAAGGACTGGTACAGGTGAACTATTGATAGGTGTGCAGTACAGAGGGGTGTAATAATTTTATAATATACCATAGAAAGCATATTATAGTGGATTTGTATTGTGCAGCAGTTGTGTGCGGTTCTGCAGCGATACTGCAGCTACACACAGTGACAAACGCAATTAGAAAAAATAATTATAACTGGTGTGATATACCAGTTGCCCCCCAAATGAACTTGAAACAGGGGTGTTATATACCAATAATATACTTTCTATATAGTGCATTTGGGTAGTGCAGCATTTGTTTGCGGTTTTGAGGTGCTCCCTCTGCTACACACAATGACAAACGGTATTGGAAAAAATAATTATAACTGGTGTGATATACCAGTTGCCCCCCCAAAAAACGGATTGAAGCGGGGTGTTATATACCAATATACTTTCTTTATAGTGCATTTGGTTACTGTATAGTGCATTTGCGCATTCGTGTACGTGAAAATTTTATTGCAGATATTTTGCATTGAAAAAAAATAATGAATGGAGATCGAAAATTCGAATAATACATCTGGTATGTCACTGTCCATGTTGTGGGACTATTTGTGCACTTCAGCTCATATTTGCAGCCAGGAAATAATGACTAGAAGGTTTTTCAGGTTCGCCTTCCATTAAAATTAATGGGACCCGCCGCGAACTTGCGGTTTGCGAACATTTGATTGCGTTCGCGAACCGTCCCGGCAGATGTTTGTCCATCACTACTGTCAAGAGTGTTAGCCTCCTGCCTTAGTTTTGCCTAGGAAAACGCCATGTCCCCTGCACTAGCAACTCCTCATCCTTCTCCACTTCCTCCTCCATGTGAGTTTGTCCATGGTGGGTCTCCAACAGCTATAGGGCAGCAAGCAAAATGTTGAAGTTGCTCTTCAATCTTGGTTGCATCTGCTTAAATATTTTCTCTAATATAAATTTTCTCTATATAAAGGGGCATGACATTGGTCATGTAGCTATAGTCCCTATGTAGAAATCTGTTGGCTTCTTTGAAGGGCCCATTCCTTGTGTATTCACCCTAAAGCAGATCAACAAAAATCTGCACATTGAAGCTCTGACTCGAAATGTCAGAAATGTAAAAATCACTTAGCATGGCGCAACAAGCTGACAATTAAAGAACTATCATGCAACCATGTAGAGAAATTGATTTTTTTTTTTTATCACAATATTACGCTAAAAGCATTTGCTAAATGGCAGTGTAATTTTATTTGTCATTTTCATAATTTGCACTGCAGAAAATTGAACATGAGTCAAAATTAATTACATAATTTTGCACTGATGTACCCCATACAGTATTATTAACTGGCATTGCCTGACTTGTTACTAACTTGGTGACAGTTTAGTCACGTTGTCACATTAAATGTCCTTTTGTTGCCCTTTCCTTGATTCTGAAAGGTTAGCAGAGAAAGGATGACACCTTGGCTTTATAACTACTTTCATGTTCTCATCAGTAATTCCAAGAATAAATTGTAAAAATATAGCACAGAGGCATAATTGTACATCCAATTCTATGTGAATGTTTATTGTTTTAATGTGAGATTATAATTAGGGATGATCGAATCGACTTCGGATGAAACATCCGAAGTCGATTCGCATAAAACTTTGTTCTAATACTGTACGGAGCTGGAGCTTAGTACAGTATTAGAATGTATTGGCTCCGATGAGCCGAAGTTATTGCTTTGCGAAGTCTCACGAGACTTCGCGCAATAACTTCATAAATTAATTTGTACTGTAAAAAATAATTTCCCGAACTCGGGTTCGGTTCCAAGCGGTACCAATTGACAATAACTTCGGCTCATCGGAGCGAGTACATTCTAAAACTACGATACACCAAACAAGTAACCACGCATTAGTAAATAATATAAAATATACACTCTTTATTTATTGCAAACATCACATAATATAATAACATCAATGATGTTAAAAGCGGATCCTAAGCAGCAGCACATGGTAGGTCATGTACCAAAACAGCAGTACATACAGATAACTACTATCATTGTAGCTCCACACAACCAGCCAAAAGTACATCAATAGAGCTAAGGCCCATTAGACAATGTCCAATGCAGTAATAAGACTGCAAAAGTGTAAGGTGGCTAAAACATCAGACAAAGTATATAGTATGTTTTCACTGGTTGAAATCACGATTCCTTATATATTTTTGTTTGGGTTTTTTCTCTCACTATAAGGGTCTATTCTATTCACACGTCCGTTGTTTCTTTCCTGATCTGTTCCGTTTTTTGCTGAACAGATCTGGACCCATTCATTTTCAATGGGTCCTGAAAAAAATCGGACAGCACAATGTCTGATTTTTTTTCAGGACCCATTGAAAATGAATGGGTACAGATCTGGTCCAGATCTGTTCAGCAAAAAACGGAACAGATCAGGAAAGAAACAACGGACGTGTGAATGGACCCTAAACTAGCTTTAGGCATAATGTATGGCTTCATACATAAGTTCCTGGTCCTTTCATACCATCGTGCTCTTTGCGACCATATAGGCGATATGGATGTGCACATTGACCTGCTCCGTACAGTATTAGGACTAAGTTATATGCGAATCGACTTCAGATGTTTCATCCGAAGTTGATTCACTCATCCCTGATTATAATAGGTATTGAATAATTGTATTCTTCATTTATGCCCATTTTGCCGTATCTATAAGTCTACAAAAAGGAAGTAAAGTTCTGCACAAATAGGATTGCAACATTCCTTTTGCCAGTGCCTCCATTAGATATGTATTTGGCCCAGAGTGATAACATCTCCTTCACAATCACAAAGGATTATTAAAAAATGTAATTAAGCAGACTGTGAAGACTATGGCCTAAAACATTTTTCTAGCTGCATCCAGCTGAAAATCAGCCTACTCCTCATTTGCTAGCATAAGAGTGTTGGGTCCTGAGTCCTGACATTGTGTTCTTGATGCTCAACAGTTAGAAAAATGACATAGGCCAAACCTTAATGATTTTCAGGGTGAGATCATTGAGTTGATGGTCTTTCCTTAAGACAGGCCATTGGTATCAGGATGCTGGATCTGACTCTCAACAGCACCTGCTAATCAGCTGTTTAAAGGAGCTACCACTAAGGTGAGGGCTGTGGTCTTTTCATTGTTTATATCGGTAAAATAACTGTTAACATAAACATCAGTAACATAAATTACCCACCCCTTTACAAGCTATAGTAAATAGAGAGGTAGCTGTTCATGTGCAGCTTTCTCCATTTGCACCAATTCGTAGCAGGGTCCCATTCTTGAGTTGGAATCTGCACCTATCAGGCATTTATAATATATCCTGTGGATATGCCATAAATGCCCAGGTGGACAACCCCTTTAAGGGCTTCTTGAAAACTGCAACAAGATTAAGGGAGCTATTTGTTTGCTGTGGTAGCCTTGAGCCTGCTAGAGGCCACCAGGCTTACCATAGCCTGTGGCAGGGCTCCATAGGAAAATAGTGAAGTATCTACCATTGAAGTCTAGGGGAGAAGCAATCAGATGATCGCATGTTTAAGTCCCCTAGGGAGACGTGAAAAAAATAGTTTTAAAATATATAAAAGAATAAAAATGTACATATACAAATAAACAATAACAAAAAATAAACATAATTGGTATTGTTGCATCCCAAAATGCCTGAACTATTTAACAAAATATTTTTCCTGTGACAGAAAAAAAAACAATCTACAAATTGCCCTTTTTGGTCGCCTTGTCCCCCCCAAAAAAAATTAATAAAAGTGATCAAAAAGTCATATGTACCCCCAAAATGGTACAGTTCACCCAACAAAAAGACAAGCCTTCATTCAGCTCTATAAATGGAAAAGAAAGTTCTGGCATAAAATGGTGATGCAAAGAAATTTTTTATTTTTTCAAAGGTTTTTGTTTTTAAAAGTAGGAAATCAAAATTTTATTATATAAATTTGGTATCTTCATACTGAACCAGAGAATAAGGTCATGCACAGTGAACGTTGCACAAATAAAACCCCAAAAATCTTGGTAGGATTCCCGTTTTTTTTTCCAATTTCTCCCCACAAAGAATTTATTCCCATTATTTAACACAATCTATGGTACAATAAACACTTCCATTTAAAAAATACAACTTGTCCCACAAAAAACATGTCCTTATGAGGTTATGTGAACAGAAAACAAAAAACATTATGGCTCTTGAAAGAAAGTTAAAACACAGACTTTTGTTTTTTAAAACCTACAGTTGTAAATTGTTATATCAATACTACAAGCTATCATTTTGAAAGTTGCATCAATAATATGCCTAAGGGACCATTTTAAAGATTATTATTTATTATTAAAGTGCCATTCATTCCATGGTGCTGCACATATAAAAAGGGGTATACACACATAATACAAAATAATTGCAATAAGCATGAACAAGACAAGTTACAAACTGGTGCAGAAGAAGAGAGGACCCTGCTCAAGAGGGCTTGCAATCTACCAAGGTTGGGAGAAGGAAACAGTAGATAAGGGTAAAGCTGATCATAGGGTTATAACAGCAGCAAGATCATTGTAGGTTGTAGGCTTGTCTGAAGAGGTGGATTATCAGGTTTCTTTTGAAGGTTTCCACTGTAGGTGAGAGTCTGATATGTTTGGGGTGGAGAATTCCAGAATATATGAGATGCACGGGAGAAATCATAGAGACGATTGTGGGAAGAGATGATAAAAGTAGAGGAGTTCTTATTAGGATCAGAGATTACGTGTGGGGATGTAGCTCAGAGATGTACAGAGGGGACAGGTTGTGGACAGCCTTATACTGTATGTATTTGTTAGTGTTTTAAACTGAATTCGATGTGCAAAGTTGAGCCAGTGAATGGACTGGCAGAAGGAAGAGGTGGATTAGTCGGCAGTACAGAGACAGAGGAAAGATGATAAATAATTTTTTTATTCATTTTAAGTTTTAGAAAGCGAAAGGAGGAGGGGGATATAGAAGATAGGTATTGTGGGATTCTGGATAGTAGGGTGTGGTGATATCTGGACCAGAGAGGTAAATTTGTGTGTCGTCAGCATAAAAGTGATGCTGAAATCTTTGGATTCTATATGCTGTCCCAGGTCGAAGGAGTAGATTGAGAAGAGCAGGGTACCTTGGACAGAGCCTTGAGAGACACCAACAGAGAGTGGATGAGACCCTAAATGTTCGGTCTGTGAGGTACTGTATGATATGATCCAATATAGGGCCAAGTCCATGATGCAAAAAGATTAGAGAGTTTGTAACAGAAAGGAGTGGCCAACTGTGTCAAAGGCAAAGGACAGGTCAAGGAGGAGGAGGACAGAGTAATGTTGTTTGGCTTTGGCAGTTAGGAGGTCATTGGTTACTTTGGTAAGTGCAGTTTCAGTTGAGTGATGGAGTCAGAAGCCAGACTGTAGCCGATCAACGAGGGAGCAGGAAGGGAGGACAGTTCAAGGGGGACGTGTTAAAGTAGCTTTGAGGCATATGGGAGAAATTATATGAGGATATGTTAAAGTAGCTTTGAGGCATATGGGAGAAGTGATATGGGGCGATAACTAGACAAAGAAGCTGGTTCAAGGGAAAATTTTGAGTATGGCTGTAATGGTAGCATGTTTAAAACAAGGGGGGAAGACTCCAGTGATTATTAATAGGTTGAAGACATGAGTTAGGGCTGGGATAAACACTGTGGTGAGGTTGGGGATGAGGTAGGATGGGACCGGGTCAAATGCACATGTGATGAGATGTGATCTGGAGAGTAGAGTGGAAAGGTTTTCCTCTGTAATGGTGGAGAAGCAGGTTTTGAGGGAAGAGGATTGAGCAGTTGTGTAAAGGGTCTGTGGGGATTGTAGACTGAAGCTGTCTGTGAAGTCATTATTTTCTTTAAAGTATATGGTAAAAGTTCTCAGCTGAGATGAGAGGTGAGGGTGGGGGCACTGGGGGACAGAGAGTTAAAAGTGTTAAACAATTTAGGATTGTGAGACAGGGAAGGTATGAGAGATGTGAAGTAGACTAGCTCTACAGCCCTGGAAACTTGTCTCAGTTCTTTGGTCAGGCTGGTGTCCCAGGGTTGCCCATTGATTTTTCAGGTTTTGATGTGTGTGAGGGCCAATTTTGGTGTTATACAGAGTGGTGGCATCTGCAGGGAACATATGGTAGAGATTGGCAGAAGAGAGTCGGAAAATGAACCAAAAGTCAAGATGTTTAGGGTTCATGCAACAATGTGCTAGTGTGTGGACTGGGGGAGCAGCTGAAGAGAATGTGTGTAGGTTGTGATCGGATAGGGGGAGAATCGAGTTAGTGAGTGCTAGAAGCTTTGAGGCAGCTGAGTGGCAAGTGTCAATGGGGATGTTGAAGTCACCCATGATGATAGTGGGGATGTCAGCAGAAAGTGTAGGAGTCAGGTGTTGAAGTGGTCAAGAGAGATAGTGGTTGGACCTGGGGGACAGTAAATGACAACTACTTGGAGGTTGGAGGGAGAGTATATGCGAAAAGAGTGTACTTCAAATGAAGGGACCGCAGTGGAGTTGGGCTGTTGGAGCAGTTGTCTGATAGGAGAAGATCAATTCCTCCACCATGTTTACTGTCGGGGCGTAGGGTTGAGTAAAATGATACCCAGTATATGAGAGTGCAGCAGGGGAGGCAGTGTCAGAGGATGTCAGCTATCGAGAGTGGAAGGTAGATATGATAGTGGGGATCTGCTGAGGAAGGCCTGGATTTGGAGATATATCGCCAGCAATAAGGAGAAGCAAGGAATGTTTGTAGGTGAGAGTAGGAGAGAACATGAGGTGGCTGTGTGTGTTTGGAGAGATAAACTGTTATGTTAAGATCTGGGAAGATTGTGAGAAGCAGAAGCATTATTTACAGTGACTATATCTTCTGGCTCCATTCTGGTATAATTCAATTGTGTGCTCTTTAAACAGCGGCACTTAAATGATGCAACACCAAGAAGACCTAAGGCCTTACAAAGGTCTACAAAGGAAAGGGGCTACATTGCCTTAATTGGGAATTAATCAAAGAAGGTCCAGACACAGGCTGAAATAGTTAATGTAAACAAACAGGCCATAAACATAGAGGGGCAATAAAGACTGAAATTATAAATTTAGACATACCAGGGTTATTCAAGGGAGGAAATATTGGGGAACATTTACTAAGCTCATCTTTTTTTTTTGGAGTAAAAAAAACTAACAGGCAAAGTCTATCTTCAATTTGTACCCTATGCATTAGCATTTCATAAATCTTTTTTTTTTTTTTAAGTCTGACATTTAGTGGTCGTTTTCTTGTAAGACAGATTCAAATTCCCTAAACTGGTCTAAATAGTATGCGCATGAAAATGTGGCGCAAGTGAGCTGAATTTTGGCGCATGTCTCTCTCCATGAAGGTAGCCAAATTGTGGCGCCACTCGCCACTCAAAACAGAGACAGAAAAGTACATCAGCCCTGGGGTGGCTGTTTTTACAAAAAATCTGGCTCAAAATAAGGCGCACCTACATAAATAGGTTGGAACTTAGGCGCAAAAGTTAGAAAACTTCTGAATTCATCTTAAAACTCAAAAATAGGTGCAACTGGTGCAAATGTCTCCAAAACAGTTGGTAAATGAGACTTAACAAATAGGTCGTAAACAACGCTTTTTACTCATGAAAACAGCAGACAAGACTTTAGTAAATGGGCCCCATTGAATGTGGATAGTTAGATTTGGGGAAAGCTAGGTGGAGCATAATGCTTAATGCAGACATACCTGTAGAGGAAACAAATGGGTTATGGTCATTAGTCAGTGATGACAAAGTGTATTCCATATCCATAATATCACATTCTGGTAAAATTCAATTAGGTGCAATTTAAATAGCGGCACTTAAATGATGCGACACCAAGAAGACCCAGGTCTAAGAAGCATAAGGGTGCCTTCACACAAGGCAGATTTTGTGGCAGAGAATTCAGCGACTGAAATCAGTTCCATCAGTGTCGGACTGGGGTGCCTAGGGCCCACCAGTAGAACTGACTCTTGGGGCTCACCCTATAGTTGTATACAAATATTGCAAATTTATTTTTTCAGCCTTTAGAATGCATTTTTTTTTCGTGTTTTCATCATAGCATTGCAAGATCCATCTTTTTTTTTAATTTTCGCACTGACATAGCTGTGCTAGACTAGAGCTTACTTTTTTCAACGTCACCATGTGGGGTACATATCTTTTATTGATTAACTTTTTTTCATTTTTTTTGGGGGGGGGGGGGGGAATCTGAAATCGCTTTTCATCTAGTTTTTCATGATAAGTAAATAACTATATAACTGGTGGCAATACCAAATATGTCTAATTTATTTCATATTTTACAAATTTTGCACTGCAAAAGCCTGCTTTATGAAATAAGGTCATTTTTTGTGTCACCACATAGCTTTCTCATTTGTCCATCAATGTTACCAAATTACACCTTGTTGATTTGTGAGACGTTATAGTTCTTTTTAGCATTATTTGGGGATATATATATATATATATATATATTTTTTTTTTTTATAACTTTTTTTTAGTCAGAATAGGAAAAGCAGTAAATCAATTATTATTTGCCATGCAATATAAATGTTATATTATCAGTGTTACCTGATTGTGCCATGGTCACTATTGTCTGTGGCAAGGATGGTCAACCTGTGGCCCTTCAGATGTAGGCTGTCCAGTCATGCTGGGAGTTGTAGTTTGGAGGGCTGCAGGTTGAGCATTCCTGGTCTGTGGCATCTAAGGGGTCAAACAGCCAGAATCAAATAACTCACAACTGTCCTGGATCTGACAGGACAGTCCTGGATTTTAGTGGCTGTACCATGGTAACGGAATGGCCAGGTATATCCAGCTCTCAACTGTCTCTGCGTCCTTATGTCTGCTCGATGCTACACCATTCAACTCGACTGCACTTTCCAGCAGGCACAATGGGGTCACACATACATAGCGCTGACGGGCTGTGTAGGAGGACTGGTGCAGGACAGGAATTATCCTGTGCTCATACAAAGGACAGCAGCGCAATGTATGTGTGACAGCATCGTGCCTCCCTGGGGAGCACAGGAGCTGCTCCGATCATAAGGGAATGCTTAGGTGAGTATGTAGTGTTTTTTTTGTTTTGTTTTTTCTAACAGTAAAGTGGGGGTACTGCTGAGAGGCATAACTATTGTGAAGAGGCACAGTATGGGCATAGCTACTTTGTGGGGGCAAAAGAGGGAATAATTACCAGGCAACTAAGGGGACAGGGCTGGATAGGGCATGTATGGTGTAGGCATTGGGCAGATTTAGAGGCATGGCTTAGTGTTAAAAAAGTGCGCCATGGCGCACTACTCTGATTTTCAAAAGTTTGGGAGGTATGGAATCAGTATTCTTTCACCAATGATCCCAGCCATATGGCTGGTATTCCATGTAGTAGCCGCTGCACAGCAAATTTAGAGACAAGATGTGACCATTGTGTGGCCAGAAACCTAAAGTTCCTACGGTCTGCAAATTAAATATCTACTTTCTTACTGATAGTTGGTGGACTTCAGATTTTTGGTCACAGAGTGGCTGCATCTTGGCTTGGCTGCGCACTGGCACTATGCGGGACACCACTTCTAGTGCAGAATGTCAAGTACAAAATAGCATCAGCAAGTGATGGTGCGGACACAACTGCTATGCCTGTATCATTGCAACGGTGGTTTGCATTAAAGGGGTTCTCCAGGCTTTTTCTATATCAGATCGGTGGCGGTGCTGGGTGTCGGACTGATCAACTGTACGGGGAGATGGCGCGCGCAGTGCCAAAGACATAGCAGCAGCAGGAAGAGAGAAGGGAGGCGGCATGTGCACACTGCAGATGACGTCTCCTCATACAGCTGATCTGGGGGGCGGGGGGGGGGTGCAGGGTGTCGTACCTGCCGATCTGATATTGATGACCTATCCTGAGGATAAGTTATCAATAGAAAAATCCTGGACAACCCCTTTCCCCTTTAAGTTAAACTAAACTACCAGCAGGTGCCAGAACATGCTGGGAGCTGTCATTCCTTGTGAGAGTCAGAACGTTTTAAAATTGAAAATTCAAGGTTTTTTTTTTTTTAAACTCTTTGTGGACTGGTCTGGGGAGATGCTCACACTTTCTCCTCTTGTTTGCAGCCCGATAGGTTTCTTATTTGCTCAGTCTCCTCCTCACTGTGTCACTGTCAGTGAGAGAGAAGTGCACACTAAGTGCAGGTGTCTGCCTGCCTTTCAGACTGTAGCACACAGCCCGGCTCTGCAGAGCCAGAGAGCTCCAGCATGTGAGCGGGCAGGCAGCAGGGAACGTGAACGGAAGCCGTCCAGCAGAGAGAAGCTGCGAGCTAGCAGGATGGGGGGCATGGTCAGTTCAGCCAGGTCCGTGGAGCCCATGACTCGAGAGGATGTGCTTTACTGCTGCAACTACACAGGATGCAAGTGGCAAGTTGTAATGCCATCCTGCCACTGCTGATACTTATGGGAACTGGAGCAAGAAGGGGCAGGGGAATACAGTGGCAGCGCTTCCTTGCGCAGAGAGAAGCTCTAATAAAGACTCCCTTACTGAATAGATCAGGGGCCCACCGCGGGATTCACCGGCTCCCCGGTGGGCCAGTCCGAGCCTGAGTTCCATTCATTTGGGGCAGCAAGTGCCTGAATTTCTGCAAGCCTCATTAAGATGAATGGAACAGATTTTCAGTCGTGGAATTTTATGACAAAAAAATCTGCCGCGTGTTTTGATAGTAAGGATTTGATTTTTACATCTAGTTGTTCGGAAAAATACTGCATTAATAAAGTGACTGTAGAAAATGGCAGATCTAAAGATGATTAAATAATATATAATGAAAGGCTTTAAACATTCAATTAGTACACAATATGCTGATACCATACATTAAATTAGGCAGTTTGTTTTGTAAGATATTGGACTATTCTCCATCACAATAAGTTGCCCACACTCCCTAACTTCACCCATGAAAAAGCACCTAATGTGAAGGATGACATTATTAAAAGTTGTCTCAAAAACAACAGAAGGGGGAAAATTACATGGAACTGGGGTCTTCACATGATGCAGTTTTTGTTGTATTAATTTTCAACATGATGATAAAGGTTCTAATATGGGACAGATTTCTGTCCACAGCTACAGATATAGGGTTTAACATTGGATAGAACTTCAACCGTAAGCATGTTGGTGCCGTTCATCTACTAGATTGCCCATGTGGGCTTCAGAATATTGGAAGAACCTTGTGAAAATTAAAAACACGAGTTAAAGAACGTATTTCTAATAGAAAGTGAGACACACATGGAGTCATTTATCAAACTGGTGTAAAGTAGAACAGGCTCCATTGCCCATAGCAACCAATCAGATTCCACCTTTCATTTTCCAAAGGAAAGTGTCAAAAATGAAAGACGGAATCTGCTATTGCTGTTTTAAACCAGTTTGATAAATTATCCTAATAGTGTCTTGGTGCATTTAAAAAAAATATCATGGATATTCCCCAAAAGGATTCAAATTTGTATTGAATTAGTCCGAAACAGATGGTGAGGAGGAAACCCTGTTATGCATATTAGCCTAATATGCACTTATTTGATATTAAATAATGTTTAACTGAAATTCTTAGGCCTGAAACCATTCTTAGGCTGTGTTCATTTTTTATCCCAGATTTAACATATATATCTTGGGAAAAAACTGAATGGAAAAGTGGAGCATACTGCACAGTCCAGTAAAAACCTGATTTTTTTTTAACAATGGGACCCTTTGGTGACAGATGCCACTATATAGTATCCCTCTGAGGCATACATTATGCATATATGATAAACGTGGGACAAAATCAGGATGCGAACACAGCCTAGGGCTACATTCACACGTGAAAAACAGCAATCACATAATGTTTTCTTTTAACGGCCATTACACAGCTGTTTTAAAAACAATGCTAATCTATTGGGTTATACACGTATTTTTTTTTATTATTAGGGCCCGTGAATAACAGCCATAAAAAAATAGGACATGTCCTATATTGGCCATTTTCACAGACCGACTGCCCCCATAAAATTCAAGGGGCCATTACATAGAAAGGTATCAGTAAAAAACAAAAATGGCCATTAATAACAGTATGTGTGAATGTACCCTTAAAGGGGTTGTCTCACTTCAGCAAATGGCATTTATATTGTAGAGAAAATGGATACAAGGCACCTACTGATGTATTGTTATTATCCATATTGCCTCCTTTTCTGTCTGGATTCATTTTTCCATCATATTATACACTGCTCGTTTCCATGGTTACGGCCACCATGTAATCCAGCAGTGGTGGCCATGCTTGCGCAATATAGGAATAAGCAGCAGCCTCTCTGGTAGCTGGAACAGCGGGAGTGTGCATAGTCCAGCATAGGCCACCGCTGCTGGATTGCAGGCTGGTTGTAACCATGGAAACGACTAATGTATAACGTGACGGAAAGGAAGCAAAATGGACAATCACAATACATTAGTAAGTGCCTTGTGTTAACTTTGTCTACATGATAAATGCTGCTACTTCCTAAAGTGAGACAACCCCTTTAATCGGACTGTCATTTTAGATTCCTTTAGATTGAAGAATCTACCAGCTCCTGTTACAGTATATGTTAATATCAGTTGCCTAAAGCTAGATTCACACAAGTTAATGAACTTTTTTCGCTGATGCTTTTATGAGAGACCAAAACAAAAACAGGTGCACACTGTGGTCTTACTAACCCTCGTACTACTGTAAAATTGAGAGATTAGCCAACATATCCTGCTTGGAGGACATGTCTGAGCCCAAGCACCGCGCCAAGGTTTCTCAAGTAGCTCAGGACCTATTGCTAAACCTACCTGGGCCGTATGGGCAATACCAGGAGCCAGTGGGCAAATTACAGGAGCTCAAGGTCCGACTCAGTCACTCTCCCAAGACTGGCTGATATAGCCCGCTGCAGGCATCCTCCATTGTATGCATTTTTGCTGGGGATTGCCATTAGCAGCGGGCCACAAGTGCAGGATCTGCCCCCCTGTATAGATGCACCACTGCATATGGGGTTGAGCACTCCCTGCTTTCTAATACCACGCCAATCTGTAGTTGCTTTATGAGAGACGAACATTAAAAATGGTCCCCTTCAATTGTATAGTGGCTGTCAGTCCGTGAAAACAGAAAAAATAGGACATGCCCTTTTTTTGGACAGCTGTTATCCATGAAAAAAAGTACATGTGACTAACCCCATAGACTACCATTGTTCTTAAAACGGTCATGTGATGGCGTCAGGTTATCGTAGCATAATTTTTTAGGGGGAGAAAATTAGATTTCTTATGTTGTAATACTACTTTATAGTTGAGGAATTCCCTGATTCAGCAAAAGCATATAAGATTTGGAAATATATTTAGATAAAAACTAATATAGATACACTGTTATTTGATGAAATGCATGGTCCACAGTTTTTGTTAATGAAGATGTTTAAATATATACAGTTTTGAATAATTTATAGGAATTTACATTTATATGATTATATGGGATTTAGAGGTATTCAGGATTGTAGTTTATTTGAACATTGGACACAGTGTATTGGCACTGTCTGTTGGATTTTAGTATTTATACAATATTTTCTATAATGTGAATTTGGGTGTGTTTTTTTTTTTGGGATGCTGGTCCTTGGGAAGCTAAGCCCAGGAGGAAACTAATTTGCAAAACTTGAACTGGTCAAAGCAGTACCAGCAACTTATTTAAAGTTTTATGTTTTTATATGTCTTTTATATCTGACAAATCTTGCACGGAGAAAAACAATAGAGTGCTGACCAGGCTTCATTAGTGGATTTATGTTTGCCCATATAAGAATTCAGGAAGCGCAAGCTGAAGAATTTGTGTAGTTCACCGTAACAATGGGCTGATTTGATCAGCAGATGCATAAAAGCCATGGACATTTACATTTGTTCTGCAATTGTTAACTGTTCATTCATTCCTTGGTGATCTGTTGCCTAACCACGGAAGTTGCGCAAGTTGATTTGTTTTAAATATGCAGCACTGTCAAATTTTTTTGCATAATCCTTTTTTATATGCCCAATACCCCATAATAATCTTTCGTTACTTATTGCACTCACTTTACTGTCATGACTTCCATGCTTTCTTCATGTATGACTGTGCTCCAGTGGTACAGAATTGCATGGAATCGTTCATTTTTTGCTTTTCTGCATCTACGCTACCACTTCTAAGTCTAACTTTGATTCATTCAGCTTCGAGGCCACATGCCAGATGTACTGTATTTGCTAATGCCACACTTGCACACAGCACATGCCTGTTAAGCAATATTGTGGAACATGCTGTGCCCATCCCAGTGTGGGCCTTCAAGTTCTAAAAAAAACCCGTGCATATCACAGATGGCAAGCTCTAAACAAGATGTTTTTTAACACACCACCTTATCGCTTTGTTATCAACCATCGTGGGCAAAAAGAGGCTGCTCATGGAATCTGTGAGGGTTATTTTCATCCAAGACTACTGGACTTCACAGCCATTGATTGGGTCTAAAGGCTTCTGGCCCCCTGTCATATTATTACGGCAGCTATGTGTTGATTTTGTCACCCTACACCCTGCAGTGGGAATTGTAGATGGTTTTTGTGAGGAACTGTATTGGGGCCCTAAGTGCATCTCTGCAGGGAGCTCTAGGAGTTTAACCCATTGATTCAGCCTCAGGAACTGTTGTATCTCTTCAAGAACTGTACCTTTATTTACGTGTAGGAGAGATTCCCACTAATCAACTCAGTAAAGAGTGTGAATTCAACAGTTTTCACCTTTGTACGACCGTTGCATTTCACCACCAGCAACCCAAGGGTACGCCACCTTCCTTCAGACAGGAGACTCCAGAGGAATATCAACATCGGGTGCACCCCCTCTTTACTGTGCAAGGCCAAGGGAGTGTGGGAACAGGACCAGCATCTGCCGCTATTACTACTCCTGTCCTCTCCCCACACGCCTCCCTTCTGGGTCACTGCACTTGTTCCCTTTCACCTTGTGTGTATGATAAAGAGACTTGATTAATTCCCCTGTACCTGATCAGTTATTGGACTGTTGTCAATCGAGTTGCTGTGTTTTTTCACATCAGCGTTTTTCCTTTCCTGTACTGAGATCCGTCTTAGGATCTCAATACTGGAGGAAAACGCTTCAGTTTTGTCCCCATTAATTGTTATTGAGGACAAAACTGAACAGAACGGAATGCACCAGAATGCGTTCCATTTGATTGTGTTTCCATGCCGGACATAAAAACACTGCAAGCAGCGCTTTTGAGTGTGTCATGGGATACGGAGCATGAAACACAATGTAAGTCAATGGTGCTGGATACGTTTTCTGGGAGACAAAAAGAAAACGGATCCGGCACTAAAACCACTGTAATTCAATGGGCGCAGGATTCGTCATATTACAACCGCATCCGCTCATAACGGATGCAGACGGTTGTATTATCACAATTGAAGCATTTTTTCTGATTCATGACGGATCCAGCAAAAACGCAGATGTGAAAGTAGCCAAACTTATTCAAGATCTGTGCCTCTTAAAGCAAAGAGATTGCATTAGCACACATGGCACATGGTAGGTGGGGAAGGGGGGGCAGTAACAAATTTTGCATAATGCCTCTGGGATGGGTGAAGGAAGGCCAGCAGACCGGACAGGGAGCTAATATGCCTCACAGGAAGGGAGGAGGAACTATTTGTTCCAGTACCTGAAAACATCAGAGGTCTGGAGCACAAATGGTTGAGCTAAAAATGAGATAGCTGCACACAGTTCATTTACATATGGATTCAGGAACACTCATGCTTAATTTTTGGACTGAGGCACACTTTCATTTCTTGTTAATATCGGATATCTGTTTTCCCATCCTGATAGTAAGGCATTGTATTCCCAGATATTTACTTCATAACGGCAACATCTGGTTTCTCAAGTGTGAAGTCAGTGATAAATGCATTATAGCTTAATAAACCTCATTGTTCTAAATGCTATTGTTCATATCAAGTCAGTCCTCAGACACATAATAAAGCTTCCAATCAGGGGTGTGCTGATAATCATGCAGATCGAGGCAGCTGTCGTAGGCAGCAGGTTTTATAGGTCTGAATTATAGGGAATTAATTGCCAAAATGCTAATTTACTTGCTGAAAAAATCTAGGATAGTTTCTAAATTCTTGCAGCCGTAATAATAATGAATATATATACATATATATTCAGTAAGGCCCTGAGTTATGATGACCAACTTGTGGTATGCAGATCTTGATGGGCCGTGCGCTGCCAGAGCAGGAATTTAATTTAATTTATGACGAGGTTCACGCCTTGTCATAAGTTAAATGCCTCCTCCAGCAGTACGGGAGCCAGACTGATATCTACTCCAGCTTGTAGCAGGAGTAGATTTAAGCAATTTGCCATCTTGTGGCGTTAGTAATGATAAAAGTGTCGGGACTGATGATAACTAATGGTCCCACCCGTACTCTGCCCTTTCCATGCCCCTTTTTAGAAACCTGGTGAGGATTGCGACTAAAAAACGTCATAATGGCATTTAAAAAGTTATAAAACTGGGTTTTGCGACTTTTTAGTGCCTGAAAGCTGAAAAAGGGGGAATGATAAACTCCCTCCGATATGTAGAAAGTATTGGGACACACATCTTAATAATTGAATTCAGGTGTTTCCTTCAGTCCCATTGCCACAGGTGTATAACATCCAGCCTCTAGTCATGCAGTCTGCCTTTACAAACAATTGCGAATGCATGGGTAATTCTTAAAGGGATTCTGTCACCAGGTTTGGGGCTATAGAGATACGGACATGCACGGCTAGATCGCCGCTAGCATGTCCGCAATATATGTGTCCTATAGGGCTGTGTGGTTTTAATTTCTTTAAAAAAGGATTTTATAGATATGTAAATGAGTGTTGAATGTGTCCAAGGGGCTGTACGAATCTTACTTGTGCCCAGCCACGCCCGCCTGTGAAGGAGCCCAGCACCGCCTATGTCTCCTCCTTTCATCAACGATAGATAGCCGTAATCTCGCGATGCGCGAGCTCGCGCATGCACAGTTCTTTCCCTGAGGCTGATGCCAGCACAGGGAAGGAACACTATACCGGCACTGCGCATGCGCGAGCTCGCGCATCGCGAGATTACGGCTATCTATCATTGATGAAAAGAGGAGACATAGGCGGTGCTGGGCTCCTTCACAGGCGGGCGTGCCTGGGCACGGCTGGGCACAAGTAAGATTCATACAGCCCCTTGGACACATTCAACACTCATTTACATATCTATAAAATATTTTTTTTAAGAAATTAAAACCACACAGCCCTATAGGACACATATATTGCGGACATGCTAGCGGCGATCTAGCCGTGCATGTCCGTATCTCTATAGCCCCAAACCTGGTGACAGAATCCCTTTAAGAGCTTACATAATTCCAGCATGGTCCTGTAATAGGAGGCCACCATTGTAACAAGTCAGTCTGTGAAATGTCTTCTAGACAGATATTCCACCATCAACATCTAGTGGTATTATTGAAAAGTGGAAGCTTTTAGGAACCACAGTAACTCAGCCATGAATTGTCAGACCACGTAATGTTACAGAGTGGGATTGCCGAGTGCCGAGGCACATAGTGCATAGAATTAGCCAATGCTCTGCTGACTTAATGATTACAACAGCACAAAAACTGTGACGGGAGCTCCATGGCATTGATTTCCATGACTGAGCAGCTGCATGCAAGCCTTACATCACCAAGCACAATGCCAAGCAACCCTTGGATGAAGTGGTGTAAAGCCCACCGCCCCTGGGTTTAGGGGCATCGGAAAAGTGTTCTGTGGAGTGAAGAATCACACTTCTGTATCTGGCAGTCTGATGGAGGACTTTGGTGAATGCCAGGAGGATGTTATCTGCCTAACTGCATTGTGCCAGCTGTAAAGATTGGTGGATGAGGGATAATACTATGGGATTCTTTTTCAGGGATTGGCCTAGGCCCCTTAGTTCAATTTAAGGGAAATATTAATGCTTCAGCATACCAAGACACATTTTGAACAATACTATATTGTGAACTTTGTGGGAACCATTTTGAGAAGGCCCTTTTCTGTTCAAGCATGACTTTTCCCCAGTGCACAAAGCACGGTTCATAAAGACATGGTTGGGTGAGTTTGGCATTGAAGAACTTGAATAGCTCACAGAGAGAGAGCTGACCTCAACCCTATCCAACACATTTGGGATAAACAAGAATGGAGATTGCAAGCCAGGCCCTCTCGTCCAACATCAGTGTTTGACCCCACAAATGTCTTCTGGACGAATGGGCCAAAATTCCCACAGACGCTCCAAGATCTTGTAGAAAGCCTTCCCAGAAGAGTGGACGCTACAAAGAGGGGGCAAACTCTATATTAATGAAATGTCATGAAAGCTCTAGTAGTGAAATGTGTAGGTGTCTAAACAATTGTGTTCATGTGCAGTGATCAGTTTATAGGAGAGTGCAAATGAGCGGCCAGATGGTTGCAAATAGTAGTTGCACTCATGGTTCTGGCACCCCCCTGGGCCAGTGTGCAGTAATGGGAAGGGAGTACTTTTCTTCCATTCAGGGCACTATCCGATTCTGGGGTTCTCCGGCCTGATGATGATTGGTGTGTCCTTGGTGTTGAAGGTTTTGAGTAGTGGTTATAGTAGTGATGCAGGAAGCAATGATGAGACAAGGTTAGTTGCAATAACTTCACAGTACTACAGGCACTATCCAAACATGCCAATTGAAGTCAATGGGTCTCTGAAAAACTACTGACTAGTGTTGGTCGAGCACCAAAGTGCTCGGGTAGAACACCTTGGGATGCTTGGGTGCTTTACCAATACCCCGAGCACAATGGAAGTCAATGGGAGAACCCGAGCATTAAACCAGGCACCCCCTGTTCTGAAGAGGGGAGGGTGTCTGTTTCATAGGAAAAGGTCAGAAATTGATGGAAACTGAAATGGTTTGGGAACAGCATGGGGAGAATGTATGGATGCATCTTGGACTCCCAAGTTGCTGCTGGGAACAATGCTGTCCGAGTAGTACGCCACTTTTACAGACTGACAATAATCAGCACCAAACCGAAGATAAAATAGATTTTAGAGGTAAAATAGTTAGGAAACATTCTTTCCTGTATATTTGTATATAAAGTTCAAGTGCTGCCAAAAATTACAAGGAAGATGCACTCTGATACAACCTGTATATCACATAAAGGAGGGCCTCATTCACATTGTGGTACAATTGTTTAGGTAGTGAGACTCCTATACTGAATAAGCCTATGCACTAAGGGAAAGGGCTGCCAAAAATTACAAGGAATCGGCACTCCAATACACCCTTTATTACACATAAAGGAGGGCATCATACACACCCTTGAAAAATTATGATTGATGGCCTGCTGGTGACCCTCTAAAATATTAGGGATGAGGGCCTGCTGCTGAGCTGACCATCTAAAAAAAATTGTGGGCGAGGGCCTGCTGCCGAGCTGACCATCGAAAAAAAATTGTGGGCGAAAGCCTGCTGCCGAGCTGACCATCTAAAAATATTTGTGTGCGAGGGCCTGCTGCCAAGCTGACCATTTAAACAAATTTTGTGGGTGAGGGCCTGCTGCTGAGCTGACCATCTAAAAATTTAGGGGTGAGGGTCTGCTGCTGAGCTGACCCTCTAAAAAATTTTGGTTGAGGGCCTGCTGGTGGCCCTCAAAAGCATTATGGGTGAGGGCCAGCTGGTGACCCTCTAAAACATTATGGGTGAGGGCCCGCTGCTGAGCTGACCCTCTAAAACATTAGGAGCGAGGGCAGCCTAATAAGCATGTTGATATGATGGAGGACGAGGACGAGAAAAGTGGGATTCAACCATATACCCTTTTTAGTGGTGGAAGGGGTGCATGGAAATACAGTGTATCCAATGCACCATAAAAGTCACATTTAGAGCGCCTTTATGTTCAGCCGCTTTCCTGTGGTGGAGTACAGAAGTCAGGGACAATCCAGGCCTTGTTAATTTTTATAAGAGTCAACCGGTCAGCATTTTCAGTTGACAGGCGGATGTGCTTATCTGTTATTATGCCCCCAGTAGCACTAAATATACGCTCTGACAAAACTCTAGCGACAGAGCAGGCCAGCACCTCCAAGGCGTAGAGCGCCAGTTCATGCCACGTGTCCAGCTTGGACATCCAATAGTTGTTAGGCACACAGGGATAACTGAGGATTCTGACACAGTCTGCTACGTACTCCTTCACCATCTTCCAAATTTTTTACCTCCTTACTCTGCAGCCAGCATTGTCAGCTGGAAATTTTTGGAGCAATTTTTCCACAAGGACCCTCTGGTATTGCACCATTTTGCTCGTCCTCTCTACCACAGGAATGAGAGATGAGAAGTTCTCTTTGTAGCGGGGGTTGAGAAGGGTGAACAACTAGTAATTGGTGTTGGCCAAAATGCGTACAACACGAGGGTCACGGGAAAGGCAGACAAACATAAAGTCAGCCGTGCGTCCCAACAGACAAGACTTTGCTGTCCTCATCAGAAGGATGACTCTCAATCTCCTCATCCTCTTCTTCCTCTTTTCCCATCCACACTGAAGAGATGGAATAAAACTTCCATGGGTACTACCCTCTGTAGCGGAGGCAACCGTCTCCTGCTCCTCCTCATCATCCAATTCGCGCTGAGAAGACGAACTGAGGGTGGTCTGGCTATCACCCTGTGTACTTTCTTCCCCCATTTCCACCTCTTCCACATGCAAAGCGTTCCTCTTTTCCCATCCACACTGAAGAGATGGAATAAAACTTCCATGGGTACTACCCTCTGTAGCGGAGGCAACCGTCTCCTGCTCCTCCTCATCATCCAATTCGCGCTGAGAAGACGAACTGAGGGTGGTCTGGCTATCACCCTGTGTACTTTCTTCCCCCATTTCCACCTCTTCCACATGCAAAGCGTCCACCTTAATTGTGAGCAGCGAGCGTTTGAGTAGACACAGATAATAGTGTTATCACCGCTCACTATCTGTGTTGATTCCTCAAAGTTACGTAAAATCTTACAGAGGTCAGACATCAATGCCCACTAGTCGCTTGTGAAGAGCGAAAGCTCTGCGGCGATGGGTTTGTCACCTAAGCAGATCAGTTTAAGCACGGCCTGTTGCCGCTTCACCACTGCAGTGCTTCTACTGACTGATGGCTGACTGGTGCTGCAAGATGGTAATTCAGAGGTGGAAGTGCAGGAGGAGGCAGAGGAGGAGAAGGGGGGGTTGCAGCCACTAATGTAGGTGGCGGCGGAAACCCTAATGAAAGTAGGGCCCGTAATGCTTGGCGTCGGTAGCACCTGTGCCATCCCAGGGTACAACTCACTCCCGGCCTGCACAATGTTTACTCAGTGTGCCGTCAGGGAAATGCAGCGTCCCTGGCCAAAAGAACTTGGCCATGTGTCAGTCGTTAAGTGGACCTTCACAATAACTGCGTTGGTCAGGGCACGGGTGATGTTACGGGACACATGCTGGTGTAAGGCTGGGACTGCACACCGTGAAAACTATTGGCGGCTGGTGACTGCTTACCGCGGGACAGCCGCCGCCATCAGGCTGCGGAAAGCCTCAGTGTCCACAAGCCTAAATGGCAACATTTCCAGGGCCAGCAATTTGGAAAGGTGCGCATTTAGTGCTATGGTCTGTTGGGTGGGTGGCTGGGTATTTGCGCTTTCGTTCAAAGGCCTGGGGTATAGACATCTGTACGCTGCGCTGGGACACAGAAGTGGATGTGCTAGCTGATGGTGCTTGCAAAGGTCCAGGTGCATGGCGGGAGGCATCTGGGCCTTCGTCTTGGACAGGGGATTGGCCAGCACATAACACAGGGGAAGAGGAGGCAGTGGTGTGACCCGCAGACACTGGTTGTGGACCCAGGCGTTCGGCACACCTATTAGGGTGCTTTGATGCCACGTGGCCGATCATGCTGGTGGTGGTGAGGTTGCTAGTGTTCACACCCCTGCTCATTTTGGTACGGCACAGGTTGCAAATGACAATTATTTTATCGTCCACACTTTCCTCAAAAAAGCGCCAGACAGTGGAACACCTACCGCTTGGCAAGGGACATTTCTGCAAGGGGGTTCTCCAAGGAACAGTTGCCGGCCTGTTTGGTGTGGCCCACCTTCTCCCTTTTGCCACCCCGCTGCCTCTTCCAGCCTGTTACGGTGCTGCGGATCCCTCCCCCTTTGTACTGCTGTCCTCGCTTGGCTTACCACCTTCCCAGGTTGGGTCAGTGACTTCATCGTTCAGCACCTCCTCTTCCTTACTCTGGTCATCCTCCTGACTTGTTGACCTAACAACAACCTCAGTTATTGACAACTGTGTCTCATCCTCATCATGAACTTCTTGAGACACTAATTGCGGTTGACTTATTGGCAACTGTGTATCATCATCATCATCCACCTCGTTAAACACTAATTGCCGTTACCCACCGTCATCTTCTTCTGACTGTGGATTCTCCAGAGTTTGGGAATCAGGGCACAAGATTTCCTTATGGCCCTCTTAAAGGGGGCTTGGTAAGAGGCCCAAATTAAGGAATGGTGATGAAAAGAGCTCCTCGGAATATCCAAGTGTGGGATCACTTGTTTGCCAAGACTCTCCATGGTGGGTGGAAGGAGTATCAGGGTGAGGATTTTGTTGACCAGACTCTTGGCTACTGAGACTGGTCTCATTATCTGCTGCAATCCAACCGACCACCTGTTCGCACTGGTCTGACTTCGAGAGTGGTGTCCTGCATGGTCCTGCAAACTGGGACATAAAGCTAGGTATTGTGGATGAGTGTGTTTTTTGTGCTCTGGCAGAAGGCAAAGTTTCACCGCCCCAAGGGCCACGGCCTCTGCATGCACCATCAGCAGCACGGCCACTTCCCCGTCCCTTACTGCTCGCCTTGCGCATATTAAATGGTATATATGCTTGCAAGTATGTCACACGTACAGTAGCGCAGGTTTTGTAAGTGTATGCGCAAATAAAGTACACAGAATGTCACAGATATTTTTAGGATGCGCACACGTTAAATAGGATGTATAGTGCAAGTAATGTCGCTGTCACCACCGCCAAATAAAAAATTACACTGAATGTCACTGATATTTAGAACGGGCAAACGTTATACAGGAAGTATAGAGCAAGTATTGTCGTTGTCACCACCGCCTAATAAAAAATTTCACTGAATGAATGTCACAAATTTTTACTATGCACAAATGTTATACAGGCGGTATAGCGCAAGTAATTTCGCTGTCACCAGTGGCTAATACAAAAATGCACTGAATTAATGCCACTGATATTTAGGTTGCACAAACGTTATACAGGAGATGTAGTGCAGGTAATGTCGCTGCCACCAGCAACAAAAAAATTTGACTGAATGTCACTGATATTTCGGATACGCAAACGTTATACAGGAGATGTAGCAAAGGTAATGTAACTGTCCGCAGCAGATACCGTCTGCAGGAAAAGTACACTGGATGTCACAGATATTATTCGGCTGCGCACACACGTTAGACAGGAGATGTAGCGCAGATAATGTCGCTGTCTGCAGTGGCCACACAATTGCAAGCTATTTAGCGCAGGTTGCGCTAAAAATATATATTTCTGCCAGATACAACTATAGTCCTTAAAAGGACTTTTGGGTCTCTAACAAGTATAAAACTAAAATATTCCTATTTCACTCCCTACACTATCTATCCCTTCTGCTCTCCAGCTCTCCCTGACTAAGACTGATCCGAACCACGTGTCATCGAGTGCTATATAGCACCCGCCGATGCGTTCCGGCCAGCCAATCACTGTAATGCCAGCAGCCAACATGGCTACGGCATTACAGTGAATGGCAGTACTTACCTGCAGCTTTATTGGCTGCGTAGCATGCTCGCCCAACACTACTACTGACACAACAATGATGGCATCTGTGTTCTGTTAGTGGTTTGTCACAGACCATTACTAGGAGGTGCTCTGGAAATTAATTTTCAGCTGAGTCGTGTCTGTGGAATATGGATGACACACGGGTGGCAAAAAAATAGACACAAGAACCAAATCCGGATTCTTCACGGATGAAACACAGACGGGTTTTGTGTAAAGCACTTCACAGTGAAGCCCCCAGTACACCTGCAGGGGCAGAATCTGGCTGAATACAAGCTCACATTCACACTAGTCATGATTATAAAAGTTATGTTTGTACTGATCTCTCCAGGCCCTAACTAATGTTGTCAACAGTTTGCTATGGTCAAAACCGCTAACTGGCTCCTTTTAAAACATTAAATACTAGACAGAGAGAGAGAGAGGGGTAGCTGCATCTCTTCCCAGCTGCATATAGACATCATTGTGCAGTTGAACTTGGGCTGCCCTTCCCTCAGTGCTTCATAGCCAGGATCAGGGAAGCACCTAGCCTTCGTGCTGCCTGAGGGAAAATTTGAAACTGCACCTCCCACACCCAATTCCCCCGCCCCCCCCCCCCCCCCCCCAGCTTGACTTGACCAGCATGCACTTTCTATAATACTGGCATCTTCTTATGTGGCACAAGGGTCTTTGTGCCCCCTCAGGCTCCTGGGCCCACTAACGACTGCTACCTCTGCACCCCTATAGATATGCCCCTGCCCACTCTGAATACCTACTATTTGCTAAAATGTATAGCAACAGTATAATGGCTGCTTTCACACATGGATTTTGAGTGCTGTTTATCTGCACGTCTGTGTTTTTAGTGAGATTTATTGCACTTTTGTTGCACTTGCAGTTTTGTTAATTAGATGGAGTTTTTTTTAGCTGGCATTTCTAATCTTTCTTGCTTCCTTCCTTCAACCCAGCATGCTGTAACTCTTGCCTATTATTTAGGTGTTTTGCCAACACCTTTTCTATAGAGGGAAAACATGAAGAAAAAAACTATATAACATTTATTATGAGATACAGTGGATATAAAAAGTCTACACACCCCTGTTAAAATGTCAGGTTTCTGTGATGTAAAAAAATTAGACGAAGATAAATCATTTCAGAACTTTTTAATGTGACCTATAAACTGTACTGAACTGTACTGTACTAAACTGAACTCAATTGAAAACAAACTGAGATAAATTAGGTAGAGAGAAGAAAAAATATAAAAATAAAATAATATGGTTGCATAAGTGTGCACACCCTTAAACTAATACTTTGTTGAAGCACCTTTTGATTTTATTACAGCACTCAGTCTTTTTGGGTATGAGTCTATCAGCATGGCACATTTTGACTTGGCAAGATTTGCCCACTCTTTGCAAAAACACTCCAAATCTGTCAGATTGCGAGGGCATCTCCTGGGCACGGCCCTCTTCAGATCACCCCACAGATTTTCAATTCAGGTCTGGGCTCTGGCTGGGCCATTCCAAAACGTTAATCTTCTTCTGGTGAAGCCATTCCTTTGTAGGTTTGGATGTATGCTTTGGGTCGTTGTCATGCTGAAAGATGAAGTTCCTCTTCATGTTCAGCTTTCTAGCAGAAGCCTGAAGGTTTTGTGCCAATATTAACTGGTATTTGGAAATGTTCATAATTCCCTCTAGTTTAACTAAGGCCCCAGTGCCAGCTGAAGAAAAACAGCCCCTTGGCATGATGCTGCCTCCACCATGCTTCACTGTGGGGATGGGGTTCTTTTGGTGATGTGCAGTGCTGTTTTTGCCCCAAACATACCTTTTGGAATTATGGCCAAAAACTTCAACCTTGGTTTCATCAGACCATAACACCTTTTCCCACTTGCTTTTGGGAGACTTCATATGTGTTTTTGCAAAATGTAGCCTGGTTTGGATGTTTTTCTTCGTAAGAAAAGGCTTTTGTCTTGCCACTCTACCCCATAGCCCAGACATATGAAGAATTCGGGAGATTGTTGTCACATGTACCACACAGCCAGGACTTGCCAGATATTCCTGCAGCTCCTTGCTGTAAGCCTCTTGGTAGCCTCCCAGACCAGTTTTCTTCTTGTCTTTTCATCAATTTTGGAGGGACGTCCAGTTCTTGGTAATGTGCCATATTTTCTCCACTTGATGATGACTGTCTTCACTGTGTTCCATGGTATATCTAATGCTTTGGAAAGTCTTTTGTACCCTTCGCCTGACTGATACCTTTTAACAATGGGATCCCTCTGATGTTTTGGAAGCTCTCTGTGGGCCATGGCTTTTGCTGTAGGATGTGACTAAGAAAATTTCAGAAAAAGACCAACTAGAGCAGCTGAACTTTATTTGGGGTTAATCAGAGGCACTTTAAATGATGGCAGGTGTATGCTGACTCCTATTTGCAGGATAACAGGCCGAACTGGATGGACAAATGTCTTTTTTCGGCCTTATGTACTGTGTTACTATGTTACTATTTAACATGATTTTGAATGTGATTGCTTAAAGGGGTTCTGCACTTTCAATTAACTGATGATCTATCCTCTGGATAGATCATCAGCTTCTGATTGGCGGGGGTCCGACACCCGGGACCCCCGCCGATCAGCTGTTTGAGAAGGCAGCGGCGCTCCAGTAGCACTGCTGCCTTCTCACTGTTTACTGCCGGGCCGCCCGCCCACTGACGTCACGACTTGTATCAACTAGAGTGGGCGCGGCTAAGCTCTGTTCACTTGAATAGAGCTTAGCCGCGCCCACTCTAGTTGATACAAGTCGTGACGTCAGTGGGCGGGCGGCCCGGCGGTAAACAGTGAGAAGGCCGCGGCGCTGCTGGAGCGCCGCTGCCTTCTCAAACAGCTGATCGGCGGGGGTCCCGGGTGTCGGACCCCCGCCGATCATCAGTTAATTGAAAGTGCAGAACCCCTTTAATTCTGAACACAACTACATCCCCAGTTATAAGAGGGTGTGCACACTTATGCAACCACAATATTTTTTTGTTTTCTTCCCTCTACCCAAAAAGTTTCAGTTAGTTTTTTAATTGAGTGGTACAGTTTATAGGTCACATTAAAGGTGGAAAAAGTTTTGAAATGATTTATCTTTGTCTCATTTTTTACAGCACAGAAACATTTTAACAGACTTTTAAAGACTTGTGTAGACTTGTGTAGACTTTTTATATCCACTGTATATGCCAGTTTTCATATTTTTTTTCACAAAAGTTGCTTGAGCCACAATGGGCGGGGAGGAAGGACCGGCAGGCCTGTCTCATTTATCATTTTCTATGCCTGTTTTAGGCATAGAAAATGGTCTAATTTTAAGCCAGGAAGGAAGCTGGTGTACATTTAGACCGGTGGTAGATGTGCCAAAGTTATGTAGACAGCCAAAATTGGTTCACTATTCTGCTATAAAAATCTTTCTCAAAGTGAACCATCCAATAGCTGGTATAGAGTCAGATGAGTATAGAGTCTGTCCCTGTCCCACATTTATCATCCAGCCTGAGCCCCTGTGATACATCTGATCAGGCCTAGACAGCCTGTCCAAGCTTACACCATTTAGGTTAGTAAATTTGGTCCACTGTGTGCAAAATACTAAAACTCTCCACAAAAAAACGCAAAAACCCCCCCAAAAAACAGGTGCCAAGAAAATATGATTGTGCTTATTCTTGATTTTTTTTTTTTTTAGGGTACAGCCACATGGTCAGGTTTCTGCTCGTCTGTCCTTTACACTTTCTCCCCTTTTGTGATTCCACTTTTGGAAAACTGCATGCAGAATCCTAAGGACTCATGCATGCGACCGTATGTATTTTGCAGTCCGCAAAAAGTACGGATGATGTTTGTGTGTATTCCGTATTTTGTGGAACGGAACAGCTGGCCCCCATAGAGCAATCTTATCCTTGTCCGTTGTGCGTTCTATTCTGTAACATGTCTGCAACATGTTCAGATTCATGTGTGTAAGGCGTCGTTCACATTTCCGTGTCAGTGTCACATCCATGAAAAAAACGTACGTGTTTCATCCATGAAGATTTCCGTGAAGGATCCGTACTTTTACCATCCGTGTATCACTGACGTTTCTCAGCTGAAAATTAATTTCCAAAGAATCTCCTATTAGTCTTCAGTGAAAAACGGACACAACACAGACACAATGGATGTGTGTCAGAGATTTTCACGGACCCATAGACTTTTTTTTTTGTAAATTCTTTATTTAAGTTTTCATTTTCATTTTCATTTTCATTTCCAAGTACCAAGGATCAGTGCAGTCATAAAACAGAGAATGAACTGATATCACAGAGTAAAATGAAATTGTAACAAATGACAACTGTTAAGCGAAGAGGCCGAGTACCCAATGGGTTACTACACCGGCATATGTGGAACAATATGAGCAATCTAGGTCACAGACAGACAAATGATGGAAATGAGAAAAAAGAAAAGAAAAAGAACAAAGGGGGGGAAAAGATGAAGTAATTAAAGAAAGGGAAAAAGGGGGGGGGGAGGGGAAAAGGGAGCGGAAAGGCAAAAACAGACCTCACTCTCACGGCTGTGCTAGAAGCGTCCTGCATTCTGCTGAATCATAGAACTCCATCCAATGGCTCCAAGTTTTAGTAAACCTCTTCTCAGTGCGCCTTAATGTAGAGGTGAGATCTTCCATTCTCATGGTCTCCTGGATTTTGTTGATCCACATGGAAACAGATGGAACAGTTGGCTGCCTCCAGAGAGACGGAATACAAGCTCTTGCAGCGTTCACCAGATGTCTAACCACAGACCTTTTGTAGGAGGAGAGAGGAATCTTGCACTGATGGAGTAGGAAGAACCCCGGTGTTTTAGGGAGAGTATATGTGGTGAATTTAGATGTAATTGACCAGACCGAGTCCCAAAAACCGGAGAGACAAGGACAGCTCCAGAATGTGTGTAGGATAGTGCCTCTCTCCGAGCCACAACGCCAACATAAAGGCGAGGTATGCGGAAAAATGGAATGAAGTCTAGTAGGGACCCTATACCAACGGGACATCAGTTTGAAACCAGCCTCCTGAACATTGCTGGCAATAGATGTTTTGTGAACGCATGTGTACAGCCTTAGTCTCTGTTCCGATGAAAGTGTGGAATCTATATCCGCTTCCCATTGGGAGATAAAGTTAGGAGGGGGTTGATTGGCCGGATTGAGTAGTATGTAGTACATTCGAGAAAGGGTGCGGCGCGACACACCTGATTGGTCACATAGAAACTCAAAGTCAGTTTTTTCACGGACATAGGACTCTGCCGGAAGGAGAGTAGCCATGAAGTGTTTAAGTTGACGAGACTGCCAGGGGTTAATGGTAGACGGACCCATAGACTTAAATGGGCGTGCTTGGTCCACATCACGGAGTAGTGCCTGTCCCAGTGATTTTTATTTTTACTGAAATGTGAACAGACACATTTAAATCAACGGGTATGTGCTGTCCATGGAAAATGCGGACAGCACATGTCAGTGAAAAACAGAAATGTGAACGAGGCCTAAGGAGAATGGCTCCGGCAGTTGCATTTCCCCACTAGGGTGTCTGCCTGTGGTTTTTCCCAGCGTAAGGAAGGGGGGATCAGTCACCTTCTTATTAAAAAAGGGGCTATCTTCATGAGACAAACCCGTTAAAACTCATAATGATACAAAATCTCTAAACTGAAGCAGTGAAACTTCCACTTTAACTGGCGTTCTCTAGCTGATGGCGGGGTATGCTGCAATTACTGCTGTCTAAATGTTACATTGGTGTTTACTTTTCATGCTTAGTACAAAACAATTGATATCTACATGAAACCTGTTATTTGTTTGCATTTGTTGCTCTTCTGCTCCTTTTCTCACAAAATATATATACGTGTTCAGTGAAACGTATTTGCAGGATGAGTCTTCGAACTGCAGCTGTTGTTTTTGTTTTCAATAGCAATTGTAGAACAAGCAACAGATGTATCATCGCATATGATACCTGAAATGAGCGCACTGCTTGGTCGTAAATCCTTAAAATGTACCGACGAGGCTACAAAGATTTACAGATTAAATGTGTTTAAGTACAGTGCTGGAGGAAGTGGCTAATAACTGAGACCACAGTCTTGTATTCCATTGTCCTTACTATTGGGCTGTGTTGCTGGATCTCAAGCACTTACTTTCTATGAGATGCAGGGCCAGGAAGATGAAGGTAATGTAACAACTGTCTCCATTGCCTACACTTTAATACAGCATAAATATGCCCTAAACATTGAAAAATTAGGTTTCTTTAACACTAACGGTATGACCTCCAGCAGGCTGTGCGCAGTGGTTTTTGATGGGCCGAATCCTGGCATATTTGTAGCAGCCGGGTCTCCGTTGTAGTCAATGGGGCCGGTGGACATTACGTTTGCATTCTCCAATGCCAGAGCCAGAGAGCTCTAGGATCTGGAACTCATAACGCTAGTGTAAAGCTAGCCTTAAGCAGGCAGAATTGAGTGTAGCTGAAATGACTTATTTCCATTGCTCTGTATTGCACAATGCAGTACTTGTTGTAGGGGCTGTGCCAGATAAAGCTACAGTCCACAACATACTTCCCAATATTGCTTATCAGGACTGTCATTAAATGGAATGTGTCATCAGAAAATGACCTGCTGTTTGAATCACTTTTTTATATTTAACATATTTTAAAATAATTTTAGATTTTTGTAATTTAAAATTTTCCATGTCACTGTTTATATTTATATACAATGGGCCTCAATACTGTCTCCATCATTTGCATCCAGCTAAACATCCAACATCAAGGGCACCCCGATCAACACCAGGCAGGAGCCCCAATATACCACCTTCCTGGTAGACCAGATTTCTCTCCCCAAAAAATTTCTATATGGTGAAGTACTGTGAGGAAATTGGGCATACAAAACACTTGTTTTAACCCCTTCCCGACATATGACATAATAGTACATAATGGCGGCAAGTGACTTGCCGCATTTTGACGTACTATTACTTCATGGTGATCAGACGGGCACCGGAGCAGTGCTCGCCCGATCACTGCAGGGGCCCGGCAGTCCCTGATAGTCGGGCCCTGCTGTATCCGCTGGCATCGATGTAAAAGCCAATGCCGGCGGATTAACCCCTTCTATGTCGCGGTCAGCGCTGACCGCGGCATAAAAAGGTGCATGCAGTGGGTGAGGAAGCCCATTGGGTCCCCGCGTTGCTGTGGCAGGGACCTGAGGGGTGACAAGGTAGCCCGATGCCTTTCACAGGCTGCCCAATACCTTGCAAGGCATCGGGACCTGCCTTCTACGGGGGCCGAAAAGATCCAGCCCCAGGCTGGGTCTCCTAGGCAACCTGTTAGTGTATGACTCAGTGTAATACACTAACAGGCAATGCATTACAATACAGATTCTGCAAAAAGTGAGCCCCTACATAAAGAAAGTCGCTCATTAAATAGAAAAAAACTATAGCCCTCAGAACATGGAGACATTAAAACATCATTTTTTTTTCATGCTATTATTGTGTTAAAGTGAAAATAAAAATAGACATATTAGGTATTGCCGCGTCCGTAACAACCATCTCTATAAAAATACCACATGATCTAACCGCTCAGCTGAACACCATAAAAAATAAAAATAAAAACAGTGCCCAAAAATAAAAATTTTTACACTAAGCAATCAAAAAGGCGTATGACCCCCAAAAAAGTACCAATCAAACTGTCACAACCATGACCAAGGGTCGTGACACTAAGACAATCGGTCAAAAATTTTAAAAGCTATGTCTCTCAGACTATGGAGACACTAAAACATAATTGTTTGGGTTTCAAAAATGCTATTATTGTGTAAAACTTAAATAAATAAGAAAAAAGTATACATATTAGGTATTGCCACGTCCGTAACAATCTGCTCTATAAAAATGCCTTAACCCTCAGGTGAACGCTATAAAAATAAATAAATAAATAAAAACTGTGCCAAAACAACCAATATTTTGGTCACCTTGCCCCATAAAGTATAATAATGAATTAACAAAAAAAATCATATGTACCAAAAATGGTATCAATAAAAACATCTACTCTTTCTGCAAAAAACTAGCCCCTGCACATGATGATCAGCAGAAAAATTTTAAAAAACATGGCGTTCAGAAAATGGAGACAAAAATAAAAAAATTTTCAAAAATGCTTTATTATGTAAAACTAAAACAAAGAAAGTAGACATATTTGATATCACTGAGTCCGTAACAACCTGCTCGATAAAAATAGCCCATCATCTACCCCAGGGTTCAGCAACATCCGTCACTCCAGCTGTTGTGAAACTACAACTCCCAGCATGCTCCATTACCTTCTATGAAAGTTCAGAGAACAGTTGAACAGCTTTGCATGCTGGGAGTTGTAGTTGTACAACAGCTCGAGTGCCAAAAGTTGCTGAACCCTGATCTACCCTATCAGATGAATGTTGTAAAAAATTAAAAATTAAAACAGTGCCAAAACATTTTTGGGTTATCTTGCCCAACATAAAATGTAATATAGAGCAATTAAAAATCATATGTACCCCCAAATAGTACCAATAAAACTGGCACCTTATCCCCTAGTTTCCAAAATGGTGTCACTTTTTGGAAGTTTCTACTGTAAGGGTGCATCAGGGAGGCTTCAAATGGGACATTGCATTTAAAAACCAGTCCAGCAAAATCTGCCTTCCAAAAACCATATGGCGCTCCTTTTCTTCTGCGCCCTGCCGTGTCCATTTACATCAGTTTACGACCACATGTGGGGTGTTTCTGTAAACCGCAGAATCAGGGTAATAAATATTGAGTTTTGTTTGGCTGTTGACTCTCGATGTGTTAAAGAAAAAAAATTGATTAAAATAGAAAATATGCCCAAAAATTTTAATTTAGAAATTTAATCTCCATTTTCCTTTAATTCTTGTGGAACACCTAAAAGGTTAACAAAGTTTGTAAAATCAGTTTTGAGTAACTTGAGGGGTGTAGTTTCTACAATAGGATAATTTGTGTGTGTGTGGGGGGGGGGGGGGGGGGGGGGGGAGTTCCACTTTGTAAGCCCCACAAAGTGACTTCAGACCTGAACTGGTCCTTAAAAAGTGGGTTTTGGAAATGTTCTTAAATTTTAAGAATTGCTTCTAAAATTCTGAGCCTTCTAATGTCCCTAAAAAATAAAATGACATTTACAAAATGATGCCAACATAAAGTAGACATATGGGGAATGTTAAGTAATAAATATTTTTATGAGGTATCACTTTCTGTTTTAAGAGCTGAGAAATTAAAATTTAGAAAATTGCAAATTTTTCATAATTTTTGTTAAATTTGGTATTTATTTTAAAATAAATACAGGTAAAAATATATTGACTCAAATTTATGACATATATTATAAAGTACAATGTGTCATGAGAAAACTATCTCAGAATGGCTTGGATAAATAAAAGTTTTCCAAAGTTATTACCACATAAAGTGACACATGCCAGATTTGCAATAAATGGCCTGGGCAGGAGGGCAAAAACTGGCCCCGGGGTAGAAAGGGTTAACTTGCATATCATCAGCCCCGTTGATAACAATCTCCAATGTGTGCTCCACAAATTTGGCTGGTGCGGAGCACAGATTGGAGATCGTTATTAGCAGGGCTGATTATATGCAAATTCAGTGAGATGAACGGCGGCAATTGGTTCTGTCAATAATGAGGAGAATCTTTGTGTGCAGTGTAGAAATATAGAGAGGAGCAGCATGGATTATATTTAAAAGTTTTACATTTTGGGGAATGGACAGACTCTTTGAGGATCCCGCAGCACACAGGAATGAAATACAAATAAGGACAAAAAAAACATTTTAAATTCTGTAGGAGCCCCAAATACCAGGGAGTGCCATCCAGTCACTGCATTGCCCAAGGGAGTGCAAGAGTGGAGATTGCCACTGTGATCTTTGAGTACTCTCACTAGTACCCTCAGAGCCACAACTATCACTCCCATTCTCCACGCACTCCCTAGCGTCCACTGCACTTCCTGCTGGATTCACTTCTGTCTTTGATGCCACAAAACCTATGTTTGACACCAGCCTAATACACTTGAATGGCAAGCTTCCACATCAGTGTCAAGAACCTAAGCTTCTTCTAAAAATGTCACCCAGTTATCTTCTAAAGATATAAGAATTCTCTTTCAACTATGATTTCCCAAAACTCACACATTTTCCACAGCTCTCCCTACTTGTCTGTTTTAGTAATATGTACGGTATTTTGTTTGCACCCCCTACAGTATAACAATGCTGGAGCATCTTCTCTTAGAACTGCACTTTGCCATTTCTCTTGTATTCCTCCTGAATGTGTATTAGTACATTGATATCTGGATGTTATCCTTGCCCTTATCAACAGAGCATTCAGCTACACAGACTGACACTGAGTGAAAGTAGTAGGGACACCCTCCATTGACAAGGACAATGAAACCTTCCAGATGTTAATTTATTTGTACATTTCTAAAGAAACCGCACAATCTGGATTCAGCATCCCCATGAGTATCATTAACCTCTGACTACGCTGTCAATATTCATGGGGGAGGTAAAGCCACATGGACCTATGCATATGCTTTTATCTTACATATAAATATGCTTTTACTTTTATCTATGAGCGTTATCATGTGCTATAGTTGACACTGCTATTTTCTAACTTTAGGTTCTTACACATGTATGTTTTAGCACTAAAACTGTTAGCATAATTCTTCAAAGAGCTCCAGGGATCACTCCTTACATTACAGCCGGAAAGCAATAAGGAATTCAGGTTGAATTTGTCTGTACCACGCATGTCTGGAGGGGTATTGGAAAATACAAAATTAAGATAAAAATGGATACACAGTTGGAAATCTGAAAACTTACTTCATTAAAGAGGACCTGTCACCGCTCCTGACATGCCTGTTTTAATAGCTTCATTCATTCCCCATGTAATAACAATTCTGGAGCATCTAGCGTTATGGCTCTATGTTGTACCATTTCTTTATTATTTCTACTAGAAGTTATGGATGAATTTCTAGCAGTCTACAGTAAGGGTACAGAGGGGAGGTAACCAGTTGGAGGGTGTACACAGACTCACACTATCCAATCAGTGCTGCCATTTTCAGACTGTGCAGGTACACCCCCCAACTTGTTACCTCCCCTCTGTACCCTTACTGCAGACTGCTAGCAATTCATTCATAACTTCTTGGAGAAATAATAAAGGAATGGTACAACATAGAGCCATAAGAATAGATGCTCCAGAATTGGTATTACATGGGGAATGCATAAAGATATTAAAACAGGCATGTCAGGAGAGGTGACAGGTCCTCTTTAAAGGGTCAATAAGCGGTGACTTTTAGGGTCAGCTGTTATAAAAAAACTTTTAATCTGTTATAAAGACATCAAAGATTTAGATCAGTGGGGTCTGAGCGCTGAGACCCCCAACTATCTCTAGATCAAGGGGATAGAAGCACATGCATATCGCACTCACGCTCCTATGGAGACGTCTATGGAGCCTGTCTTGTGAAGTAAGGAGAGAGAGTGTGATATGATCGTGCTTCTCTTCCCTCGCTCTAGAAAAAGCTGGGGGTCTCAGCCCTAGGACACCCACCGATCAAAAGTTTGACATGTCTTTATGGCATATCTAAAGTTGTTTGAAAAGTTAGTGACTAGAGTTGAGCGAACACCTGGATGTTCGGGTTCGAGAAGTTCGGCCGAACATCCCGGAAATGTTCGGGTTCGGGATCCGAACCCGATCCGAACTTCGTCCCGAACCCGAACCCCATTGAAGTCAATGGGGACCCGAACTTTTCGGCACTAAAAAGGCTGTAAAACAGCCCAGGAAAGAGCTAGAGGGCTGCAAAAGGCAGCAACATGTAGGTAAATCCCCTGCAAACAAATGTGGATAGGGAAATGAATTAAAATAAAAATTAAATAAATAAAAATTAACCAAAATCAATTGGAGAGAGGTTCCATAGCAGAGAATCTGGCTTCCCGTCACCCACCACTGGAACAGTCCATTCTCAGATATTTAGGCCCCGGCACCCAGGCAGAGGAGAGAGGTCCCGTAACAGAGAATCTGTCTTCATGTCAGCAGAGAATTAGTCTGCATGTCATAGCAGAGAATGAGGCTTCACGTCAGCCACCACTGCAACAGTCCATTGGCATATATTTAGGCCCAGCACCCAGGCAGAGGAGGGAGGTCCCGTAACAGAGAATCTGTCTTCATGTCAGCAGAGAATTAGTCTGCATGTCATAGCAGAGAATGAGGCTTCACGTCAGCCACCACTGCAACAGTCCATTGGCATATATTTAGGCCCAGCACACACACAGGCAGAGGAGAGAGGTCCCGTAACAGAGAATCTGGCTTCATGTCAGCAGAGAATCAGTCTGCATGTCATAGCAGAGAATGAGGCTTCACGTCAGCCACCACTGCAACAGTCCATTGGCATATATTTAGGCCCAGCACACACACAGGCAGAGGAGAGAGGTCCCGTAACAGAGGATCTGGCTTCATGTCAGCAGAGAATCAGTCTGCATGTCATAGCAGAGAATCAGGCTTCACGTCAGCCACCACTGCAACAGTCCATTGTCATAAATTTAGGCCCAGCACCCAGGCAGAGGAGAGAGGTCCCGTAACAGACAATCTGGCTTCATGTCAGCAGAGAATTAGTCTGCATGTCATAGCAGAGAATGAGGCTTCACGTCAGCCACCACTGCAACAGTCCATTGGCATATATTTAGGCCTAGCACACAGGCAGAGGAGAGAGGTCCCGTAACAGACAATCTGGCTTCATGTCAGCAGAGAATCAGTCTGCATGTCATAGCAGAGAATGAGGCTTCACGTCACCCACCACTGCAACAGTCCATTGGCATATATTTAGGCCTAGCACACAGGCAGAGCAGAGAGGTCCCGTAACAGACAATCTGGCTTCATGACAGCAGAGAATCAGTCTGCATGTCATAGCAGAGAATGAGGCTTCACGTCACCCACCACTGCAACAGTCCATTGGCATATATTTAGGCCTAGCACACAGGCAGAGCAGAGAGGTCCCGTAACAGACGATCTGGCTTCATGTCAGCAGAGAATCAGTCTGCATGTCATAGCAGAGAATGAGGCTTCACGTCAGCCACCACTGCAACAGTCCATTGGCATATATTTAGGCCTAGCACACAGGCAGAGGAGAGAGGTCCCGTAACAGACAATCTGGCTTCATGTCAGCAGAGAATCAGTCTGCATGTCATAGCAGAGAATGAGGCTTCACGTCAGCCACCACTGCAACAGTCCATTGGCATATATTTAGGCCCAGCACCCAGGCAGAGGAGGGAGGTCCCGTAACAGACAATCTGGCTTCATGTCAGCAGAGAATCAGTCTGCATGTCATAGCAGAGAATGAGGCTTCACGTCACCCACCACTGCAACAGTCCATTGGCATATATTTAGGCCCAGCACCCAGGCAGAGGAGGGAGGTCCCGTAACAGAGAATCTGTCTTCATGTCAGCAGAGAATTAGTCTGCATGTCATAGCAGAGAATGAGGCTTCACGTCAGCCACCACTGCAACAGTCCATTGGCATATATTTAGGCCCAGCACCCAGGCAGAGGAGGGAGGTCCCGTAACAGAGAATCTGTCTTCATGTCAGCAGAGAATTAGTCTGCATGTCATAGCAGAGAATGAGGCTTCACGTCAGCCACCACTGCAACAGTCCATTGGCATATATTTAGGCCCAGCACACACACAGGCAGAGGAGAGAGGTCCCGTAACAGACAATCTGGCTTCATGTCAGCAGAGAATTAGTCTGCATGTCATAGCAGAGAATGAGGCTTCACGTCAGCCACCACTGCAACAGTCCATTGGCATATATTTAGGCCCAGCACACACACAGGCAGAGGAGAGAGGTCCCGTAACAGAGAATCTGTCTTCATGTCAGCAGAGAATTAGTCTGCATGTCATAGCAGAGAATGAGGCTTCACGTCAGCCACCACTGCAACAGTCCATTGGCATATATTTAGGCCCAGCACACACACAGGCAGAGGAGAGAGGTCCCGTAACAGACAATCTGGCTTCATGTCAGCAGAGAATTAGTCTGCATGTCATAGCAGAGAATGAGGCTTCACGTCAGCCACCACTGCAACAGTCCATTGGCATATATTTAGGCCCAGCACACACACAGGCAGAGGAGAGAGGTCCCGTAACAGAGAATCTGTCTTCATGTCAGCAGAGAATTAGTCTGCATGTCATAGCAGAGAATCAGGCTTCACGTCACCCACCACTGCAACAGTCCATTGGCATATATTTAGGCCCAGCACCCAGGCAGAGGAGGGAGGTCCCGTAACAGAGAATCTGTCTTCATGTCAGCAGAGAATTAGTCTGCATGTCATAGCAGAGAATGAGGCTTCACGTCACCCACCACTGCAACAGTCCATTGGCATATATTTAGGCCTAGCACACAGGCAGAGGAGAGTTTCATTCAACTTTGGGTAGCCTCGCAATATAATGGTAAAATGAAAATAAAAATAGGATTGAATGAGGAAGTGCCCTGGAGTCCAATAATATATGGTTATGGGGAGGTAGTTAATGTCTAATCTGGACAAGGGACGGACAGGTCCTGTGGGATCCATGCCTGGTTCATTTTTATGAACGTCAGCTTGTCCACATTGGCTGTAGACAGGCGGCTGCGTTTGTCTGTAATGACGCCCCCTGCCGTGCTGAATACACGTTCAGACAAAACGCTGGCTGCCGGGCAGGCCAGCACCTCCAAGGCATAAAAGGCTAGCTCTGGCCACGTGGACAATTTAGAGACCCAGAAGTTGAATGGGGCCGAACCATCAGTCAGTACGTGGAGGGGTGTGCACACGTACTGTTCCACCATGTTAGTGAAATGTTGCCTCCTGCTAACACGTTGCGTATCAGGTGGTGGTGCAGTTAGCTGTGGCGTGTTGACAAAAGTTTTCCACATCTCTGCCATGCTAACCCTGCCCTCAGAGGAGCTGGCCGTGACACAGCTGCCTTGGCGACCTCTTGCTCCTCCTCTGCCTTGGCCTTGGGCTTCCACTTGTTCCCCTGTGACATTTGGGAATGCTCTCAGTAGCGCGTCTACCAACGTGCGCTTGTACTCGCGCATCTTCCTATCACGCTCCAGTGCAGGAAGTAAGGTGGGCACATTGTCTTTGTAGCGTGGATCCAGCAGGGTGGCAACCCAGTAGTCCGCACAGGTTAAAATGTGGGCAACTCTGCTGTCGTTGCGCAGGCACTGCAGCATGTAGTCGCTCATGTGTGCCAGGCTGCCCAGGGGTAAGGACAAGCTGTCCTCTGTGGGAGGCGTATCGTCATCGTCCTGCCTTTCCCCCCAGCCACGCACCAGTGATGGACCCGAGCTGCGTTGGGTGCCACCCCGCTGTGACCATGCTTCATCCTCATCCTCCTCCACCTCCTCCTCATCCTCGTCCTCCTCGTCCTCCAGTAGTGGGCCCTGGCTGGCCACATTTGTACCTGGCCTCTGCTGTTGCCAAAAACCTCCCTCTGAGTCACTTCGAAGAGACTGGCCTGAAAGTGCTAAAAATGACCCCTCTTCCTCCTCCTCCTCCTCCTCCTCCTGGGCCACCTCCTCTTCCATCATCGCCCTAAGTGTTTTCTCAAGGAGACATAGAAGTGGTATTGTAACGCTGATAACGGTGTCATCGCCACTGGCCATGTTGGTGGAGTACTCGAAACAGCGCAACAGGGCACACAGGTCTCGCATGGAGGCCCAGTCATTGGTGGTGAAGTGGTGCTGTTCTGTAGTGCGACTGACCCGTGCGTGCTGCAGCTGAAACTCCACTATGGCCTGCTGCTGCTCGCACAGTCTGTCCAGCATGTGCAAGGTGGAGTTCCACCTGGTGGGCACGTCGCATATGAGGCGGTGAGCGGGAAGGCCGAAGTTACGCTGTAGCGCAGACAGGCGAGCAGCAGCAGGATGTGAACGCCGGAAGCGCGAACAGACGGCCCGCACTTTATGCAGCAGCTCTGACATGTCGGGGTAGTTGTGAATGAACTTCTGCACCACCAAATTCAGCACATGCGCCAAGCAAGGGATGTGCGTCAAATTGGCTAGTCCCAGAGCTGCAACGAGATTTCGCCCATTATCACACACCACCAGGCCGGGCTTGAGGCTCACCGGCAGCAACCACTCGTCGGTCTGTTGTTCTATACCCCGCCACAACTCCTGTGCGGTGTGGGGCCTGTCCCCCAAACATATGAGTTTCAGAATGGCCTGCTGACGTTTACCCCGGGCTGTGCTGAAGTTGGTGGTGAAGGTGTGTGGCTGACTGGATGAGCAGGTGGAAGAAGAGGAGGAGGAAGCCGAGAAGGAGGAGGTGGCAACAGGAGGCAAAGAATGTTGCCCTGCGATCCTTGGCGGCGGAAGGACGTGCGCCAAACAGCTCTCCGCCTGGGGCCCAGCTGCCACTACATTTACCCAGTGTGCAGTTAGGGAGATATAGCGTCCCTGGCCGTGCTTACTGGTCCACGTATCTGTGGTTAGGTGGACCTTGCCACAGATGGCGTTGCGCAGTGCACACTTGATTTTATCGGATACTTGGTTGTGCAGGGAAGGCACGGCTCTCTTGGAGAAGTAGTGCCGGCTGGGAACAACATACTGTGGGACAGCAAGCGACATGAGCTGTTTGAAGCTGTCTGTGTCCACCAGCCTAAATGACAGCATTTCATAGGCCAGTAGTTTAGAAATGCTGGCATTCAGGGCCAGGGATCGAGGGTGGCTAGGTGGGAATTTACGCTTTCTATCAAATGTTTGTGAGATGGAGAGCTGAACGCTGGCGTGTGACATGGTTGAGACGCTTGGTGACGGAGGTGGTGGTGGTGGTGTTGGTGGTACATCCCCTGTTTGCTGGGCGGCAGGTGCCAACGTTCCTCCAGAGGCGGAGGAAGAGGCCGAGGCGGCAGCAGCAGAATAGGCCGAGGCGGCAGCAGCAGAAGAGGTAGCAGGGGGAGCCTGAGTGACTTCCTTGGTTTTAAGGTGTTTACTCCACTGCAGTTCATGCTTTGCATGCAGGTGCCTGGTCATGCAGGTTGTGCTCAGGTTCAGAACGTTAATGCCTCGCTTCAGGCTCTGATGGCACAGCGTGCAAACCACTCGGGTCTTGTCGTCAGCACATTGTTTGAAGAAGTGCCATGCCAGGGAACTCCTTGAAGCTGCCTTTGGGGTGCTCGGTCCCAGATGGCGGCGGTCAGTAGCAGGCGGAGTCTCTTGGCGGCGGGTGTTCTGCTTTTGCCCACTGCTCCCTCTTTTGCTACGCTGTTGGCTCGGTCTCACCACTGCCTCTTCCTCCGAACTGTGAAAGTCAGTGGCACGACCTTCATTCCATGTGGGGTCTAGGACCTCATCGTCCCCTGCATCGTCTTCCACCCAGTCTTGATCCCTGACCTCCTGTTCAGTCTGCACACTGCAGAAAGACGCAGCAGTTGGCACCTGTGTTTCGTCATCATCAGAGACATGCTGAGGTGGTATTCCCATGTCCTCATCATCAGGAAACATAAGTGGTTGTGCGTCAGTGCATTCTATGTCTTTCACCGCTGGGGAAGGGCTAGGTGGATGCCCTTGGGAAACCCTGCCAGCGGAGTCTTCAAACAGCATAAGAGACTGCTGCATAACTTGAGGCTGAGACAGTTTCCCTGGTATGCATGGGGGTGATGTGACAGACTGATGGGGTTGGTTTTCAGGCGCCATCTGTGCGCTTTCTGCAGAAGACTGGGTGGGAGATAATGTGAACGTGCTGGATCCACTGTCGGCCACCCAATTGACTAATGCCTGTACCTGCTCAGGCCTTACCATCCTTAGAACGGCATTGGGCCCCACCATATATCGCTGTAAATTCTGGCGGCTACTGGGACCTGAGGTAGTTGGTACACTAGGACGTGTGGATGTGGCAGAACGGCCACGTCCTCTCCCAGCACCAGAGGGTCCACTAACACCACCACGACCATGTCCACGTCCGCGTCCCTTACTAGATGTTTTTCTCATTGTTATGGTTCACCACAACAACAAATATATTATTTGGCCCAATGTATTGTATTCAAATTCAGCGGGATATAAATTTGAGGCCTAGTATTTAGGCGCTGGGTGACCGGTATGGATTTAGTGACAGAATTAGACTTGGAAATGCACAGAAGCGTGTGTGTGAAGTTATTCTGAATGACCCTATGTGCACCTTCAATATGATCTACCCTTTTAGGGATAGATTTCAAATAGCTCTGATATAGCAGAAACGACTAAATTATGAAATTGCTAAATTGGGAATTGTATTTCAACCCAGAACAAAAAATGTGCTTTGACGGACACTAAATAACTTTCCCAGCCACAACAGGACAGCGGTAACGAGAGATTTAGCGGGATATAAATTTGAGGCCTAGTATTTAGGCGCTGGGTGACCGGTATGGATTTAGTGACAGAATTAGACTTGGAAATGCACAGAAGCGTGTGTGTGAAGTTATTCTGAATGACCCTATGTGCACCTTCAATATGATCTACCCTTTTAGGGATAGATTTCAAATAGCTCTGATATAGCAGAAACGACTAAATTATGAAATTGCTAAATTGGGAATTGTATTTCAACCCAGAACAAAAAATGTGCTTTGACGGACACTAAATAACTTTCCCAGCCACAACAGGACAGCGGTAACGAGAGATTTAGCGGGATATAAATTTGAGACCTAGTATTTAGGCGCTGGGTGACAGGTATGGGTTTAGTGACAGAATTAGATTTGGAAATGCACAGTAGCGGGTGTGTGAAGTTATTCTGAATGACCCTATGTGCACCTTGAATATTATATACCCTTTTAGGGATAGATTTCAAATAGCTCTGATATAGCAGAAACCACTAAATTATGAAATTGCTAAATTGGGAATTGTATTTCAACCCAGAACAAGAAATGTGCTTGAACGGACACTAAATAACTCGCCCAGCTACAGCACTAGGGACAGATTTAGCGGGATATAAATTTGAGGCCTAGTATTTAGGCGCTGGGTGACAGGTATGGGTTTAGTGCCAGAATTAGACTTGGAAATACACAGTAGCGGGTGTGTGTGAAGTTATTCTGAATGACCCAATGTGCACCTTGAATATTATATACCCTTTTAGGGATAGATTTCAAATAGCTCTGATATAGCAGAAACCACTAAATTATGAAATTGCTAAATTGGGAATTGTATTTCAACCCAGAACAAGAAATGTGCTTGAACGGACACTAAATAACTCGCCCAGCTACAGCACTAAGGACAGATTTAGCGGGATATAAATTTGAGGCCTAGTATTTAGGCGCTGGGTGACAGGTATGGGTTTAGTGCCAGAATTAGACTTGGAAATACACAGTAGCGGGTGTGTGTGAAGTTATTCTGAATGACCCAATGTGCACCTTGAATATTATATACCCTTTTAGGGATAGATTTCAAATAGCTCTGATATAGCAGAAACCACTAAATTATGAAATTGCTAAATTGGGAATTGTATTTCAACCCAGAACAAGAAATGTGCTTGAACGGACACTAAATAACTCGCCCAGCTACAGCACTAAGGACAGATTTAGCGGGATATAAATTTGAGGCCTAGTATTTAGGCGCTGGGTGACAGGTATGGGTTTAGTGCCAGAATTAGACTTGGAAATACACAGTAGCGGGTGTGTGTGAAGTTATTCTGAATGACCCAATGTGCACCTTGAATATTATATACCCTTTTAGGGATAGATTTCAAATAGCTCTGATATAGCAGAAACCACTAAATTATGAAATTGCTAAATTGGGAATTGTATTTCAACCCAGAACAAGAAATGTGCTTGAACGGACACTAAATAACTCGCCCAGCTACAGCACTAGGGACAGATTTAGCTGGATATAAATTTGAGGCCTAGTATTTAGGCGCTGGGTGACAGGTATGGGTTTAGTGCCAGAATTAGACTTGGAAATACACAGTAGCGGGTGTGTGTGAAGTTATTCTGAATGACCCAATGTGCACCTTGAATATTATATACCCTTTTAGGGATAGATTTCAAATAGCTCTGATATAGCAGAAACCACTAAATTATGAAATTGCTAAATTGGGAATTGTATTTCAACCCAGAACAAGAAATGTGCTTGAACGGACACTAAATAACTCGCCCAGCTACAGCACTAAGGACAGATTTAGCGGGATATAAATTTGAGGCCTAGTATTTAGGCGCTGGGTGACCGGTATGGATTTAGTGACAGAATTAGACTGGGATATGGCCAAAAAATAAACAGACTATTGCTGGTTAAATGCACTTGGTGTGACAGCTTCACCCTGATGTAGGCTTTAGCCAAAAAACAACCACACCATTGAGGGTTAAATGCACTTGGTGACAGGCGCAGCTTGCCCCTGATTTAGTATATGGCCAAAAAATGAACAGACTATTGCTGGTTAAATGCACTTGGTGTGACAGCTTCACCCTGATGTAGGCTTTAGCCAAAAAACAACCACACCATTGAGGGTTAAATGCACTTGGTCGCAGCTTGTGCTGGCGCACCACAAGACACAAAATGGCCGCCGATCACCCCAGAAAAATGTGACTGACAAACGGTCTGGGCAGCCTAAAAACAGTGAGCAATTGAGGATCAGCAGCTCAATGATCCACAGCTGCAGATCGATCAGTTAATCAAGTCCTTTGGAGGAGTTAATCTGCCTAATCTCGCCCTACTGTCGCAGCCGCAACCTCTCCCTACGCTAATCAGAGCAGAGTGACGGGCGGCGCTATGTGACTCCAGCTTAAATAGAGGCTGGGTCACATGGTGCTCTGGCCAATCACAGCCATGCCAATAGTAGGCATGGCTGTGATGGCCTCTTGGGGCAAGTAGTATGACGCTTGTTGATTGGCTGCTTTGCAGCCTTTCAAAAAGCGCCAAGAAAGCGTCACAAAAGCGCGAAGAAAGCGACGAACACCGAACCCGAACCCGGACTTTTACGAAAATGTCCGGGTTCGGGTCCGTGTCACGGACACCCCAAAATTCGGTACGAACCCGAACTATACAGTTCGAGTTCGCTCATCCCTATTAGTGACCCTTTAACACATTCCTAAGATATAGATAACAAAGATATAGGAAGAACAGTTGATCATCTGCCACAAGCATGCAGGCTGTATTACACCTGTAGATTTTTGGGCAGATGATCGCTAACAAGCATTCGTATGAACACTCATTACTGATCATCTTGCAGTGTAATACTGCTGCCGATTGCCCGATGAAAGTGCTTGTTCATCGCGCAATTGTGATTTGTGTGTTAAGCATGCTTCAAAATCATCATTTGCTAGCAGCAGATTGTGCTGTCTAATTACGATCTGCCACTGGTAAACTATTAAACAACATAGGGACGAGCAATGGCATAGTGATAACTCTCTCCCCCCCCCCCATATGCTGTGGAGGAGATCTCTGCATGTGCAACCATGGCCACCACTGATGGATTGTAGGGTGGTCCTGACCATGGAAACGAGCAGTGTATAATGGGATGGAAAGATTAATCCAGCCAGCAAAGGAAGCAATACAGACAATCACAATACATTAGTAACTGCCTTGTATTAACTTTCTCTGCATGATAAATGCCACTTTCTGAAGTGACACATCCCCTTAAGGGAGTGATTCCCAGAAGCTTTATCTTACACCTGCAATAGTTTGCATTTGGCCTTGACTAAATAGAAAACAATATTCACATTATACTAAGCTTCTAATACAATATATTTTTGTTAAAGGGGTTATTCAAGGTCATAAACAGCCCCCTCATGTGCCGGGCCCCACAAATGGAATATACTTACCCCCCTCCCCGCTCCTGTGCTGCTCCTGGTGCCCGCACCGCACCGCCGCTTCTCCTTCTCCCTGTACACGAATGAAAACATCCGGTGTCGGGGGGGAACAGCCAATGGCAGGTGGGGACGAGCCTCCCTAGCATTGTGGGGGACGCTAGGGAAATTCGTCCCCGTCCCTGCCCGCCATTGGCTGCTCCCCCCGACACCGGGTGTTTTCATCCGTGTACAGGGAGAAGCAGCGGTGCGGGGACCAGGAGCGGCGCGTGTAGCGGCTGTTCATGACCTTGGATAACCCCTTTAAGCACCCAGGACAGACAATATGGAGGAAAGACAAAATGCCAGACAAAAATAGCTTTATCAATGTTTCCCTATATTTGTGATATTCAGTTGCCATCGTGTTGAAAGCAGTTGATTATTTTAAGGGCCATGACCATATAATATCAGAGTTGTGTTTTTCTTAGTGTAAATACATTTTTTTTTGTTATTAACTAAGAGGTGCCACATTTTTTTTTTACAATATAATTCTTCTGAAATGTTAAATGAGCCACACTGTAATTCTTAATTTCACCTGTGGTGGTGCTGCAGGGGAAATGAGCACAGCAGCAGGACAACCTGTAATTCATTTTCACTGAACCCTTCTAGTTAAAAGAAATTGTCAAAAGCAGATAACCCCTTTAAAGTATGTGCTGTCCTCCTCAGTACAGGTCTCATTTACCAAATATTTGAAATTGATGTGAGAAAATAGATGTTGTGTAAGTTTTTTAATCGGCATTTAATGACAGAACTTTTGTAAACTGGATAATGTATTGGATATCTTCTCTTGTGCTGCAGACTAGATGGCAGAGCACCAGGTCTGAAGCAGCTGTCATTCCCAGCAGAGAGAATTGCTGATTTTGTTATGCACTTGTAGTGAATAATCCTGCAATTATAATGTGAACGTCCTTGTTACAAGAAATAATAAATCACTGAATGTTTTGTTTTGCTGCACATTTTCTACATCCTTTTAAACAGTGTGCATGGATTGTGGTGCCATCTCCTGCTTTCTACACCACATTCCTTTACAAATTACAGGTATTTTGTTAACAATGCTCAGTGACCTTTCTCAGAGTGGTCAGGCAGGAAACTGTCACATGGATAATTTGGGTTACCTTTAGCCAAACAATGCACAAATAATACGAGTTTCTATTATCACAACAGACATGCGGTGCAGAGGGGAAGGACAGTACTCTTTGACTATGGAGAGGGAGGAATGGTGACCACTAACTCACCTAGCACTGGCACCTGGCTGCCCTCCTGTTTGTTGTCTCCCTTCTGGGATTGTTTGTGTTGTTTGTCCTTTGTCTGCTGTTACCCCAGGTAACCCCCACCGCCCTACTCACTACCTAGGGCTTATTTAAGGGTAAGCCAGGGACGAGCCACGTAATCGGCGTACGGGTTAGTAGGGAAGGGCTGCTAACCCATACACCAATCACATGCCTCGTCCTTGGCTTACCCTGAAATAAGCCCTAGGTAGTGAATACGGCGGTGGGGGCACTAGTCCTCACCACTGACACCTGGGGTAACAACAGGGAAAGGACAAACAACACAAACACCACAAACATTCCCCAAAGGGAGACAACAACGGGAGTGTGACGAAACCAACCTCGCCACGGTGTTTTGGAGGGGGCTGGTTGCTAGCCTCTTGCCTCAGGATTATGGCCCATACTAACTTTAAAGAACACAGGCCGGCCGCACAGCTTAAATCTGTCTTTGGAATTGTATTTTATTATGTGAGGGCACCCAGATGGCTAGTTTAATTGTATTCGTGTGGTCTGAGTGCTATTCACCTAATGATATGCACTCAGACTTGAGCTATCTGGGAATATGTTAAATGTCTGTGGTTGCTGGGAGGGTGTGACATTGTGTGTTTAACTGGTGATTTCTGTCCTGTTGTCCCCGCATGTGTATTGGCGATCTCCCCTTTGTCCTGAGAGATAATTGGATTATCCCTCGGTTGTCTCTGGGGCAGAGAGGAGGAAACCATGATGCATTGTGGGGATGTGCTGTATCTGTTCGGTGTGTCGTAGTCTCCATTCTTGTCCCCTGGGGGCGTGTCCACCAGATGGGGACCTGCATAAATACGGGCGAGTAGCCCTCAATAAAGTGTTCCTGTTTTATCCTTCATCATGTTGAGACTGGTGTTTGGATAACTGATCAAAACTGGGGGATTGCTATACGCTGAAGATTTGCTATACTCCCCTGGCATAACTACTAGCTCTTGTAAGAGCTGTTCCTGCTCTCTGGCTGTAGGAGAGGTTCATCCACTGGAGCCTGGAGCCTTGTCGTAGGTCCAGCGTGGGTGGAGGACGGTGAGACCCCAACCAAGCTGCGGCGGTTCGTGGGGTCTGCAGGGCGTACGGTGTCAAGTGGAGTGCTTGGAGTCCTCGGAAAGCACTAGGAGCATCTATCGACGGAGGTACCCGGTCGGGGTGCTAGGAGATCCGTTACAGGGAGTGAATCAGAGATCCAATAGCTCCAGTTCCAACAGCTCCACAGCAACTCCAACAGAGGTCAGAATAGAAGATCTGGAAACAAGGTCTATATCTGGCAACAAGGGAAGCAGAAGGAGAATATATAGTAGCTGGGAGTGACTGACAGAGAACAGCTGAAAGGAAAATCTACAGATTCCTAAATGGGACAAAAACGATTGCAAACCTAAGCAGGAAAACCTGGACTGGAATCTATTCTCACCACTAGGTCATGGAGTGATCTCTTGAAACTGAGTGAGTAGCCACCCACTGCGACCTTCTGACCCCAGGCTCAACAGGGTCAGCGATGGGTCGTGACACCCTCATGACATCCATATAGGATTAGAGATATTGTATGTAATGACTAGAGAAGTTCAGTAATTTAAGCTTTAGGCTGTCTGTTCAACAAGTTTACAATTAGCGTGCAATAATGTATATTTATGTTTAGCATTTAAACTTGGTTCTGCACATGAATATTTGAGTTTTAGGGATGTGCTGCAGTTCACTGCACAGCCCATAGCTGAGAATGCCACTGTGCAGGGAAGAACTGTGAAGGGGCACTGGAGCAGAATGAGTGGGTCCTAGCAGTCATACCCACAACAATCACAACGTAAAGGCATATATAACAACAATTTATTTTAGTTTAACAAGCAACAGGGGCCACTTGGTTGCTTCAATTTCACCTAGTTACTCTGCAACTGCCTCATCTGAATCTGGTTTTGGTTATTGCCTAGCTTTGCCTGGTAAGTTAGCATGGAATTATTGATCGTGTAGCCTTTATATATCCAGGCCTTATTCCATTTTGGTTGTTGGGTATAGAGTTTTCATGATGTATTTCCTTTCAGATATTTTGTACTTTGTTCTTTATTCTCGGATCTGTAGTTTTACTGTCTCTTGGCAGTTTGAGATTTGCTTATTGTGGTGCTGTTGTATTGTCCAGACTGATTTGCGGACTTGAATTCAGATAGGGTCAGTTAAGTATTGCTCTGATTTGTCTTGCTATCATTCATACTCTAGTAACCTAAATGCTATACACCTGACATTCACTCCATTGCTGGGACATCTGCTTCCTTGACCCTCAACATTCTGTTCCTGTCATCCATTGTTTCAGTGACTTGTTTTCTGGCAGTGTTGATATGTGCTTTATATATGTTGTTTTTATGACTGTCCAGTTATTGTGTAATTCGGCCCTACTTTAAAGGGGTTGTGCAGTGTGATGATAATGATGATCCTTGGGATTGGTAATCCGTATCAAATTAGTGGGGTTCTGACAACCGGGCACTGCATCCTGTCCAGCGTTCTTCCTCAAGTTATTGGAAGAAGAAGCTGTATTTACACTGCACAGCCACTAAAATGTTCACAGCGTGCAGGAGAAAGTGGACGCAACATTCTCACTAGTGTCACAGCCTCTTCAACAGCAGGGGTTCCGGGAGTCAGACCCCACTGATCTGATATTGATGGCCTATCCTGGAGATAGGTGGGTTGTAAGATTTTATTTTAGGGGTTCTTTCTCTTTAATTATTACTTGTTAGTGTAGTGAGTAGATACAGGACATTATTGTTCTACAGTTAACAGGACTGGTAACTGGTACTAGGCCGCCTTCTTAAGAGCTCACTGTACCTGCGTACTGCATACTGAAGACCTATTAAGAGGGGCACTGGGCTAGAAGCTATAAAGTTCTAGGCATATAACTGAGTATTAAGCAAGGAAAATGTCTGTGAGACCACTACCTATCTCTTTGTATTCCACCATATTGGGCACTGGCCATGTTGAGGGCCAGCTGGTGAAGAGCTTGCTCACTGATTTCAGGTTAAGTGATTGTTTCTGTATCTTATGATGTATGTGATCTGTATATGTATTTTCACTAAGCTATTGATTAAACCTATTTATTACCATACCTTAGAATCCACTGTAAAGTATTTCTTATTCACTAAGCTATTGTTTAAGGCCGATTTACAGCCCCTTTAAGTCCTGGGGGGAAGGGGTAACTGAATACCAGGAGCCACAGTTAGGACTGGTGACTGCTATAGGTGAAGTCTACTTCTTCTTGTCAACAATCAGCACCGTTACACCTAGACAAACAAATGAACTCAATTTCATCAGAGTGCAAGATGGAACAAAATTAATTACTTTATATAAATTGTCTTTGCATTGTGCGTTAAAATCCTAGGCTTGTTGCAGCTGCTTCGTGATTGCACTTCACAATAATAGCAATTACAATTGATCAGGACAATTCTGGCAGGTTACAAATTGCATCGCTGTGTGCTTTACCTGTTTACAATACGGGTGGAAGAAACATCTGACCTCGATAGGTAGGTAGAGTGTCCACATATATTAAATCATATAGTTTAGGCTCATTGCTCAAAATTTGTTTTAGGCGGAAATAATACTAAAGTTGCTGAGACACATACTGGTTAAAGTTCTTCTGTTCTCTATGACTAGATGGAGTAAACTGAGTAAGGGTAATGCTCCTCATGACACTTGAGATACATAAGGGTTGAGCAGCAAGCAACTGAAATCTTTATGTGACCCGAGATGCCAGATGGACATCACTGATTAATACCCATATGGCGCAGAAACTTTAGAAAAGAAAAACTTTTTGTTGTCCATAGCGACCATTCACACCATAGCTTTCAGTTTTTTGAGAGAGACCAGTAGGAAAAGAATGCTGTAATACTCCACAACCACTCCCATCTACTCTGCGTGACAGCTGCAGCCAGCCAGGAGATAACTACAGCTGTCAATCAGAGCATAGGAGACGGGCTATGAAGCAGCTCAATGCAGAGAACACTTCACAGTGAAGCTCAACCTCCTGCGCACTTAAGAATCTGGCAGAATAAAAGTTCATATTCAGACTACTCCTGACAATAAAAAACAAACAGACTGTAATTTTACCCTGCTCTCCCGAGCTATTTCCTAGTGCTGTCAGTGAAAACTGCTGATACCCATGGTCATCTCTTAAAGACACATAGGGGAATTTATCATAAGGGTGATATTTGAAGTCAGTTTTTGCTTGAGTTTGTGTTGGTGTATCGTGTGCCAGATTTAAAACTCTCATGGGGTCACTTATCAAGCTGGCGTAAAGTAGAACTGGCTTAGTTGCTCCTTTGGGCAAGTAAAACAGTTCTACTTTACACCTGTTTGATAAATGCCCATCAGTTGCTAAACCTGGAGTGAAGAAAATTTACATAGCTGACCAACCCCTCTCTCCCACCCACTTTCAAAACTAGAGTGAGAGGTGAAGCCTGAATGCTGAAGTAATAACCCCTCCTCCAAATAGAAAAAAAACAGACTGAGGCACATATGTAATACTACATAACTGAAGAATACAATACATTGTCAAGATCAGAAGAATATAAGGTTACTAAATCAATATTCTATGCATCCTGCTATTTTGTTGCTATCTTCCACCTACATAGAAATATAATTGAAATAACCAAGTCGTATTGTAACAGGTTAGTAGATGCTCTCAGACAAATCATCCAGCGAAAGGTTTGAAGTTGTCAAATTAGTGCTGCTAATACTATGGTTTATCTCATGTCCGTTGCCCTATGCATAGCATGCCCAAAAAATAAAAAATAAAACATGATATAGACTACATGTATTGAGTGTTCTAATGTAACACTGGAAATTTTACATTAAAGAGGTTATCCCAGGACTAATGTAAAAAAATCAAACATGTCTAGTACCACAACCTCTAACAAAGCTAGAACCAGCCCTGTACTTCACATGGATTCAGAGATCTCCCTATTAATTTCTCCAATTGCTCTGCTAGATTTATTTCAAGCTGGCTTCTTAAGGTATGTGTCCTTTCTCAGGGAGCATGTCCTGTTTGATGTACCTGGTGGAAGCTGATGGATGGAACTGAGCATGTGTAGCCATCTCAGTATGCAGGACAGAGAAATGAGAAAAAGAGCAAACAGAAGGTGGCGCTATACACTTAGATTTCAGTGAATAGCTCAGTAGCTATAATACATTTTTAATTACATGCAATTACAAAAGTATTGAGATCCAGGTGCTGGTTTAAAAACAATGGAATATTATTTGTGGGACAATCCCTTTAAAAGCAGTATGAAATCTAATTTCCTTAGTCCCAGTTCCCTTTATCTGATGGCCACACTACATCACTGCCAGTTAAATTATATTCGATTTCTTCATCATGAGGATTTATCTATTGTAATAAATTATGGTCAGATTCTATCCGTTCTGACATCCAGCACGGATATCACAGATAGATTTTAAATTCTCACTAGCACTCTGTTCATTTCATCCCACAATCTCGCAATTCACAGCTGCACAGTAGAATTGGTCATAAACCTACTAATAAAAATCAGAAGAAAGGACTTGGTCTAATAAAAAGAGCATGTTCTTCATCTTTATTGTGATTCAGTGCATACGCACAGTTATTTCATCATGCCTGACCTTATATTTTACTGAATAATAAAAACGCCTTTTAAGTTGAGCCTTAAAAACAGTAAAAACTTTTAGTACAGTTTGGTTCAAAACCATTGATACAGTATGTACTTTATACTATACTCAAAGTGGCACAGTTTGTTGTCTCTCATCATTTGGATCTAGGTTTAAAGGGGTTCTGCAGTTTGTTTAAACTGATGATCTATCCTCTGGATAGATCATCAGCATCTCATCCTCTGGATAGATCATCAGCATCTAATCGGCAGGGGTCCGACACCCGGGACCCCCGCCGATCAGCTGTTTGAGAAGGCAGCAGCGCTGGCCCAGTGACGTCATGACTAGTATCAACTGGTCTGGGCGGGGCTAAGCTCCATTCAAGTGAACGAAGCTTAGCCGTGCCCAGGCCAGTGATACTAGTCGTGACATCACTGGGCCAGCAGTAAACAGTGAGAAGGCTGCAGCGCTGCTGCCTTCTCAAACAGCTGATCGGCGGGGGTCCCGGGTGTCGGACCCCTGCCGATTAGATGCTGATGATCTATCCAGAGGATAGATCATCAGTTTAAACAAACTGCAGAACCCCTTTAAGTATGACCAGATTTCTATGTATTTAGGTGGGTACAGGTACTAATGTGTGCACAGTGCAGTGAAATATGATAGGTCTATATAAACATAAATCTAGATAAAAAATATTTTGTGCGTTCTTTATATTATCCACATACTTATATTCTTTGCATGAAAAAACATATAGGGGATATGCTTCATAACATTTTGACCTAGTTAATAGGTGTGTGGGAGCGCGGCAGATTCAGAGAAGGCAAAAGGGGCAAATGCAAAAAAGGATGGGAGAAACAGTGGATAGAGGACACAAATGGTGGGCAGTGCAGTGGTATCCACTTTTTGCATTTTGCTACCAAATAACGTATATTTCGCCCTATAAGACGCACCAGCCCGTAAGATGCTTTTAGAGGAGGACAATAAGAAAAATATATTTTTCTTTAGACTTCAGATCAGACCAGCAATCCGACCCCCAATGTTAATCAGACCTCAGCTCACAGCCCCAATCAGCCCCCCAATGTTAATAAGATCCCCCATTCAGACCTCTGATGAGAACCCCATGCCTCAGATCAGCCCCCAGCCTCAGAGCAAATAAAATTAGAAAGTCTACTTACCGTCTCCTGCTCCGGACACCGCCGCTCCTCACCTCCAGCCCTCTTGCTTCTTCTTCCGGTCGACTGCAGAGGACCATGATGTGGTGAGTACAGAGCCTAGGGAGCCCTGCATTCACTGCCTCCCGGTCCTCCGGTACTAATGAGAACTTCCATAATGGAAGTGCTCATTAGTATTCGCCCATATGTCGCAGGGACATTTTCCCCCACTTTAGGAGGGGGAGAAATGCTTCTTATGGGGCAAAAAATATGGTAAACACTTTTTAAATAAATAAAAATCCCTTTAAATCATTCACACAATATATGCCAGTTGGGAGGAAGCTCACACCTATTTTTTTTTTTTATAATCCAGTAAACTCCTGTGTCTGTACCATGTTCGAAGGCCACGCCTCTAACTCCCCCCAAAATATAACTATACACCTAATCCCACCCAATCTCCTAAATGCCCCCACATAGTAATTATTCCGCCTTTATGCCACCACACAGTAGTTATGCCCACATTGTGCCCCTTCACAGATTATGCTCATATATGTGCCCCCTCACAGTAGTTTTACCCTGATATGTTCCCTCTCACAGTAGTTATGCCCAGATATGTGCCCCCTCACAGTAATATGCCCAGATATGTGCCCCCTCACAGTAATATGCCCAGATATGTGCCCACTCACAGTAATATGCCCAGTCCCCCCCCCACACGCTGCAGGACCTCGGGACAACCACTGATATCCGGGAAGATAAGATATGCGATGCTAGATAAATAGAATATATAGGAATATATACACTGCAGACAGAAGATATATAAATAGATATGAGATCGATACAAGATAGATGGATAGGCTCATTATAATAAAATATGTCTTAGCATATCATAGGCAGAACATAAACCTATTGTGAATTTTAGCAGTGTCATAATACCAATTATGTTGTATATTTTTATGACTAGTGAGCACTGTCCATATGGTGCTTTGCCATCTGTCATATTCATTCAATAATTGCCTTGTATCCAGATGCTGTTTTAGTGAGTTGCACTGGGAGTGACCTCAATGGGCCTTATTTCTTTAATAACAATTCTTGTTCCAGTTCTACCTCATGACTTGCAGAAGAATGTGGGACCTCTAACAAATGCACAGAACAGTCATTTGTAACCAAATGTTCATGTTTCATGTAAAAACGAGTTCAATAAAGTAGACGGTACAGCTAATTATATCCTGTTATTTGCTTATTATCCATCTTCAAGCTGTCATCACTCATTTTTGCCATAGTATTAGAGGTTCTTCACCTTTTATAAGGAGGACAGAACTAGGAGAGATATATGCTTCTAGATGTATTTTGCTCATTAATCTAGCGCCCTTTCACTTTTCATGCTACCTGTTTCTATCCAAAGCTTATTACCATTGTATTGCCATTTCCAGAACAAGCCATTGCATTCTAATGAGCTATAGATGAAGCCATGCACCTAATAGGAAGCATTAAAGGTTTTCAGTCATCAGATATTTCGCAATAAAGCCGTCTCACCTGACACATGTGCGCTTGACTGTTGTACATTGTGGTTTTAGTTCCATCTTCCTAGGTGCCCTCTTTCTTGAAATAATTTATTTTTATAATATGCCAATGAGCCCCAAAGAGCAGAAAGGATTGTGCTATTGCACCTTGTTGCCCCTTCACTGGGATTGCTGTACAGCGAGTGTACTGAATGAGCTCCTGCGACACTTCAGCGCCAGGAGTAAGTACATCTTTACTTTCTGGCCCTGTCAGTCAGTGGTGGGATCCCGGTCTGAAGGGCTTAGAGTGGAGCCTGTGAGAGCAACGACATTGCCCTTGTTGCTCGTTGGGGGGAATTTGCATATTGTGATCCTTCATAATGCGGGCACCCAAGAAGATGGGACCAAGACCATAATGTTCAACTCTCGAGCGCACATGTCTCAGCTGAGACTGTTTTATGGTGATGTAACTGATGACAAAACCCCTACTTTAAATTGATAAAAATGATTACCCATATATTAAAGAAACCTGAAACAAAAACCCATTCCTTATTTATGATCCTGAATAATGCTGCCTTCCTTGTCTCCATGGTGAAAGTTTATTACAACAACCCATGTGACAGCAAGTTGCCCACTATTTCTGCATGTACTATAGCTTTAAGTATAAGGTAACTGTCAACTCGCTAGGGGAGCAATGTTCCTTTGTTTGTAAAGTGATCTAGGCATAGATAGTACTTCCTCTCTGTCTCTCCTTGTCATGAGCGGATTGGCCATAGACCCTAGAGGGAAATTTTTCAGTGGGCCATTAATCACTGATCTTGGCCGTCAGCCAGGTACATTAAAACCTGATGCTCTCTGCATTAATTAATGTAGGAGCATCAGGCACTTATGCACCAGGCCAGTGGCCGTAGGTTCCCTCCTAAATTCAATAATATTGCCATCCTCTGGACGATGATACAGCTTCATACTGTGGGGCGGGCAGCATGTATTTTGTGTTGCATTGTGGATAGTGTTGAATGAACCGGAACTGTAAAGTTCGGGCCAGTACCGAACTTTACAAGTTCGGGTGCCCGGACCCAAACCCAAACTTTTCAGGAAAAGTTTGAGTTTGGTGTTTGGGCATTTAATAAAGCTTGTTAAAAGGCTGCAGGGAAGCCAATCGACAAGCTTTTAAGCTGTGGGCACTTAGAAACCATCACAGCCATGCCTAGTAATGGCATGGCTGTGATTGGCCCGTGCCCATGCTTTATAAATGCTGGATCACGTGTTGCACCGAACATAAGCTCTGAGTATTGCAGGGACAGGAAGCAGGCAGCTGAAGTGAGGGAAAGTGTTAGGAATCTCATCTGGCTATTTATACTGTGGCTGACCTATAGTGATTTTTTTTTTGTGGGTGCAATACACCAGCTTTGCACCCCTGACAGAAATATAATGAATAATCTGGCTGTTAATTCTGTGGGTGACTGTCACAGTGAGGAGTGGGGAAAACCCCCCACCATACAATGTCGGGTATAAAGGAGAAGCAACTAGGCCAGGACGCCGGAATCAGGGAGCAGGTCACTGTCATGGTCTTACCTTCTTGCTGTTCTCCTTCGTTTGACATGTGCTGGCGGCCATCTTGGTTTCTGGGTTTCTTGTAGCCTCCCACCCTGCGGCTTCTCCTTCCCACTGGGAGGAGCTGGATGCCTAGCTCATATATATAGGAGGTCTGTGGCTTCAGTTCCTTGCTTGGTCCTCCTGTGTTCACATGCTTCTAAGACTGCTGCTGCTTCTGGTTCCTGATCCTGGCTTCGTCTGACTACCCTGCTGGTTCCTGATCCAGGCTTCGTCTGACTACCCTGCTGGTTCCTGATCCAGGCTTCGTCTGACTACCCTTCTGGTTCCTGACCTCTGGCTTCGCAAGACCCTGCTTCGGTTTAGCCATCCGTTTGGACTTTTGCCTTACAGCTTGATTTTCAATAAAGCCTTCTTATTTCCACTTATCTCTTGTTGTACGTCTGGTTCATGGTTCCATGACATTAGGACCAAGCCATGAATTCTGACTGTACAGGGCCATCCTCGCTACCTACGCTGGTTGCCAGACTTGATCAGCAGGATCACCTGTTGGGTCGGTTCGCTGTGGCGTTGCAAACCCTGCTTGAACGCACGGCTCATTTAGCTTCCGTTGCCGATGGGTCGGTTGTCGCTCCTGGGCCCGCTCCTACTGCCGCTCCGGTTGTTGCGCCAGAGTCTACCCCGACACCTGTTGCTGCGCCTGCGGTGTTTCGGGGTATGACCGGTTCTGCCCCCCTTCCACAGCGCTTTGGGGGAGAGCCAACTCAGTGCCGAGGTTTCCTTGACCAGGTGGGCATTTATTTAGAGTTGCTGCCACATGCCTTTCCTACTGAGAGATCAAAGGTGGGCTTCTTGATCTCGCTGCTCTCGGACAAGGCCTTGGCCTGGGCCAGCCCTTTATGGGAGAACAACAATCCGGTGGTTGCCGAGTTTTCCGGTTTTGTTGCTTCTCTTCGGAAGGTGTTCGATGTGCCGGCTCGTGCTGCCTCTGCTGCGAAGCTCCTTATGTCCATCAGACAGGGTTCACGATCCGTAGCTGAATACGCCATTGAGTTTCGTACCCTGGCAGCAGAGGTGGGCTGGAATAATGAGGCTCTGGTCGCTGCTTTCTCTCATGGTCTCTCGGATGCCTTGAAGGATGAGGTTGCAGCTAAGGACCTACCAGTGGAGCTCGAGTCTCTTATTTCTTCCTGATTTTGATTGACACCAGACTCAGGGAGAGACCTTCCTTTAAGGAGAGCCTGCGGAGGTCTTCTAACAGATTGGCGCCTACGTTTGCTGTCCCACCCGTGCCTCCCTCTCCTCCCACGCCTCCTGGGGATGACTTGTCTGGGGGTGAACCCATGCAGCTGGGGTTTGCTCGCCTGTCCGAGGGGGAGAGGGCACTCCAGAGACGCGAGGGCCGATGCATGTACTGTGGTCTCGGTGGGCATTTTCGGTTGGCATGCCCGAACCGTCCGGGAAACGCTCGCACCTGAGATCCTGTCGGGGGCAGATCTTGGGTGGAGTCTCCTCGTCCCCGGTTTCCCGTGTTGACAAACCACTGATTACTGTTGTCCTCTCCTGGGTCGGGGGCTCGGTGACGACCCAGGCGTTGGTGGACTCTGGTGCTGGTGGTTTGTTCATTGATAGTGTGTTCGCTGCCGCCAATTCCATTCCTCTGCAGCCTCGAGGTTCCCCACTGGCTCTTGAGGCGATAGACGGCAGACCCCTTCTGCCGCCACACGTGACTCATGAGACCCTTCCAGTGGGGATGGCCATTGGTGCCGTTCACAGAGAGTCGGTCTCTCTCCAGGTTATTTCGTCTACACACTACTCGGTGGTCTTGGGGTACCCCTGGCTCCAGAAGCATAATCCGACTTTCGATTGGAGATCGGCCGAGATCCTCTCGTGGTCACCGCAGTGTGGGGCTAGTTGCATCCATGGGTCTGTCAAGTTGCTGTGTACTTCCTCGGACTCTCTGTTGCCTCCTGAATACGAGGAGTACCGGGATGTATTCGATAAGGTGCGTGCGGTTGCCCTACCTCCGCACCGCCCATACGATTGTGCCATAGAGTTACAATCTGGTGCCGTTCCTCCTCGTGGCAAAGTCTATCCACTGTCGGTAGCGGAGAATGAGGCCATGGAGGAGTACGTGAGGGAGGCGCTTTCACGCGGACACATCCGCAAATCCTCATCCCCGGCAGGGGCTGGATTTTTCTTTGTGAAAAAGAAGGGCGGTGAGTTGAGGCCTTGCATCGATTACAGGGGTCTCAATCGCATCACGATCAAGAACGCTTACCCGATACCCTTGATTTCCGAGCTGTTCGATCGCCTCAAAGGGGCCACGGTCTTTACCAAACTCGACCTGAGGGCGGCATATAACCTGGTAAGGATCAAGGCGGGCGATGAGTGGAAGACCGCGTTTAACACCAGGACCGGTCATTATGAATCCTTGGTTATGCCCTTTGGGTTGTGCAATGCGCCTGCAGTCTTCCAGGAATTCATCAACGATGTTTTCCGTGACCTGTTGCAGCAGTGTGTGGTGGTCTATTTGGATGACATCTTGGTATATTCTGAATCCATGGAGGCCCACATTCTGGATGTCAGACGAGTGTTGCAACGGTTACGAGAGAACAAGCTGTTCGGTAAGCTTGAGAAATGCGAATTTCACCGATCCCAGGTAACCTTCTTAGGTTACATCATTTCCGCTGAGGGGTTCTCCATGGATCCTGAGAAGGTTTCGGCTGTCTTACAGTGGCCCCAGCCCAGTGGTCTTCGTGCCCTGCAGCGCTTTTTGGGCTTCGCCAATTATTATCGGAAGTTCATCAGGGACTTTTCCATGCTAGCCAAGCCTCTCACGGATCTGACCAGGAAGGGCAGTAATCCCCAGGTCTGGCCGCTCTAGGCCATCCGAGCTTTTGAGGCTCTAAAGTCCGCCTTTGTGTCGGCTCCGATTCTGTCGCATCCCAACCCTGGGTTGCCTTTTGTCCTCGAGGTGGACGCGTCTGAGACGGGAGTAGGCGCCCTTCTGTCTCAGCGTAGAACACCAGAGGGTCCTCTGCTTCCTTGTGGGTTTTACTCCCGGAAACTGTCTTCCGCGGAGTGCAACTATCAGATTGGTGACAGGGAGTTATTGGCCATCGTGCAGGCCCTTAAAGAATGGAGGCACTTGCTCGAGGGCTCGGTGGTTCCGGTTCTCATCCTGACGGACCACAAGAATCTGACCTACCTCTCTGAGGCCAAGAGATTGACACCACGTCAGGCCAGATGGGCTCTGTTCTTGTCACGTTTTAATTACGTGGTCTCCTACCTACCCGGTTCCAAGAACATCAGAGCGGATGCCTTATCACGGCAGTACTCCGAGCTGTCCGGGGAGGAGTCGATTCCGACTTCGGTCATACCTCCGAATCAGATCCTGGCCGCCATTCGCACCAGCCTGACCTCTCCCCTGGGTGAGCAGATTTTGGCGGCTCAATCTGGTGCTCCCTCTGGGAGACCCAACGGCAGATGTTTTGTGCCTGAGGAGTTGCGCACTCGGTTGTTGCGAACCTACCATAACTCCAAGGCCGCGGGGCATCCTGGAAAGAATCAGCTGTCATGGGCTGTTTCACGTCTGTTCTGGTGGCCTTCTCTACGTTCCGACATCGCCGCATATGTAGCGGCATGCTCCGTTTGTGCCCAGAGTAAATCCCCTCTGCACCGTCCGTTGGGCCTTTTGCAAGCCATAGCCACCGGGAAGCGTCCATGGTCACACCTGGGGATGGATTTCATTGTGGACCTCCCTGCATCCCGAGGCCATACGGTCATTCTCATGATTGTGGATCGGTTTTCCAAAATGTGCCACTGTGTTCCTCTCAAGAAGTTACCCTCTGCACGAGAGTTGGCCACAATTTTTGCCAGGGAGGTCTTCCGGTTGCACGGTTTGCCCAAGGAGATTGTGTCGGATCGGGGGAGTCAGTTTGTGTCCAGGTTCTGGCGCTCCTTTTGCTCCCAGTTGGGGATTCATCTCTCTTTCTCCTCTGCCTACCACCCTCAGTCCAATGGGGCCGCAGAACGATCCAATCAGGCCTTGGAGCAATTCCTTCGTTGCTATGTCTCCGATCACCAAGACAATTGGGTTGACCTCCTGCCTTGGGCTGAGTTTGCCAGGAACACGGCGGTGAACTCTTCCTCTGGGACGTCTCCATTCATGGCCAATTATGGGTTCCAACCTGCCGTGTTACCGGAGGTATTCTCTCCCCAGGATATTCCGGCTGTGGAGGATCACCTTTCCGTCCTACGTGCTTCTTGGGTACAGATCCAGAGGTCCCTTGAGGTCTCTGCGCAGCGCCAGAGACTCCAGGCTGATCGCAGACGAGCGCCCGCTCCTTCCTACCAGGTCGGAGACCGCGTATGGTTGTCCACCCGCAACCTCAACCTTCGAGTGCCCACTCCCAAGCTGGCGCCTCGCTTTGTTGGTCCCTTCCGAGTGCTTCGCAGGGTAAACCCGGTAGCCTATGCCCTTGCGCTTCCTCCTGGCATGCGGATCTCCAACGTGTTTCATGTCTCCCTGTTGAAGCCACTGGTGTGTAATAGTTTCACTTCCTCGGTTCTTCGGCCTCGTCCGGTCCAAGTGGGCAATCGTCAGGAGTATGAGGTGAGCAATATCCTGGACTCACGCCTGGTCCGCGGTCGGGTGCAGTTTTTGGTCCATTGGCGTGGTTATGGTCCAGAGGAGCGTTCCTGGGTTCCCTCCGCAGATGTCCATGCTCCTGCCTTGCTCCGAGCCTTCCACGCACGCTTCCCTCAGAAACCGTTCTTTACTCCGCGGAGGAGGGGCCCTTGAGGGGGAGGTACTGTCATGGTCTTACCTTCTTGCTGTTCTCCTTCGTTTGACATGTGCTGGCGGCCATCTTGGTTTCTGGGTTTCTTGTAGCCTCCCACCCTGCGGCTTCTCCTTCCCACTGGGAGGAGCTGGATGCCTAGCTCATATATATAGGAGGTCTGTGGCTTCAGTTCCTTGCTTGGTCCTCCTGTGTTCACATGCTTCTAAGACTGCTGCTGCTTCTGGTTCCTGATCCTGGCTTCGTCTGACTACCCTGCTGGTTCCTGATCCAGGCTTCGTCTGACTACCCTGCTGGTTCCTGATCCAGGCTTCGTCTGACTACCCTTCTGGTTCCTGACCTCTGGCTTCACAAGACCCTGCTTCGGTTTAGCCATCCGTTTGAACTTTTGCCTCACAGCTTGATTTTCAATAAAGCCTTCTTATTTCCACTTATCTCTTGTTGTACGTCTGGTTCATGGTTCCATGACAGTCACCTCCTAAAGTGTCCCTAATCCTCACCCTAACTCCTCACCGTATGAGCGGACCTGGATGGTAGGATGGCTCATACCAAGATACCTTTGGCCCTGAGTCGCCCTGATAATCCCTCACATAGGAGCAGGGAAGAGACGACCTGTTCTTCCCAGACACAAACGAACAGGAGTCTCAAATGGAAAGGAAAAGGGAAAGGAAAAGACCATATGCAGCAACAGAGTCGGCAGGTAAGAACACCAGAAACACACTTACCTGCTGCAGCCACCACGACTGAAACCCATGCAAAAGTACAGGTGCCCACACACCAAATAGGACACCGTGCAAACAACACCACACACAGGTATCCAGCACTCCTGATTCTGCCTAGACCCGAAACAGCAAGGTGCGCTGCAGCCCCAGGCAGCACTGCATATAGACTTATGGTTCACCCCTCCGGGAAACTAGCTGCTTTCCGGAGGTACAACACACACAGGGTAATGTCTTGCACACATGTAGGGACAAACACCAACAACATCCCAGACATGTAACAACAAACAAGACGTACAACAAACCCTAAACATAAACCCACACCAAACATACAAGTGAGGTTGGGTACATAGAGGATAAAGGAGACAAAGGAATGACATCGCAGATGACATCAATGTCCTACAAGGTGGCCCTCAAGGACTGGGCAGATAGAACACCCTGGACTGGAGCACAGCTCCAGCACCAACGACAGCTGAAGTACAACTGACTCCAGCCAGGAAGCCACAGGCGATAAAAGCCAAGTGACCACACCCAGTCAGGGAGATAACCCTTACAGCACCAGACAGAGGGAGGCTACAACTTAAAGGGGAAGTGCACACACAAGCATAAAAAACAACCCGTTGCCTCAGGCAACAGCGTGCGTGGCAACCATGTCACGGCGCACACAACAAAGGCCGTGACACTGCCCCTGCATGCTATAACCGCAGCACGTTGCCTAGGGCAACTGCAAGCATGGCAAAAATGTCCACGGCGCACACAGAAAAAAGGCTGTGACAGTGACCTATAGTGATCTTTTGTGGGTACAATGCACCATCTTGGCACCCCTGACACAGAAATGTAATAATTAATCTGGCTGTTAATCCTGTTGGTGACCTATAGCGATTTTTTTTGTTGGTGCAATGCATCATCTTTGTACCCCTGACACAAAAATATAATAGTTAATCCATCTATTAGTTTGGTGGGTGACATATACCTATTGTTTGTGTGAGGCACACCTGCACTGCATACATGACCAGGAAATAAATCTAGTTAATCCATCTGTTAGTTCGGTGGGTGACATATATCTATTGTTTGTCTGAGGTACACCTGCACTGCATACGTGACAGGGAAATAAATCTAGTTAATCCATCTGTTAATTCGGTGGGTAACATATACCCATTGTTTGTCTGAGGTACACCTGCACTGTATACGTGACAGGGAAATAAATGTAGTTAATCCATCTGTTAGTTTGATGGGTGACATATACCCATTGTTTGTCTAAGGTACCTGTTAGCACACACTTATTCCAGCTCACCTCCCTGGTCATTGAATACAGTCCCGGTTCCAGAAGCCTGGGTGTGACCCCGCCGCAATCAGCACAGAATTCAAAGGAAAAGACAGTTGACGCGTTTTCGTTACGACTAAGGATTTTTATCCGAAACGCGTCAACTGTTTGTATACCGGGTGGATGTATCTGCTGTAAACTATATGTTTGAATGAAGAAGACGTTTTTAGAGGACCTCTATGAGAATCTGGAGCCGTTCTTTTCCTTTGAATTTTGTCTAAGGTACACCTGCACAGTATACGTGACAGGGAAATAAATCTAGTTAATCCATCTGTTAGTTCAGTGGGTTACATATACCCATTGTTTGTCTGAGGTACACCTGCACTGCATACGTGACAGGAAAATAAATCTAGTTAATCCATCTGTTAGTTCCGTGGGTTACATATACCCATTGTTTGTCTGAGGTACACCTGCACTGCATACGTGACAGGGAAATAAATCTAGTTAATCCATCTATTAGTTCGGCGGGGGGCCTTAAAGAATGAGGAGAGTATCAAATAAGGGACGTGGCTCTGGTCGTGGTGCTGCTTGTGTTGGTGGAGCTCCTGTTGCAAGGAGAGGACGTGGACGTGGTTGACAGCTACAAGCCCAAATGAATCACCTTCCTCAGGTGCATGTAGACAACAGAACGTTCAGCGTTATTTTGTAGGCCCGAATTCCGGTGTACGAATGGTGAGGCCAGAACAAGTAGAGGCGGTAGTAGATTGGGTGGCTGACAGTGCCTCCAGTTCCTTCACATTGTCTCCCACCCAGTACCCTTCTGAAAGCACAGAGTTGGCACCTGCAGCCCATGGGCATCTGTCTTTCACCTCACCCACTTGCAAATCAGGCAAGCAGTCTGAGCCCCAAGTCACGCAGCAGTCTCTTATGCTTTTTGATTACTCTGCTGGCAGGGTTTCCATCGGCCATATACCTAGCCCTGTCCCAGAAGTGGATGCCCAACCACTTATGTTTCAGGATGTGGACATGGGAGGACCACTGCAGCACGTCTCTGATGATGGATCCATTGATGGATGCCCCTAGTGCTTCCCGAGGGCTCCAAGCACTTCACTTGAAATGTAAGCACTGCCGACCCCACAAACCGCCGCAGCTTGGTTGGGATCTCGCCATCTTCTACCCACCCTGGACCTATGACAAGGCTTCCAGGTTCCAGTGGGTGAACCTCTCTTCCTTCAGAGAGTGATGCAGTAACAAGCTCCTTAAAGAGCACAGGGATTATATGATAAGGCTCTATGTTGAGGGAAAAACAGGAACTCTTTAATGGGGCTACATGTCAGCCTTTTATGCAGGTATTCCAGCAAGGGACACTCCCCTTGGGACCTTGTGGAAGACTGAGACAGTTTTTACATTAGCCAAGCAATTACATGCATTTACATTATGGAAACACTCCCAGCAATTGTACACAACCCCCCTCCTGGCTTACCAATTACCAAACACAATGGGCCCTGCCTGTGATACAATTACCTTACACATTTTTCCCCAAAACACAGAAAACACCCCAAAGCCCCACATATCTCCATAAATTATACATCTCTTGATAGCTCTGATCTGGGGGAACAACATATCCAGAAATCACTCAGATCCAAGCAGGGGTTCCAGAATTCCATGGAAGTCACATTTGACCGACCGCAAGCATGGCTTTCCTGCCCAAAACAGTTCCACAGATTTAGGCTGTGCGGCCGGTCCACCTTCTCCTTCAAAGTTTTAGTATATGGGCCATAATCCGGAGGCAAAAGGCTGGCAAACCGGCCCCTCCAAAACCCAGTGGCGAGGTTATTTCCACCACAATGAGGTCCTAGACCCCACATGGAATCAAGGTCATGCGAGTGACGTGTGCAGTTCGGAGGATGAGGTGTCGGTCACACAGTGCCAGCCTCACAGCAAAAAAGGAAGCAGGGTGCAAAAGCAGTCCCCTAGCCAGTACGCCTTCTACTGCCTGCCGCACCCAGGGACTTAGCACACCAAAGCCAGCTCCTAAGAAGTTCCCTGGCGTGGCAGTTCTTCACACAATGTGCTGACGACAAGACGCGAGTGGTTTGCACGCTGTGCAATCAGAGCCTGAATCGAGGCATAAACCTGAGCACCACCTGCATGACCAGGCATCTAAATGCAAAGCACAAGCTGCAGTGGAGTACACATCTCAAAAACCACGAAACATCTCAGGCTCCTCCTGCTCCCTCTTCTACTGCAGATTCGGCCTCTTCCTCCCCCTCTGGAGTGACAGTGGCACCTTCCACCTCGCAAACAGAGGATGTGGCAGGAAAAACACCACCTCCACCATCGTCACCCAGCATGTCCACACTGTCCCATGGAAGCCTTCAGCTATCCATTCCCCAAACACTGGAGAGAAATAAGAAGTACCCCCCTACCCACCACCGATCCCTGGCCCTGAATGCCAGCATTTCAAAATTCCTGGCCTTTGAAATGCTGTCATTCCGCTGGTGGAAACTGAGACTTTTAAACACCGTATGGCGGTGGCTGTCCCACAGTGCGTGGTTTCCAGCCGCCACTACTTCTCCAGGCGAGTCGTCCCTGTCTGCACAACCAGGTGGCAGACAAAATCCGGGTGTGCACTGCGCAACGTCATCTGTGGCAAGGACCACATAACCACCTACCTATACGTGGACCAGTAAGCACGTGCGGGGACGTTATATCTCCCTAACTGCACACTGGGTTATTACAGTGGTGGCTGGGCCTGAGGCAGATAGCAGTTTGGCGCATGTCCTTCCGCTTGTCACGAGGGTGTCAAGACCCACGCCTGACTCCGTTATACCCGGGGTCAGGAAGTCGCAGCGGTATGTAAGATAGGGCTGTTTCCTTATGGTAGCTTTCTGGGTTTGCTTTGCAACCCTTTTTGGCTCACTCAGGGATCCGTAGCTCCTTCTCCTCAGCTGTTCCTTGTCCAGCACTCCCAACCTCCTTATATTCCCCTCTCACCCTTCTCTGGTTGCCAGATATAGAGCTTCCTGCCTGGACTTCTATACTGACCCACTAGAGCTGTGTTGCTGCGTTCTCTGGTTGTTGGTCCAGAACGTTTCCCTCCGGATCCCTGTTGGACCTTTGTGGTCTGCTGTGGTCGCCCACCTGGGTTTATATGTTTGTCTGTATTGTCTGTCCTCTCCCTGGTGTTTCCCTCTTAGTGTCAGTGGTGCGGACTAGCGATCCCACCGGCCCGTTCACTATCTAGGGCTCATTTTAGGGAAAGCCAGGGTTTAGGCACGTGATCGCCGCACGGGTGAGGAACCCGTCTAGGGACGTCAGGGCAGTCAGGTGCCAGCCGCAAGGTGAGTCAGGGGTCACCACCTTTCCCTCTCCCTTGGGCAGGGCTTTCCCTTTTCCCTCCCCGTGCATGACGCCGGTCATTACACCGCCACTGAGAATTGCAGGACATTTCTCGTTCTCTCCTGTTGCCTCCTTCTCCTACTCCGCTTCCTCCTCTACCACCTCTTCACCCTGTCAGTGTAACACCTGCACCACCAACTTCAGCACAGCCAGGGGGAAACGACAGCAGGCTGTTTTGAACCTCATCTGTTTGGGGGGAAAAAAAACACACACCGCGCAGGAGCTGTGAATGGGCATGGAAAAACAGACCAATGAGTGGTTAGCACCACTGAGCCTCAAACCTGGCTTGGTGGTGTGTGATAACAGAAAAAATCTCGTAGCAGCTCTGGGCCTAGCCGGTTTGACGCACATCCCTTGCCTGGCGCATGTGTTGAATTTGGTGGTGCGGAGGTTCTTGAAAAATTACCCCGATATCTCAGTGCTGCTGCAGAAAGCGTAGGCCGTCTGTGCGCGCTTTCAGCGTTCTCACCCTGCTGCTGCTCACTTGTCTGCACTGCAGCATAACTTCGGCCTTCCCGCCCACCACCTCATATGCGACGCACCCAAAAGGTGGAACTCCACCTTGCACATGCTGGAGAGACTGTGTGAGCAGCAGGAGGCGATAGTGGAGTTTCAGCTGCAGCACGCATGGGTGAGTCACTCTGCGGGACAGCACCACTTCACCACCAACGAGTGGGCCTCCATGCGGGACGTGTGTGCTATGTTGCGCTGTTTCGAGTATTCCACCAACATGGCCAGTGCCGATGGTGTCACCCTTAGCAAAACTATCCCACTTTTATGTCTCCTTGAAAAAACGCTTTGGGGGATGATGGAAGAGGATGTGGCACAGGAGGAAGAGGAGGCGGAAGAGGGGTCATTTCCATGGTTATCAGGCCAGTCATTCACAAGTGGCTTGGAGGATGGGTTTCTGCACCAACAGAGGCCAGCTACACAACTGTCCAGCCAGGACACAGTTCTGGAGGATGATGGTGAGGAGAAACCGTGCTCACAGCAGGATGGCACCCAAAGCAGCTCATGGCCATCACTGGAGCTTGGCTGGGGGGATAAAGCGGACACAGACGATACAGACGATACACCTCCCACAGAGGACAGCTTGTCATTGCCTCTGAGCAACCTGGCACACATGAGCGACTACATGCTGCAGTGCCTGCGCAACGACTGCCGAGTTGCCTACATTCTAACCAGTGCTGACTACTGGGTGGCCATATAAATCCAGCAAAAATCAGTAAACATTGATATAAGGGGGTAACTGTATTGTATATATATATCCAGCATGTTATTAATTAGACCCCTAAAATAATATTTTATTTGGTATACGTTAAAAATCCCTAAGGGATTCACTTATAAACTATAGGACATACATACAAAAAGTGACCATAAACCACATCCAAAGAAGATATATCGTTATTTGGGGTAAGGGGAAATCGCTGTCCCTAAGTCTACCCCTGTCCTAAAGCCCTTTGCCCAGGGAAGGCTCCTGATGGTGGAGACCCCCTGTCCACGTGCCTATGCTGCTAGCCCTTCCTACTCCCTATAAGAGGTGAAGAGAGGCATGTGGACTGGTTTTGAAGGTAAGGGATTAGGATGTCGTATTGGTCAGCTATATAGATAGACTGGATGGGAATTAAACAATTAAAGACACACTGGTGATACGGACAGACACAAAAGAAACACGAATATACGAACATACACTTATTTAGTATTGGTGTTATAACCATATACTATCTAGGGTTGACGTGGTAGTCAAACTCCTCGCTTGCCTCGACGCGTTTCACCCACGTGTAGATTGTGGGATCATCAGGAGGTGTAATTATATATTACATATTACATGTGCAAGCCATTGTATGTGACTCAAAAGTTGCCAGTATAGGGCTGGGTCACATGAAATCGGTGCTCAAAACCAAATGCCGGCTTAGAGGCCTGAGTGCACCAAAGAAGAAAAGACGCTCTACCAGGGGTGGGGACATAAAGATATATCGATAATGATACTTATGCCTGTTTAGGACTCCGTCACGTGTGATCCACATCTATATCCACATCGGTTTGGTGGGTATAATTGACCTCTGTTGGTCTCCTGTCATGGTAGCTTGGCAAGGCATACAATTGTGGAGTCTCTGCTGTGATCCATGTCCCCCCTGGTAGGCCACCTACTGGGTGGCCACCCTGCTGGATCCCCGCTACAAGGACAACATGCCGTCCTTATTTCCGTCACTGGAGCGCGATTGGAAGATGCGTACAAGCGCACGCTGGTAGATGCGCTGCTGATGGCATTTCCACCTGACAGCGGAGGCTCAATGGAAGCACAAGGCAAAGGCAGAGGAGGAGGAAGAAGTCGCCAACGCAGCTGGGGCACCGCCAGCACCTCAGAAGGTAGGGTTAGCATGGCCGAAATGTGGAAAAGCTTAGCCAGCACGCCACAACAACCAGTACCACCAACTGATACGGAACGTCTTTGCAGGAGGCAGCATTTCAGCAACATGGTTTGCCCCATTCAACTTCTGGGTCTTCAAATTTGGCACATGGCCTGAGATTGCCCACTACGTCTTGGAGGCGCTGGCCTGCCCTGTGGCAAGTGTATTGTCTGAACGTGTGTTTAGCATGGCTGGGGGGGGGGGTGATAACAGACAAGCGCAGCCGCCTATCCACAGCCAACGTGGACAAGCTCACGTTCATTAAAATAAGCCAGGCATGGTTCCCACAGGACTTGTCCGCACCTTGTGCTGAATAGACAAGTATACCGGCTGCACCCAGCCATTGTTAGACTCCAGCGCACTTTTCTCTTTGCATTCTGTTTTCTATTTTCTAATGTTTGGGGTCTTCACAAATTTATAAAAATAAAATACAAAAATTAAATGAAAAAAATTATAAAAAAATAATAAAACAACAAAAACAGTATTGGCTACCTACTCCTCCTCCACCACCACTTCCACCTACACCATCATGTCCACCGCCTCCTTAACCTCCTACTTCACTTAGACCTCCGCCTCCTAGTTCAAGATTATTATTTTTATATTTTTTTATATTCTATGTTTCATTTCCATATCCACATTTGTTTGCTGGGCAATTGTCATGCTCTTTACCCCATTTCGCTTCCTTTTGCAGCCCTCTAGCCCTTACTATGACTATTTTACAGCCATTTTAGTGCCCCAAAGTTCAGGTCCCCATTGACTTTAATGGGTTTCGGGTTAGAGTTTGGGTCAAGAACTTATCATATAATAATATACAGAACATACCAGTCCAGATAGTAACACTTACCTGAGCTGGCTCAAGCTGAAAGCTGCTGAATCGACCTGCTGAAAGTCAGTGGCAACTGGCAAGGCTGAATGCTGGAGGCTGGCTGGACTCAGTGTGGGCTCTGGCTGGCTGAGTGCTGCTCCGGCTGGCAGAAATGGCTGCTGCTGGCCTCAGTGTGTCTCTCTGCCACTGCAGAGAGACCTCATATCAGCCAACTCAGCCCCCCATCAGACATCAGATCAGCCCAAAGACCCCCATGAGTCCCCCACTCAGCCCCCATCAGACCTCAGATCAGCCCAAAGACCCCCACTCAGCCCCCATCAGAACTCAGATTAGCCCAAAGACCCCCAGGTCCCCCAGTCAGCCCCCATCAGACCTCAGATCAGTCCAAAGACCCCCATCAGACCCCCACTCAGCCCCCACCAGACCTCAGATCAGCCCAAAGACCCCCACTCAGCCCACATCAGAACTTAGATCAGCCCAAAGACCTCCACTCAGCCCCCATCAGAACTCAGATTAGCCCAAAGACCACAAGGTCCCCCAGTCAGCTCCCATTAGACTTCAGATCTGCCCAAAGACCCCCATCAGACCCCCACTCAGCCCCCATCAGACCTCAGATCAGCCCAAAGACCCCCATCATCATCAGACCCCCACTCACCCCCCATTAGACCTCAGATCATCCCAAAGACCCCCACTAAGCCCCCATCAGACCTCAGATCAGCCCAAAGACCCCCACTCAGCCCCATCAGAGCTCAGATTATCCCAAAGACCCCCAGTCAGCCCCCATCATATCTCAGATCAGCCCAAAGACCCCCATCAGACCCTTATTGTCTCAGATCAATCAGCGGTGGCAGCCCAGAGTGATCCCCATTCCCCCAGGCCCCAATACTTACCTTACCCACCGCAGGGCTACTCTTACTCTTCGGGCCTCCGCAGTGTCAGGTCATAGTGCGCGCACTACGTCCTGACGCTGTACACGCTCAGGACAGTGAAGCGCCGGCCGGGGAGGGTAAGTATATTAAAGGGGCGGGCACGAGGAGCACTGGGCGACGGAAGTGCCAGGCCTGGTCGCAACTGCAACCCCTGCGACCCCTGTATGTACGCCAGTGCTTACAGATAAAGACACAGTCCTCCAATAACTTGGGGAAAATAAGTCATGTTTTGCTAGATACACTTGCTGGAGAGCTCAGTATTTATAATGTACAGTCGTGGCCAAAAGTTTAGAGAATTACATAAATATTGAAAATTGGAAAAGTTGTGTGCCGGCATACATACATAATTCCTCTGGGTAGCCATCTTATATGCTTCTGGCATATAAAAAAATAAAACTGTGAACTCTCATCTTCCTGAAGCCTGGGTCACCTATGATATAGATGGACACTTTTATTACCACTACTCTGTGAGGCCAGCTATAAAAGGTCATAAAGGCTATACCAGGCCCAGCTCATCCTGTCCTTTAAGATAAGATCAGCTCGCTGTCAAGCCTGGCTGGAGCGTGACGTCATTAATTTCCAGGTCTGGTTTGAGGAGAGCTAATAGCCCTTAATTAGTTCCGGGCATAAAACCAGTCCACTTTCATATTTCATTTATGAATCAACTTATGCCCTTTCTGACACCAGATCCAGGCTCTACAGAGTATTGTGGTTAATTGGGTATCAAATATGACTAGAGGATGTGATTCTGTAGCTGACCTATGGGTGGTAGAAGAACTACAGGTCCCAGCATTACCGTGTGTGGTCTCATTCTGTATGTAAATAAATAAGGATCGCAAATATGTATTCTGTATAAAAATATGCCGATGTATCAGGGAGATACGAGCTTAAGTATAATCCTCATTGTAGGAACTGAACTTTGATGGGGTCATAAAACACTTGGAGGCCAATCCCTAGGCTTCACAGTCACTCTGCTGCCATTGGCTGACAGGAGTAAGTCTCCTGCCCATGGGAGAGTTCATAAAAATCTGTGCACAAGGACAGAGGACGGAGACCCATGGAACATCACCAGACACTTAATTGGACATTGACGGCATATCCCTGTATTAGAAGAACTTTGAGGGTCTCCCCTGATACATACTGAAAAGGGGTTTGCAAGGATTCAAAAAGGACATATGAACGACCATCTGAAACCCTCCAGAGAAACTAAGTATTCTTTCATCTTTTTCCCTTTCATTTGAACTGTCGTGATTATTTATATTGTTATTATTATTCTGTAGATTTATAGCCATTTTCATTCGACTTGTATGCACTGCTTTTTACCTCTTTTAAAGATTATAAAATCTAAATAGCCAAGTCTTCCATATTCTAAGCTGCTGAACAACGTACCTTGCCTTTGAAGAGACGTTACCAGGTAGTTAGTTAAATTGCATTTAGGAATTGTAGCTGGGGGTGATTGACTGCGGTTGGTCAGTAAGTGATATCCGGTTCATCCACTGATCTGTGTGATAGTGAATTACCCGGATAGTCGGCTCGTGGACCGGGAACCCACGTGGTGGCAGTTACCGAAGTGTAGTGGGGGGTGTTAGCCGAATGGTAATACCCCGGTCACGTGAGGTCTCTGTGTGTGCGCAGACTCCGTCACAGACCACTACGTCACAGCTGTGGGATCCGGAGCGATCAGATCCATAGTTCGTGACATTTTCTGGTGGCAGCTTACGGGATTCTGTATGCTTAGAATATTAGTGCATGAAGTTATGTCCATAACTCTGTACTAAAGGATTGAACAATTCTGGAAGATGAAGCACAGTGCATTAGTTTTGATAGAATAATAATTAACGACAGTACCCTCCCCTCCCCTCCGAATCCGTGAATTATGACGTCCTGAGCGTGGCTGATATCACAGCTCTGTGTGAGCAGAAAGGCATCCAAGTATATGGGAAAAATAAGACTGTCCTCATCCAGGAGTTATGTGCACGGAGGAGTCAAGAGTCATCCCTGCAGGATTCAGAGAATGGAGGAGACTCTGGGGCCCCTGAGCCAGGTGACCCCTTCCAGAATGAGGATGATGAACTGGGAGGAGGACAACCTGCTGGGGCTTCCAGTCCTCTAGCTGGACATAACTCTGTCTCTATGCCACCCCAAAATGGTCTGGACCAACTAATGCTCAGTAACCCGGACTTATATTTTCGGCTGCTGGAGGCACGTCGGGCAGAGCGCAAGGCTGAGCTCAAGGCTGCAGAGCGCAAGGCTGAGCTCGAGGCTGCAGAGCGCAAGGCTGAGCGCGAGGCTGCAGAACGGGAAGCTGTCCGCAGGCATGAACTGGACCTGGCCCGAGTACAGCTTCAGTGGTCCGACCGGCATGCCACATACACAGGCCCATCCCTGATGGTCAAGCCAAAACTGCCTGTGATGGAGTCTGAGAACTGTGACATTGATCTTTTCCTGCATGCTTTTGAAACCTCATGCCAGCAGTACCAGGTACCAGAGCCACAGTGGGCGGGACATCTAATGTCCGCACTGAAGGGCAAAGCTATGGAGGCCCTGGTCGGACTACCATTAGCAGAGCGTACCAGTTACGCGGTCATCAAAAAGGCTATTCTGGTCAAGTACCAGCTGACTCCAGAGACTTACCGTTTACGGTTCCGGACCCTGCAGAGAGGGCCAGGAGATACTTTTATGGACTATCTGGGCAAGTTGCAGACCACCTTCCAACAGAGGACACCAAGCACAGAGGACACCAAGCAGTCCCTGGCGGATCTGATGGTCCGAGAACAGTTTGTCTCCAATTGCCCCACAGATGTGCAAAAATATGTATGTGAGCACAAGCCGAAGAGTGCGCGAGAGGCGGCCGAGCTAGCCGATGAATATGTCGCCATGCCCAGCACTCGGGCATTCAAAGACACTCTGTCCCGTCTGGGAGGAACCTCTTCATCTGCTTCTTCCTCCCGGCCAGCTTTGTCGATTCCTGTCCAGCGACCCTTTCACAGGCCTGCACAAAGACCGGAAGGAGTCAAGCCAGCACCGACAGACGTGCGCAAGTGCTATGCGTGCGGCAAGCCTGGACACCTCAACCACTCGTGCCCGGAGAAGAAGACAGCACCCCCTGGCAAGCTTGCCCGCAACCCATCATCTGTGCTGTTGGTGAATGGAGCTGCAAGACACACCGCAGACAACCTACAGTCGGTTACTGTGGGCAACCGGTGCACCACAGGCTTCCGCGATACAGGAGCCGAAGTCACACTAGTTCGGCCTGAACTAGTGGATGACGCAGACCTTATTCCCGGCAAAAGCCTCACCATCACGGGAGTTGGGGGGGTGAGCCCTAATGTTCCCCTAGCTCGTGTTTTCCTTGATTGGGGGGCTGGGAGTGGAGTAAGGGAGGTGGGAGTCTCTGCGGAGATCCCCACAAATGTTTTATTAGGCACTGACCTAGGACGATTGGTCTCGTGCTACGTGCCCCTTGGAAGCACACAGGACTCACCCGTCCCTATGGAGGTCCCTGGACATACCGAGGTACTGTGCAAGGATGTTTGCGTAACATCAGATAACCTTGGGGATTGACCTCGGGAGGTGGGAGGTGGGGTGTGTGGGAGCAGTTCTCCTATGACAGGAGATGTAGTGGGGATGGCGGGTGTATGTACACAGGTAGCGGACATGTGTTTAACTGATTCAAGTTGTGCAAATGTTAAATGTGATGACATTATTGTGCCTGTGTTGCCCGTCACTCGCAGGGCTGCAAAAGCCGCAGCGGAACGCTCCATTGGGGAAGAGCAAGTGAAAGTGTCCCCTTCCACCGGTTCGGACCCCGTGGACTTAACCGCGTCAGAGTCTCAGCCACTGTCCCTGTTCGCCACAGGACAGCTGGCTGGGACTTGTAGTGCCGCCTTTGAGCAGGCCCTGCGAGATGACCCTACCTTGGAGCAGCTAAGAGGGTTAGCTGCCAGCCCTCCCACTGAGGGAGACAAATACCGAGTGTGTTGGGACAATGGAAAACTGTATAAGGAGGACATGTCCCACAGTGACAGTAGGGTGGGGCCACTCAAGAGGCAGCTCATTGTACCTGTGCAGTTCAGGGAACAATTACTGCAAGTGGCTCATGAGATCCCCTTAGCTGGTCACCTGGGAATAACCAAAACAAAGTCCCGGGTGATGCAGAATTTTTTCTGGCCTGGCCTCGGGGCAGATGTCGCCAAGTACTGCAGGTCCTGCGACACCTGGCAGCGAGGTGGCAAAGCAGGAGACAGTCACCGAGCTCCATTGACTCCCTTACCGATAATTGATGAGCCCTTCAGGAGGGTGGCCGTGGACATCATTGGTCCACTGGCCATCCCCAGCAGTTCGGGTAAACGGTTCATATTAACCCTGGTGGATTACGCGACACGCTACCCGGAAGCAGTGGCGTTATCCTCCATTAGGGCGGACAAGGTTGCAGACGCCCTGCTGGGGATCTTCACAAGAGTGGGGTTCCCAGCTGAGCTTCTCAGCGACCAAGGACCTCAGTTCATGTCTGAACTAATGCAGGGGCTCTGTAGGAAAATACAGGTGAACCATATCGTAGCCAGCCTTTACCACCCACAAACAAACGGCCTCTGTGAGCGCTTCAACGGGACGTTGAAGCAGATGCTGAAGACGTTCGTGGAGGCGCAAGGGAAGGACTGGGAACGATATCTACCTCACCTGCTATTTGCCTACAGAGAGGTTCCCCAGGAGTCAACCGGGTTTTCGCCCTTCGAACTCCTGTATGGTCGACGAGTAAGAGGTCCCCTAGACCTAATCAGAGAGTCTTGGGAAGGCAAGGTTGCCGGAACTGAAGTCTCTGTAGTAGACTATGTCCTCAGGTTCCGAGACAAAATGGAGTCGCTGGTAGGTCTGGTACAGGAGAATATGGTGCAGGCCCAAAGCAAACAGAAGCAGTGGTATATCCGCACTGCCCGAGAGAGAATCTACCAAGAGGGGCAGAAGGTCTATGTCCTGCTGCCAATGCGGCAAAACAAACTGCAAGCTGCATGGGAAGGGCCGTACCCCATTGTCAAATGTCTGAGTAAGGTAAATTATGTGGTGGGCCTTGGAGAGGGAGGTAGGAGACAGAAGACGTTTCATGTCAACATGCTCAAGGAGCATCACGAGAGAACGCCACATGTTATGCCGGTTTGCAGCCTGCCAGAAAGGGAGGAGGCCGACCCCCTACTAGATCTGCTAGCTGACACTCGAGAGTTGGAGGTGGACTTAACCCTCAACCCTCAACCCTCAACTCTCGTCCCAGCAGAGATCTCAGCTCTTAGAAGTGTTGACGGCTCACCGTGACACTTTTACAGGGAAACCCGGGAGAACACACCTTGCAGTCCATCATGTGGACACAGGCACACATGCTTCCACAAAGCAGTCCGCCTACCGTGTCTCAATGGAGGTCCAGGCAGACCTCAGGAGGGAGATCGAGGAGATAAAGCAGCTCGGGGTCATTCAGAAATCCCACAGCGCTTGGGCCTCACCGGTGGTTCTGGTCCCGAAGAAAGATCAGACAACCAGGTTCTGTGTGGATTATCGGAAACTGAATGCCATCACAACCTCGGATGCTTACCTCATGCCCAGGATTGATGAACTGTTAGATAAGTTGGCAGGAGCAAGCTACCTGACAATCATGGACCTGAGCAGGGGGTATTGGCAGATTCCCCTGACCTCGGAGGCTCAGGAGAAGTCGGCCTTCATCACCCCTTTTGGCTTATACGAATTTACTGTAATGCCGTTTGGGATGAAGAATGCGCCAGCCACCTTTCAAAGGCTTGTGAATGACTTGCTGGAAGGACTAGAAGAATGTGCTGTCGCCTATTTAGACGACATTGCCGTGTATAGCCCCACGTGGAAGGAGCATCTGGTGCACCTGTCGCAAGTACTGGACAAACTTGCTGCGGCTGGACTAACTGTTAAGCCTAGCAAGTGCCAGCTGGGCATGAATGAGGTCACTTACTTAGGCCACAGAGTAGGAGGAGGCACACTGAGGCCTGAAATAGAGAAGGTGAAAGCCATTACGAGATGGCCAACACCTCTCACCAAGAAGCAGGTCATGTCTTTCTTGGGAACGGCCGGGTACTATAGGAAGTTCATCCCGAACTATAGCGCCCTGGCCAAGCCTCTGACAGACTTGACCAAGAAGAAGCTGCCCAGGATGGTGTCATGGACGCCGGAATGCGAGCAAGGCTTCCAGGCCCTGAAGGATGCACTAGCCAGTGCTCCTGTGCTTCAGGCCCCAGATTTCACTCGGAAGTTTGTGGTCCACACGGATGCTTCCACCTTTGGTCTGGGTGCAGTCCTGAGTCAGGTGAACCAGGCCGGGGAGGAGCATCCTGTACTATACCTGAGCCGTAAGTTACTGGCCAGGGAGACCAGCTACTCCACAATAGAGAAGGAGTGTTTAGCTATTGTGTGGTCCCTGCAAAAGCTACAACACTACCTGTATGGACGCAATTTCACAGTGATCACTGATCACAATCCCCTCAGCTGGTTGGCACGTCTCGCAGGAGACAATGCGAAACTGCTGAGATGGAGCCTGATTTTGCATCAGTACAACTTCACTGTGCAGCACAGAAAAGGTCGTTTACATGGAAATGCCGACGGGTTGTCGCGGCAGGGAGAATCGGCCAGAGACGGCTGGGTTGCTGTGGAGTAGGCTTGTGGCCATTTCCCCAGGCAACCTTTTAAAAGAGGGAGGTGTGCCGGCATACATACATAATTCCTCTGGGTAGCCATCTTATATGCTTCTGGCATATATAAAAAAAAAACTCTCATCTTCCTGAAGCCTGGGTCACCTATGATATAGATGGACACTTTTATTCCCACTACTCTTTGAGGCCAGCTATAAAAGGTCATAAAGGCTATACCAGGCCCAGCTCATCCTGTCCTTTAAGATAAGATCAGCTCGCTGTCAAGCCTGGCTGGAGCGTGACGTCATTAATTTCCAGGTCTGGTTTGAGGAGAGCTAATAGCCCTTAATTAGCTCTGGGCATAAAACCAGTCCACTTTCATATTTCATTTATGAATCAACTTATGCCCTTTCTGACACCAGATCCAGGCTCTACAGAGTATTGTGGTTAATTGGGTATCAAATATGACTAGAGGATGTGATTCTGTAGCTGACCTATGGGTGGTAGAAGAACTACAGGTCCCAGCATTACCGTGTGTGGTCTCATTCTGTATGTAAATAAATAAGGATCGCAAATATGTATTCTGTATAAAAATATGCCGATGTATCAGGGAGATACGAGCTTAAGTATAATCCTCATTGTAGGAACTGAACTTTGATGGGGTCATAAAACACTTGGAGGCCAATCCCTAGGCTTCACAGTCACTCTGCTGCCATTGGCTGACAGGAGTAAGTCTCCTGCCCATGGGAGAGTTCATAAAAATCTGTGCACAAGAACAGAGGACGGAGACCCATGGAACATCACCAGACACTTAATTGGACATTGACGGCATATCCCTGTATCAGAAGAACTTTGAGGGTCTCCCCTGATACATACTGAAAAGGGGTTTGCAAGGATTCAAAAAGGACATATAAACGACCATCTGAAACCCTCCAGAGAAACTAAGTATTCTTTCATCTTTTTCCCTTTCATTTGAACTGTCGTGATTATTTATATTGTTATTATTATTCTGTAGATTTATAGCCATTTTCATTCGACTTGTATGCACTGCTTTTTACCTCTTATTAAAGATTATAAAATCTAAATAGCCAAGTCTTCCATATTCTAAGCTGCTGAACAACAAACCTTGCCTTTGAAGAGACGTTACCAGGTAGTTAGTTAAATTGCATTTAGGAATTGTAGCTGGGGGTGATTGACTGCGGTTGGTCAGTAAGTGATATCCGGTTCATCCACTGATCTGTGTGATAGTGAATTACCCGGATAGTCGGCTCGTAGACCGGGAACCCACGTGGTGGCAGTTACTGAAGTGTAGTGGGGGGTGTTAGCCGAATGGTAATACCCCGGTCACGTGAGGTCTCTGTGTGTGCGCAGACTCCGTCACAGACCACTACGTCACAGCTGTGGGATCTGGAGCGATCGGATCCATAGTTCGTGACAGTTGATGCTTAAGTTTTTATAATAGCAATTTGCATATACTCCAGAATGTTATGAAGAGTGATCAGATGAATTGCATAGTCCTTCTTTGCCATGAAATTAACTTAATCCCCAAAAAAACTTTCCACTGCAATTCATTGCTGTCATTAAAGGACCTGCTGAGATCATTTCAGTAATCGTCTTGTTAACTCAGGTGAGAATGTTGACGAGCGCAAGGCTGGAGATCATTATGTCAGGCTGATTCGGTTAAAATGGCAGACTTGACCTGTTAAAAGGAGGGTGATGCTTGAAATCATTGTTCTTCCATTGTTAACCATGGTGACCTGCAAAGAAACGCGTGCAGCCATCTTTGCGTTGCATAAAAATGGCTTCACAGGCAAGGATATTGTGGCTACTAAGATTGTACCTCAATCAACAATTTATAGGATCATCAAGAACGTCAAGGAAAGAGGTTCAATTCTTGTTAAGAAGACTTCAGGGCATCCAAGAAAGTCCAGCAAGTGCCAGGATCGTCTCCTAAAGAGGATTCAGCTGCGGGATCGGATGCCACCAGTGCAGAGCTTGCTCAGGAATGGCAGCAGGCAGGTGTGAGGGCATCTGCACGCACAATGAGGCGAAGACTTTTGGAAGATGGCCTGGTGTCAAGAAGGGCAGCAAACAAGCCACTTCTCTCCAAAAAAACCATCATGGACAGATTGATCTTCTGCAGAAAATATGGTGAATGGACTGCTGAGGACTAGGGCAAAGTCATATTCTCCGATGAAGCCTCTTTCCGATTGTTTGGGGCATCAGGAAAAAGGCTTGTCCGGAGAAGAAAAGGTGAGCGCTACCATCAGTCCTGTGTCATGCCAACAGTAAAGCATCCTGAGACCATTCATGTGTGGGGTTGCTTCTCATCCAAGGGAGTGGGCTCACTCACAATTTTGTGACTATTTAAGTGACTTGGGGACCAAAACGTTGACATTTTGGGTCCATGGCCTGGAAACTCCCCAGATCTTAATCCCATTGAGAACTTGTGGTCAATCCTCAAGAGGCGGGTGGACAAACAAAAACCCACTAATTCTGACAAACTCCAAGAAGTGATTATGAAAGAATGGGTTGCGATCAGTCAGGAATTGGCCCAGAAGTTGATTGAGAGCATGCCCAGTCGAATTGCAGAGGTCCTGAAAAAGAAGGGCCAACACTGCAAATACTGACTCTTTGCATAAATGTAATGTAATTGTCGATAAAAGCCTTTGAAACGTATGAAGTGCGTGTAATTATATTTCACTACATCACAGAAACAACTGAAACAAATATCTAAAAGCAGTTTAGCAGCAAACTATGTGAAAACTAATATTTGTGTCATTCTCAAAACTTTTCGCCACGACTGTACACGGACCCAACAGTGGTAAGAGGGAATTTCTCAGCTCGCTTCAAGCAGATATTCTACTGGATGAGGCTAGAAACTAAATAGTTGTGGGGGACTTTAATACAATCGTGCATTCTGGGAAAGATATGGGATCGGCATGTAGCCAAGTTGATAGTTCCGGGTTGAGGGACTCGATCCTACAAACCTTTTCCTGTGACCTCTCCTTGACTGATTTCTGGCACATGCAACATCCAGATAGTAGAGAATATACCCACTACTTCCACTCAGCTCATTCGTGGTCACAGATTAATTACATTCTGACTTCTGGTGATATTACACCTCGGGTATGGTCCTCTGACATCAGTCCTATGATCATTTCTGACCACTCGCCCATGATAATGTCTATAGCGGATAGGCAGTTGAGGGGCATTTGGCACTTCTCCTTCTTTTTGTTAAGAGAGTCTTTTGTACAGCTCTTGCAGAGATGGTGGATAGAGTATGATTATTATAATTCTGCACATACAGATAACCAGGGGAGCACCCAGAAATTTTGTCTAGGGGGGGGGTCAGAAAAGAAAAGAAGTGGTGCCCATTTTTCTAAGCCCATCCTACATATAATAGGCCACTCCCAACAAACACTGTACGGCTGAAATGATATTGTTGAGGATGAAAGTAAGAGTCTCACCCTCATCCTACATAGACGCACTGTACTCAATACTCCACCAGACAGAGCCCCAACATAAAGCTTCTGTACTCACACTGCCACCTACGTGGCTCCGTGGCAGGAGCTGTTGCAGTTTCACTTCCTCCCTCCTAGTCCTGAAGGCGCCAAAAGAGGAGTGAAGGAGGAGCTGCGCGATATTGAAGGTGTGTAGGTCCGGGTGGAGGAGCCCGGCTTTACACATCATACAAAGAGAGGAGGGCCTGTCCTGGCTGCACTACCTGCTTCACATTATACAATAGACAACAGCAGGCTACAGCCAGGAAGCTCCTCCACTCTCCTCCCCAGATCCTGTTCAAGGCCTGTGGTTCCCCCCACCATACGCCACCCACCCATGGCCTGCTGCCCCCTTTGGCTGTCCTCACCCAGCTCTGAATCCTCCTTCTGCAAATGGCAGGGGCCAGAGCATCTCCTCTCCTACATAGTGCCACATACCTTTTACATCCAGTGATGTCACCTTTGTTGTATATTTCCTTGTCTTCTCCATTCAGACCAGACCGCCATGATGATTTTTCAGCAATCCCCCGTCTCTGCAGAGATTGACAAACAGACATTAATTTACCACTTTTCCATCATCTTTACATCTTCTGAACACCCCATCCTGCCACCCCCAATACTGTGCCCGCTGTGCTCCCCAATACTGTACTGCAGAAACTGTCCATAAAAATATTAGTACTACACAGAAAGTTTCCCTTTCAACAATTATTGGGACACAGTGCTCAAAAAAAATAACTGTGCCCAGTAAATAGTATCCCGGACACTAATAGTATAAACATAATGTCCCCAAAAATAATTGTGCTAAGCTGATACTGTGCCAGGGTGCCCACCAAAGTAACAGTTCTCCCTAAATTCACACCAATATAATTAATTCTCTGGCAGCAGGGGCGTACATAGAAATCATGGGGCCCCATAGCAAAACTCAGAATTGGGCCCCCCAATAAAAAGTTTAATTATTAAAGCTGATTAGTGAAGGTGCGGGGTACATTAGGAGCTAAATAAAAGGTTAGGCTGTGGTCACATCACGTTTTTGCCATCTGTTTTTACTTATATGTTGGGGGGGGGGATAAAAAAGTGATACACCCTATGCTTTTCTATCCTGCAGAGTCCAGTAGAAAAACCGTATAGGTTAACATATGAATTTTTTTTTCAAACTCTATGATGAAGGATGCCACTGTAAGTATACATGAAATGGATGGAAAAAACGGGACATGAACTCGGCCTTACCCTTTAAGTTTTATTTATTTTATGAAATATGGCTGTGCTTGCTCCTCCTCCCATTGGTTGCTTGATGCACATGGAGGTTACTAGGAGCAGCACACCATATGTGCGGCGTCTGCGCTCCTGAACATAGAAGCCCAACGGCTTAGGTAGGTTTAGCGTAGGACCCGCCTGACCTGAGACCACCTTGACGTTCGGTAGGCGGGCTTAGATGTGTTTTGATCAAAATATATTGACTAAGTGTCTCAGACATTATCATATCAGAGTGAGGACTTAGTCCATATATAGTGCTTGCATCTGCTTTAATAAGTGCATTATTATCTTATTTCTGTGGTTTTCTTCAATAATATGGCCAGGGACATCCGCAAATTTGTATCATATCGTGCAGGATGTTTTTATCTTAGTTTTTTCTGTAATTTTTTTTTTACATATATATAGTGAGCTATTACTACTGAATGTCCTGACAGGGGATAAAATGATTAAGAGCGTGTGTCAATAGGTAAAGTAAGGAAGAGACGGAAAGCTGACGTGATAATAAATAATTTATACTAGATGTATGATTAAATCAATTCTAACCCATAGAATCTAAATCTCTAAGGACCGAAGTCCGGACTACTGAATCTGAAATAAAAAGAATTATATGCCAGATATATCAAACAAACATGAGACAAAAAATAATCAGTGTTACAAATTTTTTTACAAAAAGTGTTCCAGGAGAAATCTCATAATTCATTAAGTCCATTAAACATTACAGAGGAAGTCCCATTCCCTGTTTAGTCCATTTGGTGATAATGTGTCCAAACAATGTATACAGAAAGATTCCCATTGTTTTAATACCAATATCCGATTACCGCCCCTCTGTGGGATAGGGACTTGTTCCAAAACTTGAAATCATAGGGAAGAAATCTGATGATTGCGTTCTTTGAAATGAGCAGGTATTGGTAACAGTAATTGGTTTGTCCTAATGGTGGATTTATGTTTGGAAATCCTGTCTCTTATATGTTTTGTAGTTTCAACGATATAAATAAGTCCGCAAGGGCAATTGATGAGATAGACAACATGGGTAGAGTGACATGTGAAATATCCCTTGAAGTATTTTGTTCCTGAATGTGGATGTGTAATTGTGTTGCCCTTGATTACACTGGAGCATTGGGCACAGTGGAGACAGGTGAAGGTGCCAGATTTGGGAGAGTTTAGAAACCTTTGACGGGGGACCTTAGAGAGGGGACCAATGTCTGCTTGGACAAGCTGGTCTCTAATGTTTTTTGACCGTTTGTAGCAGGTTAAGGGTGGAGTCTGAAATTCGTGAATGTCGGGATATGAACGAGAAGGTATGTGCCACTGTTGTCGTATAGTATTTTGTATCTTAGGTGCAATAGGGTGATAGGTCAAAATGCATGGTATCCTTTTAGCAGTATTTGTTTGTGTCTTATCAATCCCTGTGGGTGTATTCTCCTGCTGGACTAAATGTTCTGGATATCCTCTCTATACAAATTTCAATGTCATCTCATCCATTCATTCTTTCCTTCCTTATGGAGGGATTGGAGACCATCCGTTCCACCCTTGTTATAACCGTGAATGGTGAGGTAATGATGCTTAGTTGCTTTACTGGCATAATGTAAGAGACTGTTCCTGTCTGTGGGTTTGCTGTATAGATCGAACTCGATGTTCCTGTCAGTGTCTTTGAGTACAAGATTGTCTGAAAAACTGATTGTGTTCATATCTGTTTGTATGGTGAAACCCAATTCTGGGTATATATTGTTCAGGTATTGGTGGAAGAGGAGGGCACTGGATACAGGGTCTTCCTAAAGGCAAAAGATGTCATCAATGAATCGTAGCCATACAGTGGCGAGTTGCTTGAATAACTGGTGTGGGTACACAAATTCCTCCTCAAAGTTGATCATGTATGCATTTGCATAAGGAGGGGCCACATTCGCCCCCATGGCGGTCCCGCATCTCTGGGCATAGTGTTGATCACCAAAAAGAAAGAAATTCTTATGTAGGACCAGGGATAGTAGTGACAGGCACAATTCTCATTGTTGAGTGAGGAATGAGTGGAGAGAAGTCGTGCTGTTGCTCTTATGCCCTTATCATGTTCTATCGATGTATATAGACTTTTGACATTCATAGTCACCAACAGGTAGTTAGGTTGGTGAGTACATTGTTTAAGTTTAGTGATAAAATCATTAGAGATTGCCTTGCAGTTCGCCCGGCGGTCATTTTGCGGCAAACTTTGCTCGCTCGCAGTTCGTCGAACGGGCGAACATATGGCGATGTCAACGGCGCCATATTCTTTTACATTGTGAAGAACTTTGACCCATGGCACATCCATCAGGTGGTGCAGGACAGCCAATTGAGACGTTTCAGCACCTGGACATACCCCATACCTTATAAATAAACCTGATCTGGCCGCCATTTTACAATCAGTCTTTTGCCAGTGTAGGGAGCAGTTGCTGTGTCGAGCAGGGACAGACTGTTAGGGACACAAAATGCTAGCTAATAGGGCCACAAAAGTCTTTATAAGGACTGGTATAGGTGTGCTATCAATAGGTGTGACTTACTGAGGGGTGTAATATATTTATAATATACTTTCTAAACATAGAAAGTATATTATAGTGCATTTGTATTGTGCAGCAGTTGTGTGCGGTTCTGCTGCAATACTGCAGCTACACAGAGTGCCAAACGCTATTGGAACAAAAAATTTCTACTGGTGTGATATACCAGTTGCCCCCCCAAAAAAAATTCATTGAAGCAGGGGTGTTATATACCAATAATATACTTTCTATATAGTGCATTTAGGTAGGGGGAAATTTATGTCTCCACCAAAAATGATTGGCAGGCCTCCAGCGAATTCATCTAGAGCAGCAAATATCGTAGAGGTGAACCCGGATTGACCTGTGTTAGGGAAATAGACATTTGCTATTACCAACATCTTAGTATGTAAGGAAGAGATAACGTCCTAACTTATCTACTAAACTTAAAATATTACAGGGGACCGACCTATGTATAGCTATAGACATCCCTCTGGATTTGGACTCCGGGAATGTGCTATGTACCCATTCCGAAAAATATCTTTTTTAAGGCCTTATTCACACGTCCGCAATTTTCCTCACGGTCCGTTTTTTTGCGGATCCGTGTTTCCGTAAAAACCTTCAGTTTTTTACAAAAGTGCATCCACATCCGTTCCGTGTTTCCGCAGAAATAAAAAAGGAAGGAGGAATACATGCTGCTAGGGTACCAGCAAAAAAAAATGATGTAAAAAGGAAGGAGGAATAGATGTTGCTAGGGTACCACCCAGAAAATAAGATGTTAAGCCTCTTGCACATGGTCCACAATGCATGGGCACCGACCGTGAAACCATTCACTTGAATGGGATCCACGATCCGCATCCAATGGTCCAAAAAATTGTTAGTTTGGATTAGGGACTCACAAGAGATTGAGGACCCTTGACGTGGGCTTGTGGACTGAGCTATAGTGTAAAATCCAATGATTTTTTTTAAAAAGGGTGTAAATACCTTATAATACATCATTTTTAATTACATCAATTAAATTTTTTTATATATTGTGCGGCCGTTCCGTGTATTGAGGACCGCAAATTATGGTCCGCCATGCACGGAACAGATTCACAATTTTCTTGTGCATGAGGCCTTATTTAATAATAATTACCTAATTACATAATATGTAATCAAAATTAAAAACAAACATAATTAAAAATTTTGAAATTAGAACTTTTTTTATTAATAATTTGTAATAAAACATTAAAAGTATACTCTTTTTTTTTATTATTAACAATATTAGATATATTATTTTTTTTAAAAGGTCGAACAATTCCCTCATAAAAGGGCCCGGTGCTTGCACAATTGGGGGATCAGGGCAATGACAGGAAGGAAGATTAAACTGTTCTCTTCTAGATGTGTTGAGATATTCTTCCAGGTGATGTGGCTCCTGGGGGGCAGCGAAACGATCAAGAACTTGAGTCATAGCAGAAATGCACCGTGCATGTCGTTCTTCTGGCACACGACGCAAGAGGTAACCTAGGCCTTTTAACAAAGTTTCCTCTTTTGCTTCAGAGCGATTCCGGATCCCGGTTCGCAGATCTACACCGGGATCATTCTGTTGCTGTCGCTGTCGCTGTCGTCTGCCAGAAGAACGACACACCGGAGCATTAGCTGCTACAGGAGTTACTTGTTCTGGACGAGGAATTTCTTCTGGTCTTTCCTCAATTACTACAGAAGGCTGCAGTGGTGGATCTTGTTCTATAGCCTCCTGGTTATGCGCTTGAATTATTACCTCCATCTCGGCAGACATTTGTTCGGATCCGTGTGCTTCTGACAAAGCTTGAGATTCTGCAAGAGCTTGTGATCCATGAGGTTCTGACTGAGATTCAGATGCCGGAGCTTCTGACACTGCTTGATGAGATCTTGGAGCTTGGGAAAGATTGTCCACGGTTCTGTCGAGAAAATATTATAATTAATACCTTTTATATTTCATTTTTTAGGACTCATGCACACGACCGTTGTTGCCACATTCCCGTATTGCAGACAGCATTTGCGGATCCGCAATACATGGGCACCGTTCCATTGTTGCTCCGCATCATGGATGTGGACCTATTAATTTCAATGGGTCTGCAAATCTGGAGATGCGGAATGGAAGCACGGAACAGAATCCTACGGAAGCGGTACTAAGTGCATTCTGGGGTTTCGTTCTGTGCCTCCGGAAGTGATGATGCGGACAGCAATTACTCCCCCATTGAAATGAATGGATCTGCACCTTTTCCGCAAAATTGCGGAACAGATGCGGAAGGAAAATTGCGGACGTGTGAATGGAGCCTAAAACTAAAGGTTTCTTCAAACGATGGAGAAAGTTCATCATAACAGCTATGTCCCAGGAGGAAAAAAATACTGTAATGTACTCTGGGGGAGGGTGATAACTAATGGAGAAAGCAGAAAACTTTCAAAGTTCATTACTTTCACATTCTCGATCTTGGACTTTGTTATTCCAGGTGTAGCGATCTATTTGACTGTTGATGTATGTTTTGTAATGACTTCTATTATTATTGTATTCATGCATGGTGTGGATGGCACGCCCAGATGTCATTATGATCAGTTTTCAGCTGACTGGCGGGGGTTCCGGATCACATATCAGATTTAATCAGATATTAATGACCTATCCTGAGGATAGGTTATCAATATGTACTGGCTGTACAACCCACTTAATATTGTCTTATTTATATTTATTTTTTAATATGCACTAAGATTTTTGCATTTTACTACATTCAGTCCCCACTGTAAATTATATGCATTTTTAATAAAATGCATATAAATTGAATATGCACAATAATCTAGTGACTGTGTCTTCCTTTTCAGTTACCATAAAAGGTGTAATACAATATACATTACGAAGGTAAGCTGGGCTTGTGTGTGCATGAGTAATGACTACTTTCAGACTGCATTTCATATATTTCCATTTATGCTTTATCTACCATGTGTATGTAACCCTAAGGTATAGTGATGAGCGGCAGGTGCCATATTCGAATTTGCGATATTTAGCGAATATTTCGCTAAATATTCGTGATACTTTCGCTAATTCGAGACTTCGTTTTATTCGTACAATGCTATTCTATTGCAAAATATTTGTGTGCGCATGCGCATTTTTTGATTAAGATAAACTATATTAAATAATGAAGAATATTCTAATTCAGTACTGACTAAGATATTTTAGCCTTCTCACATTGGCCCACAAGCAAAAAGCAGGCCGGTAATGGACCATTACTTGTGGGCCAATGTGAGAAGGCTAAAATATCTTAGTCAGTACTGAATTAGAATATTCAACAATTAAATATGTGCATTAATCGAATCACGTGAGGGTGTTAAGCAACATTGGGTTGGCTTGGTAGAATTGTCGAATATGTAGAATATAGCGCTATATTCGTAATTTACTTGCTTAACGCCCTTATGCGATTCGCTTAATGCGCATATTTAATTGCCGATTTTTGAGATAAGATAAACTATATTAAACAATGAAGAATTCCCTTGAATGGAGCTTAGCCCCGCCCAGGCCAGTTGATGCAAGTCGTGACGTCACTTGGCCAGCGGTAAACAGTGAGAAGGCCGCGGCGCTTCTGGAGCGCTGCTGTCTTCTCAAACAGCTGATTGGCGGGGGTTCCGGGTGTCGGACCCCCGCCGATCAGAAGCTGATGATCTATCCAGAGGATAGATCATCAGTTTAAACAAAGTGCGGAACCCCTTTAAAGCGGTTTTCCAACATAACTGAATTAGTCTTGCCATTTTAGCGCTGCAGCTTCTGTCAGCGCTTTCACTAAACCACTGTCCTCAGCAGTCAAATTGCGTCCTCAAGGATTCTCTGTGATATTATGTATATTTTAACTCTTCAATTCTGTATGTTTTTAATTAGCAAAATGCTGCTCCTCAATAGAAGGTTCAAGTGCACAATGTAAAACTTGAAGCCAAACTTTCATTGACTGGATAGCAAGCAAAACTGTTTTAAAGTCATGTCCATTATAGTTGTAACTGTCAACGGTACAAAGTAAATTATAAAGTACTTTTATGTTCCAGTTTTTCCCAGTGTGTCAGATACACAGAACAATGGCTGTCAAGTACTTAAAAAACACAGAAATGTGTGTATTGTAGAAAGACAAGCGGTTCAAGCTAAATAAGCAAAGTAATTAATTTTCCTTCTAAAGACTTGCTGACAAATTACTAGATGTGTCATATTCACAGAGTTGTATAATGGAGCTGTCCAATATATAGACAGCATAAAGAAAAAAACACTAAATTCCGGATTTATTGACTCTGATAGCTAGTCTGACACACACATAGAGAAATGTATTAAAGGGGTTGTCCGAGATAAATAAAACTCTTGGACAAGCCATAGAATTACTTAAATTGAACATCTTATACTCACCCCTTTCTGTGGTGCTACAGACTGTGTACAAACTGCAGCGGTGACATATCTGGGTATGATGTGTGACCACTGCAGCCAGTCACTGTCTTTAGCGGTCTTGTATAGTGGGGTAGCTTTATATAGGATGAATACATAACTGCACAAGTCATTGCACACCTGCCACAGAAAGAATTGTTCTTTCTCAGGGATGGTCTAGACCATCCCTGATGAAGGAGCCCGACGGCTCAGAAACGCGTCGGATGAACTTTGATCTCTGGGAGCACCAGTAGTATTTCGCAGTGACGTCACACACACAGAAGATCCTGGACGCCGAATCTGCAGTCTGCTCCCTCGCACCACACAGCTACCGGCCGGAGCAGTGTGAATGCTGGTAGGTGAGCAGTGAAGATTTGTTTTCTCCACACTTTCCTGCACACAGGAACGGGAACTGTGTAAGCATCCAAAGGACCTAGATCGTTTTTCCAGCTCATATCTAAAGAAATGGTAACTATCACCGCATGATTATTTAATCGCATCGTCAATTGATACTTATTCTCTATTATAGCGGAACATTTATCTAGCCACTGTACTCAATCTGTTATATTTCTACCTACCAGCGCCAGTGTAAGTTTATACCGTAATGTAACCCTGGGCGGCAGCAGCAAAGCCCGTTATATACACTGTGCAGCGGACCTCTAACTGGAGGTTGGTGGATTTTTTGTATGGGAGCGCGGGAGTGCTCTTGATTCTCTGTAATATCTCATACCTAGCCATTCCCTTGCTGCCTGAAACAGTTCCGCATTTGGCACCATGTCTATCCTAACTCCATCTCCACTGGTCACTTCCACTCTGGAACTTCATAGCTCTTTGAGGGTCCGGAGAGGAGGAAGTGTTGGGAAAGAAATGTTGAGACACACCGAGCTGTGTCAGCAGAGAAGTGGTAGCAGCTCAGTCAGCATTTGTGATCAGATGGACCTGTGGGCCAGTATGCCCTCCTCCGGACTGGTCATATACTCTACAAATAAATTTTCCAGTGGGCCAATGACCTGGGCGCCACCCGAGGCCTCTTCACGGCTGCTGGCCAGGTACATAATGATCTTATTATATTCTCAGCATTAAAGAGGATCTTTCACCACCCCTGACATGTCTGTTTTAATAGCTTCATGCATTCCCCACGTACTAACAATTCTGGAGCATCTAGTCTGTATGTTGTGCTATTCCTCTATTATTTCTACTAGAAGTTATGACTAATTGCTAGCAGTCTGCAGTAAGGGTACAGAGGGGAGGTAACCAGTTGGGGGGGGGGTCCCTGCACAGTCTGAAAATGGCAGCACTGAATGGATAGAGTGAGTCTGTGCAGGTACACCCCCCCCCCCCCCCAACTGGTTACCTCCCCTCTGTACCCTTACTGCAGACTGCTAGCAATTCATTCATAACTTCTTGGAGAAATAACAGAGGAATGGCGAATCATAGAGCCATAAGATTACAGTAGATGCTCCAGAATTGTTATTACATGGGTCAATGCATGAAGCTATTAAAACAGACATGTCAGGAGGGGTGAAAGGTCCTCTTTAAGTGATACTAGGGGCATCAGGTTCTTATGTACCTGGCCAGCCGCAGGGGCCCTCCTGAATTCAACTGCATCAGTGTCTTCAGTATTTTGCTCTGGCAGTATTTTGTGCTGCACTGTGGTATTTCTTGCCTTGCCTACTTCTGTTGTCCCTGTCCATTTGTGGCTTGTGTTAGCCCTGCCTACTTGTGTTGCCCTGGCTTCTGTCAATTTGGACTCTCCTACAACTTGAGGACACTTGCAAAGTGTCACTACAAAAGTATGTATCTTGCCTGAGCTTACTGGTAATGACCGTTCACCTTCTTCTATATTTTTTTTGTTCTTACTTTATTTAATGTTCACTAGTTTTTGCACAGTTCTAAAAAATAAGTAAACACTAAGTATTCATATATGTTCCTCTACAGTCACATGCCTTTTGTCTGTTATGTTGTTCCTGCTGTGTTTGTCCATCCTTGTTATAAACTGTGATGCTCGATCCTGCTTGTTTAGATCTTCAGCTTCAGCACGTAGCGGTGCCCTGGCTCGTGTTGCAGAAGCCAACAGGTTTCCTGGAGCACTGGTGTGACGTCACACTTGTATGGAAGCCTTGGGGGACCAAAAATACAATGCCCCTCCGTCTTCTGTTTATACAAAAAGGAAGACAGACAAGCCATAGCAACGGTCTTTTAAGAGACCAGTGGAAAGGGACAGGGCACATTAATAAAAGTTGTTATAAGGTAATTACATATCATTTGACAATCATTGACAGAATACCTCAGGTATACATGCTTAGCTCTAATAAACTAGCAAATAAAAGAAAATTGACAGTTACACTTTAAGTTAATTTCCAGAGCTACTTCCAAGGCTAATTTCCCAGTCCACCCCTGATGCCCTCAGTAGCAACTATGACTGCTGTGACCCAATATCTGGGCCACTGCTTTTGATGTATAAACATGCACACTGTACCTTAGAATGGACCTGCCTTGCAAAAGTAGAGTAAATAGACATTTCATTAAAATCCTTTTTTTTTTTACTAGTCCGAATAGAATATTTCACAGTCAACATTGAAGATTTACAACATAATTATTATAGACAAGAACAATAAAAAAATACTATTCTGATTCATTTTGTATTCAATTCCAGGTCAATTAGTGAGCAAAGAGTTATCATCCTCAACACGCTATATGTATAGAAAAGTGAGAATTATGGGAAAGTCATTATTTCTGAGATCAGATGTACACAGGTCCTTAAAGTGTAACTGCTGTTTCAAGTAATTCTTCAGAATAAGCTGCCATCTGTGTGTACATGAGGACTAACGCTATTGCTGGTTATTATATGACTTACTTCTGGCATTTTTAGCAGTTTTTCCATCTGCAATCTGTCTGTAATTCAGATTTTTTTTCTGAGCTAGTGGACAGAGACTACTTGGTATCATGTCAAAGGACATGAGACAAAGGACAAGAATAAACAGGAAAATCTACTTCCTACCTCTCTGTAGCATACCATGAAAAGCAATAGCAGTAGTGGAGGGCATTATAAAGCAGTACTCAGCAGTTTAGATGTGAATCCAGCAGTTAAAGGGTTTTTTCAGCTCTAACAGGGTGATCCCCACTGCTGCATCCAGTCTGTTGGGCTCCCAGGCCTATGCCCCCACGTGTGCTGAGGACAACATCCATCAACGGGGGCATACATGACCGCTGCAGCCAATCACAGGCTGCAGTGGTGACCTGCTCCCCCTGCATCACGTGTGACGTCATGTATGTCTCTGACGACAGATGTTGTCCTTGCTCAGGAGCCGAACAGGCCAGATGCAGTGGAGGGGATTAGGCGAGTATCACCCCCACCCTGGGTTGGACAGGGCTGGGCTTCTCTGTTACAGTTGGATAATACCATTTAAATAAGGAAGTAAATCAATTAAAAACCAGCAGCAACTTCTCATCAGTCTCTCTTCCTCTGCCTGTCTCCAGCAGCTCCTCCTTCTCCTCTTCTTCTTACCCTCTCCATAGACTTGCATCTAATCTGATCCTTTTGTGAGCATGTAGCTCATTTCCAGTGACCATGTGAAGATGTATTTTAGCAGTGAATTGAGAATTAGTGAAGAAGAGGAGGAGGCAGGAGGAAAGGAGAAGGAAGCATCTTTCGCTCGTAATATATTATGTATATTTTATATTTGCCTGTACTATTCATTTATGAGAAAAATTGAACGACTGTTTAGTAGCAAATTGCAAATATTGCCAAATTTCTGCAACTGTTCCTGTCATCTTGATAGGGCTAATAGAAATACATACACAAGCTGCAGAGACAACGATATTCAATGTATGGAATGGATTCTCAGACAAGTCAAGATATAGAGGGTGGTGCATTTGTAGTACTATTAGATGATTCCCAGGACACTTTGCATCTCTATAGAGGAGGAAGGAATTCATTGAGTGATGTGCCACCATGCAACCATTTAGACTTAGCTCATTTGTGCAATATGGCATGAGGAGATAAGAAAGTTATTTTGCATATTGTCTAATATTTATATATTGCATTAAATGTATAAAAACTGTGAACATAAATATAGAAATATATATTTTTCCATTTCCATATAGTCATTTTCCAGTTCCTATCTCTAAACCACCACCAAAGTCACAAGGTTCTTGGTGATTATTCTTTAACTTCCAAAAGGTGCAATTACTAGTATAATAAGGAAGGAATATTATTCCACTTGCAAACATTGTTATCTTTATTACTCCCTGAGTTACATTCTAGAAATAAACAGCAGTTTGAGAATTATGTTTTCCATTTTCACAGTATGGAGAGTCCACTGATAAAGTCCAGGTATTAGGATACTGTATTATCACTTTCAGGCCAAATATGGCTGTGCACTGGAGATACAGTACGTGTCTTACAGAGTAGCAATGTGAAATGCCCTTCAGTAAACTTTATTAAGGGAAAAATTGTTGATCTTTTTAATAATATGTGGCATCAATTGCAGTAATTAGAGCATGATGTTTTGTCCTACATGGTACCAGCTTGTTACAGGATACTGTGCAGAGGACCTACCAATTCAGTGTGCGTTAGGCTATGTAGGGACATGTGCAAGAACAAAAACCAACATGCAAAATCCAGGTAATTCGTGTCTGAATGACCCCCCAAAAAAAAAAAAAATTGGCAAAGGCAACAATAACTACTATTATGTAAATTGCATCACAGGAAATGAACTAATGAAATGAGTTTGTACAACTTTCAATGAGTACAATTGTCAATAATTTAAAAATTCTTTGGCCTCAAGTATCTAATCTAGGATCTCTGAGAGGCTCTGTCACATTTGATAATGGATACCTTGGTGGAACCCTACAGTGGGTTCAGTCAGGTACCATTGGTGATCATTGTGTGATCGATATGCAAAGTGTCATTATAATAAATGGAAACTATAATGCAGATGCGAACATTATTTAGGCTACATGGCGATCTGGTCCCATACACACATAGCAGAGTCAAAGAGTGCAGTATTATGATGCTACTGTACTGTACTGTACAAAACAGCCTCATGAAAATGAACGACGCAACCTGACGGTCACTAAAACTCAGCCTTTAATCTTGCTTCAAATACTTAATCATATAACATATCAAAACCTACACATGGCAGTACAACCTTAAAGGGCATCTGTCAGCAAATTTGTACCTATAAAACTGTCTGACCTGTTACATGTGCGCTTGACAACTGAAGGCATCTGTGTTGGTCCCATGTTCATATGTGCCCGCATTGCTTAGAAAAATTATGTTTTATTATATGCAAATGAGCCTCTAGGAGCAACGGGGGTGTTGCCATTGCACCTAGAGACTCTGCTCTCTCTGCAACTGCTGCGCCCTCTCCTTTTTGATTGACAGGGACCATCAGTGAAAATGCCATCATGCCTGGCCCTGTCAACCAAAATGGAGAGGGAACAGCAGTTGCAGAAAGAGCAGAGCCTCTAGGTGTAATGGCAACACCCCATTGCTTATAGAGGCTCATTTCCATACAATATATATTACAACATCATTTTTTATTAACATGGGACCAACACAGATGCCTTCAGCTGCCAAGCACACATGCAACAGGTCAGCCAGTTTCAAAGGTACAATTTTGCTGACAGACGCCCTTCAGGCACTCAAGAAAAAAATAAAATGTTCTATAATTTTCTTAAGGATATGTTCAAATGTGGAAAATGTTTACACTCATTTCTGCAAATGCTCCATACATCTGAATGTGTTTTGTAAAAATAAATGCAGATGTTTTAGAGACAACCCCCAAACTCTGGAACTCACTACCACAACAGTTCAGACTCTACTCCACCATCCAAACTTTCTGAAGCTTCCAGTAAAAAAAAAAAACATCTGAAAAAAAGCTTACAACCTACAATAATCATGCCTCCATTACACAACTAAAGTATATAAGCGGCTACTACCTTCACCTACTCTCTCCTAACCCTTTCTATCATAGACTGTAAGACCTTAGTGGCAGGGGTGTCTCCTTGTATCAGTCACTGATGACACTCTTGGAACACTCCTTGTTCTTAGTGTTAAATATTTAAAACCTTCTGTATTTTATTTGTACATCAACACGAAAGTCAATGGTGCAATAAAATAATTAACAATAATAATACTACTTAATTTAACATATTTCAGTCACAGAAATGTCTGCAGCACATCTGACACGTGTGAACACACCTTAATGCTATCATTAGATTTGTGATGACATTAGAAGAAACGAGGTGTATGATTCATCTACTTTCACTTCATCAATCAAAAAATTGTCTGCCTCCAACTTGTAAATTTTTTGCTAGAAAGATAACCAAATAAATACAGAGAGTGCTGCATAAGAAGAGACAGTTTCAAGATCTGATAGCTTGGGAAAGAAGAAGGCCATTAGTGAAAGAAGGAGACAATTCTGTAAGAATTATCCATAAAAATGTTGGCTTTAAAGCTTTTACACAGATATTTTTACCTCAAAATTACAGGCTTAAAATATATAGTAGAATAAAATGAAGCTGTTTTGTGTCACAGTCCCTCTCCCCAACCAAAATGTGAGTGTGACAATAAGGGGTGCATGCTATTCCACAGCTCATACTCACACTTGGCCCTCACTCGGGATACAAATTGAGGAAAACACCTAACCAAAACAGTTCACACACCCAAGAACACCAAATGCCACCACCACTTATCAAATATGGCCAATATGTTCCAATAACAACAAACACGTACAACATATTCACTGGTTTAAAGGGATACTTCCATCAGAAATGTTTTTTTATACTCTATATTTATAGAAAACAATATTTTTAAAAAAACGTTTGGCTGTTTTTCTATTTTATTTTCACAGCACTATACCACTGAAAATAAAAAATATTATCGCTCTGTAGCAATCAACATAAAGGATATAGATAGGTCCAGTGTTTATTTACTGTTGCTGTGAGGGGAAGATGATTTCTGCAAGGTAATCCTCATGATAAAAGCAGCTGTAGACTTGGGTTATCACTGTGACAGCTCGATTGTTCTCTTGAAGAAGAAGAGAAAAAAAGGGGATTAAACGCAGTGAAAAGGGAGAAAGGAAAAGTATTCTCTGGAGAGCCAAGAGGACTATTTGGAAGTGATGGAGTGTTAGGGATGGGATGGAAGTTGTTTGGTGAGTGTTCACCGAGGCAGCACCCTAAAGCAGTGTACGTCAATGCACTGCAAGATAATATGGAGACTTCATTTTGCAGACTGCGCATGCGCAGTTCAGTTCCATCGTGCTCGCGCCCGGCCATTGCGTGATCACTGGCTTTAGGCGCTGGAGATCGCAAGCCAGTGATCACGCTCATGCTAAAGACGAGAAGCGACGGCCAGGCGCGAGCACGATGGAACTGAACGGGGCATGCGCAGTCTGAAAAATGAAGGCGGTGAGTGAGGGAGCTGGGATAGTGCTGTAACAGGAAGTGCACGGCGCATGCGCAAGAAGAGCGCAGTCCCAGCATCACGGCAAGATGTCCATCACAATGTAGAGAGGAGGGGTAAGGGGCGGGCTTATCGTGCCTTGAAGCAAGGAGGCCGCTGCCAAATCCCTTGACTTCAAGCCTGACTTGGAGAAGGCGCCAACAGACATTAAAACTGCGATTTTAACAAATATGAGGAAAGAAAATCATGATTAGCAACACACTGGGTGATACTTTAAGATACTATAGTTGGTGTAATATGTGTTTTCCAGGTGACAGGTTCCCTTTAAAGCCACTTCCTCCCAGTACTCTGGTGCATCCGCATGGGGAGGATTACAGCAGGCCAGGTGGGTATGGCGCATGAAATGGAGGAGAAATTCAGGAAAAGTAAAGCAGTTGTCAATAGCAAACAAATTCCAGCTTACAGCAGGCCAGGTGGGTATGGCGCATGAAATGGAGGAGAAATTCAGGAAAAGTAAAGCAGTTGTCAATAGCAAACAAATTCCAGCTTGAATTTTTTTCATTGCTATCAGCAACTGCGCCGCTGTTATAATTGGTATCGGTAATTGGTATTGGTGAGTACTTAAATAAAAGTATCGGTACTCGTACTCAGTGTTAAAAAAAATGGTATCAGGACATCCCTAGTTTGTATACTGTCACGGGGCGCCCGTGATGCGCTCCGCAGCGCAGATTGTGCCCCGCCTCTGTACAGGAGTACAGCGTCCTCATCTCCTAGGTGATGGAGGCGGGACGGACCCAGCCGCACGTCTACTCAGCGTGGCCGGCGTCCTTGGTCTCCCCAGCAACCAGATGAAGTCTGAGCACCGAGCTGGGCACTCGGTGCTCAGCCTTTTAGAGCAAGGCGAGTCGTGTGACGATGGTCACGTCACATGACCTCTGTTACTCAGTATTTTAACAGGCAGCCTGCTGGCCACAGGTTGTCTGTTATTTAGGTTCCCGCTGTGAATTTTCATTACCTGGCGTACTTACCTTCTGCTATTTCCTGATAATCCTCTGCCTGATGCTTGTGTACTTTGCTGCTCTCCTGGAATTCTGACCCCAGCTTCCTCCTGACGATCCTCTGCTGATTCCTTTGGTACTTCACGATACTCCTGGTATTTATGACCTCGGCTTCTCCTGAATATTCTCTGCTTGCTCCATTTGTAATTCGTTGCTCTCCTGGTATTGACTTGGTCCGTTCACGTTCTGTTTGTCTGGTCTGTCCTCCCAGCACTTATTCAAAGCTAGGGATTGCCGTCCAGTTGTCCCCTGTCATTAGGACTTGCGAGGTAAGTAGGCAGGGCCAGGGGTGAGGGTGGAGCGCAGTGGTCACTTTCCTTGTTTGTACGTGACCGTTACATATACAATGCAAATTTCTTCCAGATGTCCCAGCATGTGCTAAACAGTTGAATACAGCACTGGCCCTCAAATTATTCTGGCTAAAATTTCTGCTATAGGTATCTTTGGCTAATAGCTGTACTTGGGCAGCTGTGGCTGTAGTGTCCACTATTCTGAGGTGCATAGGATATCTTAACTTGTTTCCCCTCTGCAGCAGCAGGGTTTGGATCACTTTATGTTGGGTTACCTTGCTATCTCTTTTGGTGTAGCCATGAAAATCCTCCTCCTTGCCAGCTTATATCTCCTGGAGCTCGTGGAGATGACCGAGGTTTCAGGGCTTGGAGTTGGAGTATATGGGACACGAGCGCATGAAGACTGCTTCTTCTTCCTGCTATACAGCTACTCTGACTGAAATCTCCTGGAACTAAGGGGTGGAACCAGTTGACACCCTAAGCTTCAGAGAGGGCTGGGCCAGGATTGTTAACTCTGGCCATGCCTGGCTCACTCTAGAGTGTGCAGTACATTACATTAGCATTACAAATATTACATAACAAATTAAACGTTGTATGTACCTCTGCATACCCCCCTATTGAAAACCTAAGATGTCCTTGGTTTGGTGCTTACAGTTCAAGGTCTAGTTTTATTATACCCTTCTGTTTATATTACAAATATACCAAGTTGGATTGCCTTTTGGCTGAGTGGGGTAGAATAATGCGTATTTAAATTCACATGCAGAAGGGAGAATTTATTGTGTGTGTTTGAGGCTATTTTGTAGACTGGAGTTGGTTTTAACACCTGCACCAAATTTGTGTAGATGACACTGGGTTTTATTAAATTAGGCGCAAGTGTGATGTGGTTTTGCAACTGTCAGTGTAAATTCCCTAGAGGGTTTCCTGCTGTAGAGATGCAACTTTTTGCGACTTTTTTCCGCACATCATAAAAGAAACATAAGTGTTTTAATCTATAATCCCAACCAATTTTGATAGTAATGATGCAAAGTTTCACCAAAAGTTGAAAAAAATGTAAAAAAAAAAATGTCTCAAGCTATGTCACATACAACATTTTGTGCATCACAAAACTGGCGTAGCATATTTGATAAACTTCCCCTTGTGTCCAGCAGGTTTTATTAATGTTCTTTCATGAAGACCAGAACATTTCCTTCTAAATATTCTCTTGTTAAATCATACAAACCAATTTTCCCTAAGATAAAGTGTAGATAAAACATAGCAAACACATGGTGTGGAAAACATATCTGTGTTTTGGAAAAGGCAAACATGAATTTACATTTAAGCTGATTCCATTTATTTACAAACAGTTCATCAGTAAAGCTTCTGGCTATTTCTCCTTTATTGTAATCATAAATATTCAAAGCATTCTGACACAGACATGTAGATCAAAGTTGGTGATTGATGTCTTCATGGCCTGATTTATGCTCTCTGACAGCAGTGATAGTAGCAAAATATATTGCCTTTGACAACTGTGGAGGGTGTTGAGCACTCTAATGTCTAAACAGGCCAATATTACAAAGAATAAATAAATCTAATTTATTGGTGGTGCCAGGCGTACCCTTAGAGGAACCAACAAGTGGATTGTTGATCTGGAAGGTTTTGTAACAGATTCTGTACCATTGGCACAAATTATATTAACTAGATGCACATCTGCTTAAAAAATATATAGTCTTTGATTATTACATACTAAGAATTATACTTATATAAAGTACTTTATCTACATTGGATTAGCTAGGGTAGGCAGAAGAAATATTCTAGTATCTAGATTTTATATACCTATGAGGCACCACTGATTAAGACGTTTAGAACACACTGTAGAGAAATTTGAGCAATTTATGATACGTTTTGTGAGGCATCTCCCTTATTATCCCAAAGGCACCATTTCCTGGGCTCCCTTAAAATTATATCATGCCTAGAAACAAATGACCGGGCACCTTGTTTTATTGTAATTTTGAACACTTTCCATTGTAGTTTTCATTTGCTGTTATATTGTGCAGATGTAAACTTCTAAGTGGTGCTCCGCCTATGGATCTGAAAGGGGTCCTACCATTCAATGTAATTCCTACCATTAAATTTATTTTATAGATCATAGGAAATTAATCATATTTGCCGATCACATGCTGTTACAAAAATGATCCAGTAAAGACTTATTGCAGACCACTAGATCTGCAATTGTTCAGCGTTTTAAATGCAATTAGAGATGAGTAAAGTTTTGAAAAATTGATTCAGCAACATTGCTGAATTTACCCAAGAACTTTGATTTGTTACGAATTCATTTGTCACAAAACGCTATAAAGCCGGCATACTCAGGCCACTCTGCCTTATGGTACGGCCACACGGAGCAGCCATACTGCGGGGAAGAACTGCGCCGCCAATTAGCCTGCAGCCACCTTTCATTAATTAATGAAGACCGCACTGTTAACACAGTTTCACAGTTTCCATTTTGAAAAATTTGAGTCTAAAATGGTGTCATTTATGGGTGGTTGCTATGATGTATTCTGCACAAATTGACTTCAAATCTAAATTGGTCCTTTAAAAAATTTGTTTTGGAAATTTTCTTAGCAATGTTAAAATTTGCTTCTAAACTTCAAATCAAAGGCCTTCTAATGTCCTAAAAAATAAAATTACATTTACAAAATGATGCCAACATAAAGTAGACATATGGGAATGTTAAGTAATAACTGATTTTATGTGCAATTTAAAATACTTATCTTGTGAGTAAATAAAGTTTCTGGGGCGGCAGAAGCTTTTTATGTGGATCTAGGCTATGTTGTTTTTTTATTTTGAAGGCATAACACATAGAGATCCTCTGCTGCTCATCGGATGAAAGACACAGAAACCGTGTGTGTGGAGAGGGGAGATATCAGAAAGCTGTGCTTCTGTGAATAAACAACCCAATTGTCTCTCAATAGAACTCATATTTGTTACACAAAGCACCGATCCGCTTCAATTTTACATGGTTGAAGGAGGGAATTGAGACAAATTTTCCGTTTTGCATTATGCTGCAGGGTTGTGACAACTCCCCAAGGACATATACAGTCATGTGAAAAAATTAGGACACCCTTTGAAAGCATGTGGTTTTTTGTAACATTTTTAATAAAAGGTTATTTCATCTCCGTTTCAACAATACAGAGAGATTAAAGTAATCCAACTAAACAAAGAAAACTGAAGAAAAGTCTTTTCAAGATCTTCTGTAAATGTCATTCTACAAAAATGCCTATTCTAACTGAGGAAAAAGATAGGACACCCTTGCCCCTAATAGCGAGTGTTACCTCCTTTGGCTGAAATAACTGCAGTGAGACGGTTCTTGTAGCCATCTACCAGTCTTCGACATCGGTCTGAGGAAATTTTACCCCACTCCTCAATGCAGAACTTTTTCAGCTGTGAGATGTTTGAGGGGTTTCTTGCACGTACAGCCCTTTTCAAGTCACCCCACAGCATCTCAATGGGATTCAAATCTGGACTTTGACTTGGCCATTCCAGGACTCTCCATTTCTTCTTTTTCAGCCAATCTTTGGTTGATTTACTAGTATGTTTTGGGTCATTGTCATGTTGCATGGTCCAGTTCCGCTTCAGCTTTAATTTTCTAACTGATGGTCTCACATGTTCTTCAAGCACCTTCTGATACACAGTAGAATTCATCGTGGATTCTATGATGGTGAGCTGACCAGGTCCTGCTGCAGCAAAGCAGCCCCAAACCATGACACTTCCACCTCCATGCTTCACAGTTGGTATGAGGTTCTTTTCTTGGAATGCTGTGTTTGGTTTACGCCAAACATGTCCTCTGCTGTTGTGTCCAAATAATTCAATTTTGGACTCATCTGTCCAAAGAACATTATTCCAGAAGTCCTGGTCTTTGTCAACTTTATCTCTGGCAAATGTCAGTCTGGCCTCGATGTTTCTCTTGGAAAGCAAAGGTTTCCTCCTTGCACACCTCCCATGCAAGTTAAACTTGTACAGTCTCTTTCTGATTGTAGAGGCATGTACTTCTACATCAACAGTAGCCAGAGCCTGCTGTAGTTCTCGAGATGACACTTTAGGGTTTTTGGAGACCTCTTTTAGCATCTTGCGGTCTGCTCTTGGGGTGAACTTGCTGGGGCGACCAGTCCTGGGCATGTTGGCAGTTGTTTTGAAAGCCCTCCACTTGTAGACTATCTTCCGGACAGTGGAATGGCTGATTTCAAAATCTTTTGAGATCTTTTTAAATCCCTTCCCAGACTCATAGGCTGCTACAATCTTTTTTCTGAAGTCCTCTGACAACTCTTTTGCTCTCACCATGGTGCTCACTCTCACTTCAACAGTCAGGAGCACACCAAACTAAATGTCTGAGGTTTAAATAGGGCAAACCTCATTCAACATGCAGAGTAACGATCTACTAATTATGTGCACCTGGTGTGATATACCTGTGTGAGATCTGAGCCAATTTAAGAGGGAATATATGTGAGGGTGTCCTATCTTTTTCCTCAGTTAGAATAGGCATTTTTGTAGAATGACATTTACAGAAGATCTTGAAAAGACTTTTCTTCAGTTTTCTTTGTTTAGTTGGATTACTTTAATCTCTCTGTATTGTTGAAACGGAGATGAAATAACCTTTTATTAAAAATGTTACAAAAAACCACATGCTTTCAAAGGGTGTCCTAATTTTTTCACATGACTGTAAGTATATATATCTTTTACACCTCCAATCTCTCTCTCTGCATCTTGCTGACTTTCTAAGACATGAAGACTTGGATGATTTGGAAGTAAAGCCAGCAAAAGATGAAGATGGCCATCATTAAGACCTGGCCCCCCTAAGGGGTGTAGACTGAATAATATTGGTTGGCATGCAGGTGCCGGAATAATAAAGACTTCCATCTTATTGGTGTTGAATTACATTTATGGCTGATATAGGAATAAGTAAATGTAGGAAAAAAATAAGTAAAACTGACACAGTATAAGCCTCCCTGCACTCTCCCTGAACTCTCCCTCTCCAATATTCTTCTATTAATCGTTTTCAGCAACACTGTCCCTAGTGCATGAGCACTTGCCACATCTCTCCCTATGCTCAGCTCACAGGACAATGGCGGGGGAACGCTCGGGATAATGGTTTTATAGGGCTGTGACATCACAGGGGAAGGCCTGCACGACATTATGGGTAATCTCGCATTTCTGGGCTTCTTACTTTCACTTTGTAACACGTGCAGCCACCATTTTAGGAAAAACTGATTTGTTACCATGAAGCGCAAGGAAATTCGGATTAGTTGCAAATCAAAGTTTTCCTAAACTTCGGACTGAATTCCACTTTGTTTGAATGCTTCGCTGAACACTAAATGCAATGTTATGTAATGTAATATGATGCCATGTCCTTTATTGTAACGGGGGAGGTAATGGTTGGCTAACCACACCGTTCCTCCCCTCTTGGTGGGAGTGGGCAGTGGCCCCGTGAGCATATTCACTGCCTGTACAGGATGGTAAAAAGAAAACAAAAAACTATTTTATTCAAAATACTTGTAAATTGGGCAAACATCCGCTAATATATATTAGAGACAGACAGATGGGACCTACAGTATGGTGATTGCTGGCCAATGTGCATGTGTCCTAACTACACTGGATTGCTACTTCTAAATATTTGTATCACTGCATTTGTTTCAGTGAACCATAAAACCATCCAATTAGGATAACGGAATCAACACCTTTGACCCAATGCTGGGTCTAATTACCAGATGTGGATTCAGTTACATATTTATTCCCCAAATTTTTTGTACAATCACTCAGAATTGAGAAAGCTCGTTGGAAGAACGAGTGAAACGTTTTCAAGAAATCTACAGTACGTCCAGTTGCCTTGATTTGGTCTTTACAGACATAAAAGAGAAGTAAGCAACCACAGGTTCCCAGAAAAGTGTCACAACCTGCAGTGTCCGGGTGAAGCAGTTCAGCAAGTATCAGTCATTGCTGGGTAAGGGTAGTTTAACCAGAGCACATTGTGAATATGCTTTGTCAGGGATATGCACAGCAGACGTGTGTCATCTGCCGCGAGTACAATGTAGACAGGAATATGCACCATGGAGGTGTGCTGTCCACCTGGCACCAGGGTGGTTATATGTAAAAAGTTATCACTTCTAGGCTGGAATGCCCTAACAGAAGAAAACTATCTTGCTCTATGCATTTCTATTAGTTTAGTAGTGAATATGTCATCAGGAGCTAGATAGATATGCAGAATACATTTCCCTGTATTCAAATAAGAGCGAGCAGTGCTGACTGCACATGTGGTGTACTGCCAGGTATCCGGTGCTTGTTTGGCCGTGTGCACCTTCCTGTTCCTGAAATAGTGATGCGCCAAGATGGCCATTAGCGCTGTCTTTACAGAACTGATCGGAGGAGGGGTGGCATGTCCTGTCAATGATAGCACCTCTCCCAGTTCACGTGCTCTCTGTATAGTATGTGTAAGTGTGCCATATCCTCAACAATAGATAGAGGTATTCAGGGCAGACTGGGAACTAAAAGTTGCCCTGGGAAAAAACTTAAAAGTGGCCCCATGTAGCAGGCAGGTCCAAATTGAAAGAAGGCAACATAATTAGGCAGGGACAACAGAAGTAGGAGGGCCAGCAATACCATAGAGCAGAACAATATATCTCCCCAGTTGAACAAAATACCACAGTGCAGCAAAAAAACACTGCCACCTATGCCACATTGTTCAACTGTATCATTGTCCTGAGGATGTTGATACAGTTGAATTCAAGAGGGCTGCTATCCAGGTGAGTAGGAGAGAATAAGATCATTATGTATCCAGCTTGCAGCCATTAAGGAGGGCTTGAGTGGCCCTCCGAGGCATCGGCCCATCTGGAAATTTCCCTGTAGGGTGTACGGCCAATTTGCCCTGGAGGTATTAAGGGGATCATAAAGCGGCTATTAATACAGAGGGTATCTTTTCTTTTTTTTTGTATTGTTCAGGTGTTCTCCTATTCTGCGTCTGTGTTTGCTTATAGTTTTCCCTACATACTGTAGGCCGCATGTACATGTTATCAAATAGATAACCACTATTGTTTATCAATTATTGAAGGTTCTGATGTGGTAGGTCAGCCTTGTCAAAGTGCGCCTAAAGATCTTATCCACCACAGGTGATGCAACTACTACACCTACAGTGAGGAACAGAAGTATTTGAACACCCTGCAATTTTGCAAGTTCTCCCACTTAGAATAATGGAGGGGTCTGAAATTCACATTGTAGGCGCATTCCCACTCTGAGAGATAGAATAAAAAAAAAATATTAGGAAATCACATTTTATTTTTAAAGAATTTATTTGTCTTGCACTGCTGAACATAAGTATTTGAACACCTTGAGAAACAGCAAGAATTATGGCTCTTAAAGACCTGTTACTGTGCCTTTAAAAAAGTCCACCTCTACTCCACTCATTAATCTAACTTAGTAGCACCTGTCTGAGCTCTTTAAAGACACCTGTCCATCCTACAATCAGTCAGACACCAACTACTACCATGGGAAAGACCAAAGAGCTGTCAAAAGACACCAGAGACAAAATTGTGGACCTCCACAAGGCTTGAAAGGGCTATGGGCAATTGCCAAGCAGCTTGGTGAAAATAGATAAACTGTTGGAGCAATCGTTAGAAATTGGAAGAGGCTAAAGACGACTGCTAGTCTCCCTCGGACTGAGGCTCCATGCAAGATCTCACCTCATGGGGTATCACTGATGATAAAAAAGGTGAGGAATCAGCCCAGAAATACAAGGGAGGAGCTGGTCAATGACATGAAGAGAGCTGGGACCACAGTTTCAAAGGTCACTGTCGATAGAACACTACGCCGTCATGGTTTCAAATCATGCATTGCACGGGGGTGCAAGGGGACATGACAGCTGCACTATATTAAGGAGAGGATGAATGGGGCCATTTATTGTGAGATTTTGAGCAACAACCTCCTTCCCTCAGTCAGAGCATTGAAGATGGGTCATGGCTGGGTCATCCAACATAACAATGACCCGAAGCACACAGCCAGGATAACGAAGGAGTGGCTCTGTAAGAAGCATATCAAAATTCTGGAGTGACCTAAATCCAATAGAACATCTTTGGAGGGAGCTGAAACTCCGTGTTGCTCAGCGACAGCCTCGAAACCTGACAGATCTAAAAGAGATCTGTGTGGAGGAGTGGGCCAAAATCCCTGTTGCAGTGTGCAAACCTGGTCAAGAACTACAGGAAACGTTTGACCTCTGTAATTGCAAACAAAGGCTTCTGTACCAAATATTAACACTGATTTTCTCGGGTGTTCAAATACTTATGTTCAGCAGTGCAAGACAAATCAATTCTTTAAAAACCATACTTTTTTTTTTTCTGTCTCTCAGAGTGGGAATGCACCTACAATATAAATTTCAGACCCCTCCATGATTTCCAAGTGGGAGAACTTGCAAAATCGTAGGGTGTTCAAATACTTCTGTTCCTCACTGTATACATACTTGTAGTTGTCATTGGTAGCCACAACTTGTTTTGTGGTTTCAAGAAGCTGTGAACTAACCTTTCTATCAGGTTTCTAACTCTTTGGTATGTAATAGCAGGGGTGTTCCCAACTAGTTTCTCTATGTCTGGATCCTTTTTGAGGATGCACCAAAATCTGGAGAGGATCTCGCTCACTTCTTTTCTAGATGGTCTGTAAAGTCTATTTCCTTCTGCAACCAGCCCAGGAAGAGTTTTGCATATTTCGGATCACAGGAACTGCCCATGGCATGAGCTGGCAGAATATTTTGCCATTAAATAAAAAAAGAATGAAATCCAAAAGAGAAAGTAGGAATTCATTATTGGACGCACAGTGTAGCCCCCTCTCCCCCAGAAGTAAACTATGGCCTGAATGCCCAGGCTGTGCGCCAACATGGTGTCCTCATCGCATATCAGGTCATTCAGTCTGTTTAAAACCTCCATAGTGTCCAGAATAGAACACCTCAATGATAGCAAAAAAGAAAACATATGAGATGCAAGTGTTCTCTATTTCTGGACAACAGGCTCCTGAGAAAAGGGTTGGAGTAGATTTTTCCTTTACAGACAGAAACCTAAAGGCCTCAATGAAAGAATTAGTCACACCTGCTTTATAGAATAACTGATTATTAGGCTAATAATGCATTTTGGTCCACTTGACTTTAAATAAATAAATAAATAAACAGGACACTTGCTACTTTGTATTCTCTGGATGAGAACCATGATAGCAATGTTTATCCCCTTATGTGGGGTGGTCATTTGCACTAGAGCTATAGGAGTCCATGTAACAAGCGAACCCCACATTGACCTCTGAGATTTTATCTACATAGGCCTCTATGTGGTGGTCATTTTCCCTAGCTCCATAGGAGTCTTAGCAACAAACATACTCCACGTTGACCTCTGAGATGTTATTTGCATGTGTCTCCATGTTGAACTAGCAATTTCCCAACTCCTACTAGATTATGATCTTAATTGATAACAAGTTATATAGGGAGCCAATAAACTGTCCCATGGCTCCTATGTATCGTATATATACTTATCAACTGTCCTAGAAGCTATCACTATTTTATTCTGATATTGAGAGTGGCTAGTGGGAGCCCTTCCTTTAAACTTTATTCCACACCCTGTTTGAACACTGTTTTTAATAGCCGATTTTATGATCACCTTAACACCGCTATACACTACTCAAAAAAGTTTAGGGATATTTGGCTTCCGGGCGAAATGTATGGAAAACATAAAAAGTTTATGCTACAGTGACATTTAAGTGAAAGGGTTCAATGGTAATTTCCTCATCTCAAACAATTTATTGAAACAAAAGCTAACAGTGGTAGGTATACCCCCCAAAAAACTGTCAAGGTTTCAATAACTTGTCATGTGGCCGTGAGCATCAATTACAGCTTGACGACATCTCATGCTGTTCACAAGTCGACTTATTGTCTGCTGAGGCATGGCATCCCACTCTTCTTGAAGGGCGGTTCTCAGGTCATTGAGGTTCTGGGGTACAGAGTTAACAGCCTTTACACGGCGACTCAGCTGATCCCACAGGTTTTCAATGGGATTCAGGTCTGGGGAAAGTGCAGGCCACTCCATTTGTGGTACCCCAGTCTCCAGCAGCCATTCCCTAATGATGCGACCTCGATGAGCTGTTGCATTGTTGTCCATGTAAATGAAATTAGGCCTGTATTGTTTATGCAGAGGCACAATGACTGAATTAATAATGTTATTCAAGTAGTATGGGCTTGTCACTGTACCATTCACAAAGTGTAGGGCAGTTCTGTATTGACTAGACACACCTTCCCACACTTTAACACCACCACCAAAGGCTCGTCTGGTGACAACAGTGGCTGATCCATAGCACTCTCCTTAACATCTCCAACATCGTTGGTGGCCATAATTTCTGCTCAGTATCAATCGACTTTCATCAGTGAACAGCACTGAGGCCAGACGATGATGTCTGTGGTCAGGTACCCTTGCAGGTCGTCTAGCATGCAGACCGCGCTGATGTAAACAATTTTGAATGGTCTGAAATGACACTTAGGTGCCTCTCTCCTCCCTTAAATGTTCCTGGAGCTGTGTGGCATTCATCATCCGGCTCTGTAGGGCATTGTTCACAATGAAGCGGTCATCAGTGTGGGATGCAGCCGAAGGAAGTCAACTTTTATGCCTTTCTGTTACTCTTTAGCTCAGTGGCCACTTCCATCTGAGAACATCCTGCTTGTAAACTCGCAATGGTGAGGTACTGTTGATCAAATGTTAGGTGTCATCTTGGTCTCATGATGTCAAATGCATGATCAGAAGGACTGTTTAAATACCAAATCTAATTGAACTAGGAAATGTATTAGGCGATTCATTGATCAAACACTTGTTGCGAAATTTGCCATTAAGCTCCTTATTGGAGAAAAGCAAGTTCTGCAAAAAGTATTATAACGCTGAACAGTTGGACATGTGCATTCAAAAGTTTAGTTCGCCTGTAAAGGTTAGGGTGCATTTTAGGTGAATCCTGAAATTTCACCCACAAGGCAAATATTCCTAAATTTTTGTGAGTAGTGTATATTGTTGAGGATATGGCATGCATATGTAGTGCCCTGCAGCAGGAATACTTTGAAGTCTGGATAGTTTTGGACATTTTCCCCCTTAATTTCACTTTGAAGGATTATCGTGCACTGTTTATTACTGGGTAACTGCATTTTATATGTTGCATTATATATCCTGTTCACTTGCAATGTATTTGCGAGGCTCTGTGTAAAGGGTTAATGAATACTGAGAAACTTTTTGGACTTTGAAAGAGAAGCTGGTAATTTTTCACAGCTACCATAAGGTTTAAAGAAGAGTATGTTTTGGAGGAAAAAAGCCAGACTTGTTTACCACCAAAACCAGATAGACTGACCTTTTGAATGTCTGGTTTAGCTATGTTGTTATGTCTGAAAACTTTTTTGTGCCTGGAAAAACTGCTGTGTCATTGCCATTGAGTATCATTGAAGATGTAATGTAAGTCTATGAGAGACAGAAAGTGTAGCAAAGTATCTGTTTGTGGTGAGTTTCTCCACTAAACCCCTCCTACTAGAAGGTTCTACAGTTAGGGAACAGTGCTTAGAAGAGGAGACTGTGCCAAACTACTTGAGTGACCAGAACAAGATGCTGAGACGGGGATACTCTGCCACAGACCCTGGATCACCAACCTTTAGCCAGGGTACCAGCCTTCTGAGAGATGGACAGCTAACTCAGGCCTTTACTCAGCATCAAAACCATCTTCTGCTAAGGAGCAAACTGAAGAAGTCAGTCTTATGACTCACCTGTATTGTTTTGCACCTGAAGACCTCCAGTAAAGAAGCACACTGGTTTACTGCAGACCCTGACTCTCTGAACTTATTTCCCATTGAGATGCACCACGCCTTACCATCTCTTCCTGAGAGCAGCAACATGTGGTCACATCTTGACGGTGTCCAGGGGACCCAGCGAGGCATTGGGGCCACCCCAAACCCAGGCAACTACACTTACACATACTATACAGAGGCTACATGAACTGGCAGAGGCCCTGTCATTGACAGGCCACGCCTCCCCTCCTCAGATTGGCTCTGTGAAGAAAGCGGCCATATGCATCTTGGCACATCCCTATTTAAGGAGTAGGAACAGGAGGCGGGCACGCATGGCTATATCAGTGTCAGATAACTGGCATTGCTCATTTCCTTTTGAATACAGGGATGTTATGTCAATATTGGAAGAATTTGGTAAGTATTCAGGTATAGTAATTCATTGGAGTAAATCAACTCTATTACCGTTAAGTGAGAGTGTGAGGGTAAAAGAGGATAAGCTGAGATTGCTGGGCCCTTTGGATAATTTCAAACATTTGGGGATTCAGATTGCAAGTGATCCATCTAGATTTACTGAACTTAATTTGATCCCGCTATTAGGTAGGATCAAAGGTAGAATTAAGATATGGAATAAGCTCCCTTTAAGTAAAGCAGATAGGATAGCTCTGATGAAAATGGTCTTATTACCCCAATTATTGTATCCTCTGCGGAAGTCCCACATTGTTCTTAGTAACAAGATTTTCAAAGAAGTGGAAAAGCTGTTTAATGAGTTCATATGGTCAGGAAAGAAAGTTAGGAAAAGTTAACTTGGTTTTCTAGAGCTTATGAACACGGGGGGTTTGGAAGATCCGGATATGAAGTTATATTGTCTTTCAAGTAAAATTGCATGGATAATGAACTGTCAACTGTTTGCAATCTCTTGTGAGGATGAGTGAGGGACCTATGCCTAATATATTTTCATTACTTGAAGCAGGTCAATTGAATAATATAGGGTTTTTTGTTAGGTATATCCAATTACTTTCGATTTTTAAAGAACTGATGGATAAGAAGGATTTGACACTATGTTCACATGAGGTAATGAACTACATTACAGGGTGGAAAGGTAGTTATAGGACAGTTTCATCGTTATATAGGAAACTTAGGGAATTATTTAGTGAGAATATGATTTGTACTAGTAGGATTACATGGGAAAAAGATATTGGTCCACTCACTGATGAACAATGGAAGAGTTTCTGGTTCTGGGTCTGGAGTAGGTTCCTGAGAAACCCTTCTCACAGAGTAACTCAATTTATGATTTTGCACTGTCTATATGTGACCCCCAGTTGGCTTAATAAATTTTCAACTCATACTCCGGATATTTGTCCGAGATGTAAGAGTAAAAAGGCGGACATTATCCACATGTGGTGGCGTTGCCCGAAGATGCTACCATTCTGGCAGGGTCTCATACAGATGATTGGAGATATTTATGGGGTTAAACCGTCGCTCTCAATTCTTAGTTGGGTTTTGGGCGAGCTACCGTGTAATTTGACGAAAAAGATATGGAGTATATGGTATATAAGTCATTTTTTTATGGCTCGTCTATTAATTGCTAGGAATTGGATGGGATCTGCTGTGCCCACGACTAGGGAATGGATAAATGTGATGACCGTAAACAGGTCCATTGAAAAAGTGGGATATATCAGGCAAAATAAGGTGCCTGTTTACGATCGATTGTGGAGAAAATGGGAGAGGTTCACTAATAAGACTACGTAATGGATACATTTAAATAACTTTATGTTTTTTCTTCTTCTTCCCGCTACCCCGCTACCACGCTACCATGAGGGGGGGAATCAAGGGCTATATCTGTGCGAAAAGTATTTGTAAATTTATATGTTTGGGGGGGATTATTATATGTAATTTATGATATATATGTGGGGAAAAAAATATTTATATATGTTTGTATGATATTGGTTTGTTTTATATTTTTGAATAAAGAAATATAGATATTAAAAAAAAAAAAAGAATACAGGGAAATACGCTCTATATATCTATCTAGGATAGTTTTCTTCTGTTAACGCATTCTAGCCTAGAAGTGATATTGACTTTTTACATGTAACCATACTAGTGCAGGCTGGACAGCACACCTCCATAGTGCATGTCCCTGACACATAGTGCATCTACATTGTACTTGTGGCAGATGACACACGTCTGCTGTGCATATCCCTGACGCTTAGCGTATTCACAATGTGCTCTGGTTAAACTACTCTTATCCAGCAAAGACCGATACTTGTTGACCTGCTTCACCAGGACACTGCTGGTTGTTTCACTTTCTGGGAACCTGTGGTTGCTTACTTCTCTTTTATGGTTCACTGCAGTACTTTGTAACAAATGCACTGAAATATTAAGAAGTAGCAATCCAGTGTAGTTAGGACACATACACACTGGCCAACAATCACCATACTGTAGGTCCCTTCTGTCGGTCTCTAATATATATTAGAGGATGTTTGCCCAATTTTCAAAGTATTTTGAATAATATTGTTTTTTGTTTTCTTTTTACCGTCCTATACCGGCAGTGAATATCATTACTTGAGTGAGATGGAAACTGTACCATACCTTTTTCTGTACCCTATGTGCACTAATTCACCTGTGAGACCAACACTCCAAAGGGATTCTCAGGAACCAGATCTTATTCTTCTGTGAGACCAACACTCCAGAGAGATCAGCAGAATTCAAGAGCACAGCTTCAAGAAAGCATCAGTGTGAGCAGACAGCTGAGTGTTCAGCAAAATGCAACTTAAAAACAGGGCCTCATATAGCTATGAGAGTAAAAATAAAAATAAAAAAAAATAAAAAAAAATAAAGGTGTGGCTCCAAGAAGGCAGGAGTAAAAAAAGGAAAACACAAAAAGTTAAATAAGAATCTGTCTGACTGAAACTGCCACTAGAGGGAGCTCACTGCATGTGGATTTAAGCAGCTCCCACTGAACTCAATAATAACTGGGTATGCAGTAACCTCCACCTGTGACGATAGAAATTATTTTTTAATTGTTTACTCCTTATCACACCCAGAATGCACATCTATAAGGAATACAGTATAGGTGGAGAAATAAGTTGATGCACAGACTCATTGAGGCACGTTATGAATGTCTTTTGACTTAGAAATGCCCTTTTTCACCTTTTTGAAGCTAATATACTGTTTATTGAGATGAGAATATTTTACATAGATAGACTTGCAATGCTGAGTCCTATATCAGGGCAGCCATCTCGACAGCTGCGTAATATGTGCACTGTGGAGCAAGGCAAAACAGCTAATGAAGGATTATCAGTGGGATTTGTAAGCACTAATAACTTGGAAATATGCTAAAAACAGAGGATTATTAAACTTTGTTAGCAGAGATTAGAGATCATAGAATGAATCCCAGAGGCAGATGTACCCACATGGTGCTAATATTCTAGTCATGACTTGAACTAATCTACAATGAAGAGGTAATTAATGTAATGTAGCACAGCGTAAGATTATTTCAAAGTTCACAGTTCACAAAGGAGAGAACGTTAACTACATTTTCAAACTTTTGGATGCTTGGTACTGTATCTAAAAAGGCAGGAAAATGCACAAATGTCTTACACACTAAATCTAAAAGTCAGTTTAAATAAAAAGCTATTAAAGAGGCTATCCCATGACAAATATTTACTACCTGGTCAGATGATAGGTGATAACTGCATGATCATTGGGACCCCACTGCTAGGACCACCATGACCAATAGATTGGACTTCCTGAGGCCTACAATCCTGAGGAATTTAAATGGAACTAATGGATCAATTGTGGCCTTGTGTGACCACAACATCATTCAAACTCCTTTGAAAGAGGGGCCCAGCACCTCTGTTATAGTGAGTATGGTGAGGTCTCTAATGAGCATACAGTTATCATCTATGCAGTGAAAAGGTGATGAATGTTTGTCATCGGATAAGACCTTTAACCTTTGCAAATACTTAAACACATAACCATACATGAATTGGTTTAGTTCATAAACAGTAATACACCGTAGCTAAGGGACTCAAAATGTATTTATCAAAAGATAAAAAAAAATAAAAAATTATTAACTAGAGGCATAGCTAGTGGTGGTGCAGAAGCTATGGCCCTGGGCCCACTCACTTGTTGGGGCCCACCAAGGGAGTATTGATGGACTTCTGGGGAGCATCAATCTTGTTACCTCGGTGGCTCATGCTCATCACTGCCTCACTGTCTCTATATAAATAACTCATTCTTTTACTATTACTCTGTCACCGCCAGCTCTGTGAGAAGATCTGGCAGACGTTCTTCTCTACCTGTTGTATGATGTTCTTTGTTTTGGCTTCACTTTCTAATCTCCTTTCCTTCTCCCAGCTGTCACCTATTTGCACTGATTGTCTCCCTTTATATTCCCTCCCATACTGCTTCACTTTGCGGCTTATACTTCTTCCTGGATTGTGTTCACTGCTGAAGGCTGCTTCTCCTGATCCCTGAGATAAGTCTGTTTCCTTTATTTGTTTTTTCTTGCTGGCTTGATTGTAGATGACCCTGACTCCGTCCGTATTAAGTGCAGGGAGCCGGTGGTCGGCAGGGAGCCGGTGGTAGTATAAGGTACGAGGGCATGCAATCGTCTACCATTAAGACCTTTGCATGGGCATAGCAGTCAGGGAGAGCTCTAGGGGTTTTATAGGGCTCACCCATATGCTTCTTAGTTTGGGATCAAGCCAGTCGGATGTTTATTTATGTTCCAGCTTTCTGCAACACCATCCGTGACATACTCCCATTTGTGCCTTCACTACCACTCTCCTCCTTGATCTGTGCGCAGCTGCTGTGCATCTTCTGATTTGTAATATAGCTTCTGCTATAGCACTGCGCTGCTGATCTCATTTGTTTGGTTGAGCAATTAGGTTTCTAGTATGCCAGTTCCTTGCTAAAGTATTTTTTCCTCTGTTGTCTGCCTGTTTACCAACCTGGGCCTGTTTACTGTTGTGATGATCTGCTGCTAGCCCTGTCCTCTGACCTGTTTCTTACGTGCATATAAACTCTGCCTACCCAGACCTCAGCGTATTACTGACTACACAATTTTGCCTGATTCTTAAAGGGTGAATACCAGGGGACTGCCAGAATAATGACCTTCAGTTTAGCCCAAAGTCAGGTTGGCTGACACAGTGGTTTCACACCCACTGCTGTAACTAATCTCAACTGTATTGACATCTGTAGCTAGTGTATTATTTTAGGGCCATAGTTGTCTGACATTATTTTGGGACATTTGGGGCTGGCATATTATTTTCGGAGAACTTGTGGTTGGCATGTGGGGTAATGGTTATAGTTATGATGCTATTTATGAAGTACAATTATTGGGGGCATGAATGCAAGCAAGCAATACATAATATTACAAATGTTATAAATATATATATATAGATATATATATATATATATATATGACAAACAATTCGATCATCTTGTTCTCAATTATGCAAATGAGATGAATCAACCTCAAAATCAAAACTTTGTTCATACATACAGTACATCGACTTGTCATAATGCTGTTCCGATATATTCACAATGCAACCTGGGCATGCTATAAAAAAAAAAGACGGATGACTAAAGGAAGTCGCATGCACTATCTGTCAGCATAAATCCCCGATTTATCCTGATCTCCATCCCTCTTCCAAAAATCATCTAGAAAGAGAAAGAAAAAGAGCACTTAATCCCTATACCCTTGAAATCCTAAAATCCAGATCAAGGCCATTAGGCCTAAGGCTATTTAGTTTATAAATCCATTGTAGTTCTTTTTTCTGGAGGAGATGAACCTTATTACCCCCTCTTCTGGGCATTGGGACATGATCCACGATCCAACATCTCAGATCTTTCTCTTTGTGTTTTCATTCTGAGAAATGTCTGTATACAGGTAAGTCGAGGCGATTTTTTCTAATGGTGTTGCAGTGATTGTTCAACCATGTTTTTAAATCAGTAGAGGTCTCACCAACATAAAGTAAGTTGCACGGACATGATAAAACATAAATAACATGGTCAGAATTGCATGTTAGGTGAAAACGTATAGGGTGAATGGAACCTGAGTCCGGATGTGTGAAACAACTGCCTTTGCATATATATCTACAATTCACACAGCCGAGACACGGGAAGCAACCCATGCTCGGCTGTGTCAATGTAGTTCGCCTAGTGACTTTCTTGGGTCCTACGTCTGCCTTGACCAATTGGTCACGCAGGTTTTTGGATTTTCGAAAAAGACATCAGAGGAGGTACATTCAACTCTGGTACATCTTTGTGACATGCACCTAAGATGATCCAGTGTCATCTGATAATTTTAGCTATTTCAACACTACGTTCCATGTATGTGAAAATAAAAGGAATCCTAGACTGCCTCAACTTGGATTTCTGGTTCACCAGGGTGGCCTGTCTCTCCAGCCGCAGACAGCATCTCTTTGTTCTTTTAATAATTTGTATGGCTAACCCCTTTTAAGGAATTTATCTATCATTGTCTTCATCGTAGTGTCCAGACTCTTTTCATCCGACACTATCCGTCTTGCTCTGAGAAACCGAGAATATGGTATATGTTTTACCATCTTCCTCGGATGACAGCTATTGTATAATAAAATAGTGTTTTTATCTGTGGATTTGGTATACAATTGAGTATGCAGTCTGCATCGGAGAGGACCACCCTAGTGTCCAAAAATTGTATGTCAGTCATAGAAGAAGTCAAAGTGAACTGTAATGCATCCACAATACTGTTCACAAAAATATGAAAATTACGTAATTCAGTCTCACTTCCAGTCCATATGAGGAAGACGTCGTCTATGTATCTCCACCACCGCAACACGTCTGAAGTGGTGGAACAAATACACTCCTCAAAACAACGCATAAATATATTAGCATAGGTCAGGGCCACATTGGACCCCGTGGCCACGCCCCTCTTCTGCGTATAATATGTGTCCTGGAACAAAAAATAGTTGTATCTCAATATGACATTCAGAAGTGATACAATGAAATTAGTGGCTTGTGTGGAATAAGAGGACATTTCCAGCATCTGCGATACAGCTGCAATGCCTTTATCATGATCTATAGCGGTATACAGCGAGACCACATCAAAGGAAGCCAATATTACTGACTGTGTCTGTGTCAAATCAATCTCCTCCAATTTATTAAGAAAGTCAGATGTATCACGTATATATGAAGTACCACCCGTGGAAAAACTTCGTAAGATGACATCAAGAAAGATGGCAATATGGCTAAAGACAGAATCAGAACCTGACACAATAGGACGCCCAGGAAGATCAATCAAGGTTTTGTGTACTTTAGGTAATATGTACAGACGTGGACAAAATTGTTGGTACCCTTTGGTCAATGAAAGAAAAAGTCACAATGGTCACAGAAATAACTTTAATCTGACAAAAGTAATAATAAATTAAAATTCTATAAATGTTAACCAATGAAAGTCAGACATTGTTTTTCAACCATGCTTCAACAGAATTATGTAAAAAAATAAACTCATGAAACAGGCATGGACAAAAATGATGGTACCCCTAGAAAACACAGAACATAATGTGACCAAAGGGACATGTTAATTCAAGGTGTGTCCACTAATTAGCATCACAGGTGTCTACAACCTTGTAATCAGCCATTGGGCCTATATATATGGCTCCAGGTAATCACTGTGTTGTTTGGTGATATGGTGTGTACCACACTCGACATGGACCAGAGGAAGCAAAGGAAAGAGCTGTCTCAAGAGATCAGAAAGAAAATTATAGACAAGCATGTTAAAGGTAAAGGCTATAAGACCATCTCCAAGCAACTAGATGTTCCTGTGAGTACAGTTGCACATATTATTCATAAGTTTAAGATCCATGGGACTGTAGCCAACCTCCCTGGACGTGGCCGCAGGAGGAAAATTGATGACAAATCTAAGAGACGGATAATCCGAATGGTAACAAAAGAGCCTAGAAAGACTTCTAAAGAGATTCAAGGTGAACTTCATGCTCAAGGAACATCAGTGTCAGATCGCACCATCCGTCGTTGTTTGAGCCAAAGTGGACTACATGGGAGACGACCAAGGAGGACACCATTGTTGAAAACGAATCATAAAAAAGCAAGACTGGAATATGCCAAACTACATGTTGACAAGCCACAAAGCTTCTGGGAGAATGTCCTGTGGACAGATGAGACAAAAATCGAAGTTTTTGCCAAGGCACATCAGCTGTATGTTCACAGACGAAAAAATGAAGCATATCAAGAAAAGAACACTGTCCCTACTGTGAAACATGGAGGAGGCTCTGTTATGTTCTGGGGCTGCTTTGCTGCGTCTGGCACAGGGTGTCTTGAATCTGTGCAGGGTACAATGAAATCTCAAGACTATCAAGGAATTCTAGAGAGAAATGTACTAGCCAGTGTCAGAAAGCTTGGTCTCAGTCGCAGGTCATGGGTCTTGCAACAGGACAATGACCCAAAACACACCGCTAAAAACACCCAAGAATGGCTAAGAGGAAAAAATTGGACTATTCTAAAGTGGCCTTCTATGAGCCCTGACCTCAATCCTATTGAGCATCTTTGGAAGGAGCTGAAACATGCAGTCTGGAAAAGGCACCCTTCAAACCGGACACAACTGGAGCAGTTTGCTCATGAGGAGTGGGCCAAAATACCTGCTGAGAGGTGCAGATGTCTCATTGACAGTTACAGGAAGCGTTTGATTGCAGTGATTGCCTCAAAAGGTTGCGCAACAAAATATTAAGTTAGGGGTACCATCATTTTTGTCCATGCCTGTTTCATGAGTTTATTTTTTTACATAATTCTGTTGAAGCATGGTTGAAAAACAATGTCTGACTTTCATTGGTTAACATTTATAGAATTTTAATTTATTATTACTTTTGTCAGATTAAAGTTATTTCTGTGACCATTGTGACTTTTTCTTTCATTGACCAAAGGGTACCAACAATTTTGTCCACGTCTGTATATGACTGGAGTCACTGGATGAGTCACCGGTTGAGTCACAGTAAGATAATCTGCAAGACCTTTGTCAATGGTTCCTGCTGTTATCGCGTTGGATAGATTCTGCTTTATCACATTGCCTATATCAAATTTTGGGTCAGAGTGTATGACACAATAGACATTAGTGTCTTTGAGCTGCCTCAGTACCTCTGCAATATATTTGTGAGTATCAAGAATGATAACAGTGCCGCCCTTGTCGGCCGGCTTGATGGTAATGCTGGAGTCACTCCTGAGCTGCACAATTGCTTCTACTTCAGCTGATGTGAGATTGGAATGCCCAAAGCCAGAATTCAAATCAGCCATTTTAAGCCTCTCAATCTCAGACTTCAATGCAGACATATATGCCTCAATGGAAGATTCATTCACAATAGGGTTGAAATCACTTTTAGAAGACAGGTTGACCAACCCCAGTGTAAAATCATTCACACAAGGTGTGTCAACCCGCCCCTTGTCCTTAAACCACAATTTCAATTTAATAGATCGAAAAAAAGAGACCAAATCAAGTTCTAATTCAAACCAATTCACATGTGCATTAGGGCAAAAAGAGAGGCCATTGCTAAGTACACTCACTTGAGAAGTGGTAAGTTCTTTGGAAGAAAGGTTGATCACAGTAATTTCTTCCTGTTGTTCTGTATCTTGTTCGTGGCTGTGAGTGTCCTGCTGCTGCGCAGTTTTCCTGGATCTAAGTCTGTGGCCACCTCTCCTGATTCGACGTGATCTTGTATTTCTGCAGTCCAATTGATCCCTAAAAAATATTTCTCATTTGCTGGAGATACCTGTGTATTTATGCGTTTCTTTCTTGTATCCCTCACTGTTGCATTACGAACACCATTATTCTGCCATGCATAAAAGTCACTAGGAAAACTACATTGACACAGCCGAGCATGGGCTGCTTCCCGTGTCTCGGCTGTGTGAATTGTAGATATATATGCAAAGGCAGTTGTTTCACACATCCGGACTCAGGTTCCATTCACCCTATACGTTTTCACCTAACATGCAATTCTGACCATGTTATTTATGTTTTATCATGTCCGTGCAACTTACTTTATGTTGGTGAGACCTCTACTGATTTAAAAACACAGTTGAACAATCATCGCAACACCATTAGAAAAAATCGCCTTGTCTTACCTATATACAGACATTTCTCGGAATTAAAACACAAAGAGAAAGATCTGAGATGTTGGATCGTGGATCATGTCCCAGTGCCCAGAAGAGGGGGTAATAGGGTTCATCTCCACCAGAAAAAACAACTATAATGGATTTATAAACTAAATAGCCTTAGGCCTAATGGCCTTAATGTGGATTTTAGGATTTCAAGGGTATAGGGATTAAGTGGCCTGCCTTCTGCCCCTGGCATTTGGTCGATATGCCTACTGTTAACTGGGTAGTAATACCAGGATGAGTATATGTTTTTAACATATTTTTTATCTACTGGTTATACTTATACTCTTTTTCTTTCTCTTTCTAGATGATTTTTGGAAGAGGGATCGAGATCGGGATGGATTGGTGATTTATGCTGACAGATAGTGAATGTGACTTCCTTTAGTCATCCATATTTTTATTTATTTATAGCATGCCCAGGTTGTGTTGAGAATATATATATCAGAACAGCATTATGACAAGTCGATGTATATGTTGTATTATGATTATTTTGAGGAGAACCCTGGACGTCCGGGATATGTTGGTAGAATTTTCGCACTGATATGCGTAGCTCTGCCTTTCTTTCTCTGGTGGTGAGTAAAGTGCACCTAGCAGTGCGTTCTTTTACCATTATGTCCATACAATCCCTATTTGCCCCTGTTTGAATACATATGGTGGCTCAATTTGGATGTGGTGTGGGGCTATTGGGTATGTTGATGACCAATGTGCGCCGGGAGACATATTACCCTTAGCCCTTTTCCAATATGGACACTGGAATGCAAACATGTTACGGCGCATGCGCTCAGGTTAGGTGACTCCAGCTGTCATATACGCGACTTTGTGCATGCGCGATGTAACTACAGGTACGCCGGGATCGGTGTTCTGATCATCAGGTCTACATTGCATCCTTGATCCCTCCTATTGATTACACATGGCACTTTATGACATGTATTGATGTCAACTTTTATCCATGCACTTTACACAGTAATGTATAGATCTACTGGATATTTATTGTTTTATATATACTGCACAAAATAAGAATATGATACCTCGAGGTTTACGTATAAAAAAGAAACCCACCACTACGTATTCTGATGTTTTTATTACACAGTGGCATGATATCCTTATGGAATGCTCATTTCAGTTGATGCGGCTCATTGTTGCATATGAGGAAACCGCACTTAAAGAAATCCATGATAAAATAAAAACATTACAAGAAGGAGTGTCATGTTATGAATTCGACCCTAAGTTTATCAGCATCGATTTGAAATTAAAGGAGAACCTTAATGAATTGGAAAAGAGTCGTATGGACTTCAAACAGGGTAAATTCAATCGTGATCTTTTGGACTACAGCACCAATACAGTGTATACATGGTCTAATAATAAATCGGGTACTCCCCGATCCATTTTGAAAATGTTAAATCGATCAAGGAACAAATGAGACACCAGGGTATCTTTTAGTTCGATTGAAGCGGACTCACATGATGCAGTTTCTGATTCTGTGGAAGATCTGGGAGCCTCCGATTTCTCTGGGGAAGAAAATTCCATGGGCCAGGGTCCAGCGGTTAAGGAAAATATCAATCATAAGATGCAGGCAAAAAACGCAGGGTGGGGAGAACCCATTACAAAAGATCGACGATATCCTGCTTGCCGAAAGTAGCGACTGATGACATACAGGTAATTAACCTTTTATCTAAAATTATTTGACAAGAACAAGTGTTATGTAAAGGTCTTTCTTTTTCCCCGTCCTGCCATTTTGACCTCTATCGCACTATTATAGATGTGAACCGTCTAGCAAGAAATCTGACCCTAAGAAAACATTTTGCCTTCATTGATAAAGATCGAAATACGGAAGAATCGCTGGCTTCTGGTGATATTCCATCAGGGGAGATAATGCTGGACACTGATACATTACTTAATCAGAATATGTTTGATTTCTCTGAACTTATTCAGATCTCCTCATTGCAGGGAATGTATCGAGAGCCAGATAATACATCTATGCAGAACTCTTCTGCTAGTTTCAAAACTTCTAATAGGGATTTTTATCCCATTTAATCTACAGTAGATCCTTGGCTCTCGATAGATACCAAGAGCTGGTGGAGAAAGATCTCTGTTTCTTGCAATATGATATTAAATATAATAGTCACTATAAGAACTTATCCAAAGAGGAACATACAGCTCTCAATAAGCTTTCGGATATGAAGGATGTCATTCGTAGGGCTGATAAGGGGGGAGCAGTGGTGTTGCTGGATAGTGAGGTTTACAGAATGCAAATCAATAATATGTTGAGAGATACAAATGTGTATTTACCACTGGCAACTAACCCCCTCCCCCAATATCAGTCCAAGTTACACGACATCCTTCAGGAAGGGGTGTGCCTGGGCATTCTTTCTGAAAAAGAAAAATAATTGATATATGTGGAACACCCGAGTACACCTATGTTCCATGCTCTCCCTAAGGTGCACAAGGAGGGTTTTCCTCCACCTTTAAGACCAATTGTGTCAGGAATAGGATCATATTCGGTATATCTTTCGGAATGGGTCGACTCCTTGTTGCAACCCCTTGTGCCTCTTATACCGGGCTATCTTAAAGACACATGTAGCGTTCTCCAGAATTTCCATCAATTTACATGGCAAAAAGAGTTTATATGGGTTACTGCCGATATCAATTCGCTATATACCAACATCCCACATTATTTGGCCGTTTTAGCTTTAAAATGGTTTTTGGATATGTATAGCAATTATACCCTGGAACTCCGTGATTATATTTTTATTTGCACAGATTTTTTGCTTAAACATATTTTTTTTTATGTTCAATGGTTTTTATTATTTACAAATATCCGGAGTTTCAATGGGTGCGAAATTTTCACCTTCGGTGGCCAATGTATTTATGGCATGGTGGGAAAATAGCTTTTTGTTTTCAGACAGTAACCCATACTCGATGTCCATGAAATGGTATGGGCGCTTTATTGATGACATGTTATGGGTATGGCAGGGTAATGCAAAAGATCTAATGCTATTTGTGGAGTACTTAAACAACTGTGTTCCCTCTATTAAACTCACTATGGTCAGCGATTTTTACTCGATTGTATTTTTGGACCTTTTATTGTGGGGTGATCGAGGGAATCATAAAGTTTGTACTTGTACGCATCGTAAAACTACTGCGGGCAACACTTTGCTCCATGCATCATCCTGCCATCCCCCTCATGTAGCCAACAATATTCCTAGAGGGGAAATGTTAAGGGCTCAACGTAATTGCTCCACTTTGAATCTGTTTTTGAGGGAAGCCTCTGATATTTCAGCAAGGTGGCAGATTAGGGGATATCCAATGGAAAACATTCGCAGGGTGAGAGAACATGCGATTGTTATGGACAGAGATTCACTTATATTCGCTCGACCTAAGAACATGAAGCAAAACGATAGGAAAAAATCGAAGAGAAGAAAATATGATCGATCTCGTGTTCGAAGTTTAAGCGATCCTGTTACTTTCGTTACGAATTATAGTACCGAATATCCCCGTATCTGCAACATATTGCGTAAACATTTTCCGGTGATAGGTTTTGATGAAGGCTGGGGGGACATTGCAGAGGCAATGTCCCCCCATAGCGAAAAAAGCACCAACTATTGGACAAAAAGTGAGTCCTAGCTTATTTTTGGAGAACGCGATTTGTGAACCAGTATGGCTAACTACAAAGGGGAACTTTAAATGTGGAAGCAAGAAATGTATTTGCTGCTCACACATGTCAGTTAGAAAAAAAAATTGTATCCACATCAAATGGTAGTACACATGAATTGCGACAATACATTAATTGCAATACAGAATATGTTGTGTATGTCATTACTTGTCAAACCTGCGCGTTGCAATACTTGGGATGTACTATAAACCAGCTCAAAGTCAGAATTCGCAAACATCTTCGTGACATCCCGCTTGTTGCAACGTGCAATGTCTCTGCAGCCACATCACACTTCGCGATAGTCCACAAGGGCGATACCTCTGCGTTTTTGGTACAAGGTATCAAAAGAGTTACTACACCAGTTAGAGGGGGAGATCGCAGACAAAAACTTTTTAGTAGAGAGACATACTGGATGTTTAATCTTGGAACATGTATACCTAAGGGGTTGAACAGAAAACATGATTTAACCCTACAATATACATAATATGATTTTCACATGTATTGGGTTTCCGTTCCACCTGATTGAATCTCCTCCCCTCTGTCAAGTTTTGCTAGTCACCAGGTATTGACCCCAGGTTATGGGGATTATTCAATCAGGTGGGCATGTCTTGTACCTGTGTATAAAATGGAGGTTTTTAGTATATTTGTTTGTCTTGATGAAGGGCTAAGATGTTATAGCCCGAAACGCGTCACAGCAAAGTGTCCTATTTGATGTCGGATTTTATGGAAGTCGAATAAAGCCTTTTTATTAAGGAGAGCTGGAATCCTTTGACTTTTCCATATATATATATATATATATATATATATATACACACAATATATGTATATTTCTTATCTCATGCCACCACTTACCATCACTTAATGTTCTTACTTCTTACATCAATAATAGGGACAACAACTTGCAGATCTCCACTGGTGATTTTTTTTTTGTCATTTCAAATTGGCATGTCAGAAGATACTTAAAAGTTTGCCAGCAGTTTTCACCATGCTAAACAGTTGAGAGCACTAGGTAGGAGTGGGGGACAGCAGAACATAAACATACCTTTTGTGGAGTTTTTCTTATCAGGTGTAGAGTGACTATAAAGTTTTATTCTGCCAGATTCTTCTCCTGAAAGTGCAACTGAGGCGGAGCTTCACTCAGGAGACCATTACATCTGTCACTTAGCTATGTTCATCTGACCCAGAGATCACGTGTACTAGTAAACAGGAGAAGACTAGGCTATAGGGAAATGCCTGCTGCTGGTATCGGTCTGACAATAACCTTGGTCAAGAGTGATGCTGTTTGTGAAAGGAAAAAAAACAATCAGACCCCTTTTTCTAATTTTTGACAACTCGTGGTACTTTTCAGTAGGAACAAAAACAGTGTAAAGTCCTTGATGTGAGCACTCATATTGTAGAATGTAGACAAAAATGAGCATTCGCTGTATTACGTCTTCTCTATATTAAAAAAATTGACTTGTTTTCTAAAATAGCCACACTACTTGTCGTAATCATTACAGAAATACAATGTGAACTGAAATATAGGATATAAAATAATAATAATAATAATAATCCCCAAGATCTTGAACAAATTTGAAGTCAAGTGGCTTTGCAGACATGACACATTCTGGTAACATACTCTGCAGATTATATCCTCTTTATCCATCCACCTGTCAGTCTGTATAGTCCTGTTGATAAACTCAGTCTTTCACATTCAGCTACAATAAATAACACATTTGCCTACACTTCTTCTCTCTCATTATTCACCAGTATTATACCTTTTATTCCATCTGCTGTGACTTTCTACACTTACCTCATTGCACTGAAGTCTATGATTCCCTTGAAAAGAGCTTTTTGTCTGCATTAAAAAGGCAAAGTGCTGCATAATTCCTACGGCAAAGACTCATGAGTCACCTGGTGCACAAATTTCAGATGAAACCCTCTCTTTTTGGGATTAGATCTTTTGCATAATAAAAGACCTTCACAATACCTAATGATATGTGGAGCTCATCATCCAGATGCTTGGTTTAAGGAAATGTTCTTTTTTTAAGTGAATGATTTTCTCACATTGGTAAAACTCTATTTTACATATATTTGAACATATATTAATAGGAAAGGAGAGAGAGTTGTCATAGACTGTCATGCTTAATTACAAAGAAATTACCATTTTATTGATCTTACTTTGAAGCTGGAAGCTGGACATGGGATATCCTTTTTAGTCTTTATGAAAGCAATCCTATAAATTGTGGAAACATGAACGTACTGCAGACATTTACATACAGATAATTTCATACAGTTTATCTACGCTGCATTCTCTATGAGTTTACAGATCTTGTGAAATCTGAAAAGTACTGATAGCGCCATTTCTTTCCACGCTTACTCCATGCTTCTGCAGGAGCTTACCGATTTTCTAATTGCTCAGTGCACACCAACGAGAGGTTACCATCTTCAAATCCAAAAATTCATACCTCAAAACTTTCACAATTTACCTTGGTTTAATTATTAGACTCAAATGGACTGCTTGTAGAGATATCTTCTAATAATAATAATTATATTATAATAATAATAATAATAATTAATAATTTTCGCATGACCCTGCTGTTAACATTGAGGGTTTTTCACTATTTAGGAAAGACAGGTTCAATAGGAAAGGCGGTGGCATGTGCCTGTATGTGAGGCGTGATCTGAAGACAAGTTTGAAAGAGGCAAATGTGAGTGAGGATGGTGAGGCTGTGGAAACCTTATGGGTGGAAGTTCAAACAGATATAAACACTGAAAAAATAATACTTGGTGTAATCTATAGACCCCCTAACATCACAGAGGAGATAGAAACTCAATTGTATAACCAAATAGAGCGGGCTGGTACAGTGGACATAATGGGAGATTTTAACTTCCCAGACATTGACTGGGGTCATGGTTCTGCCTCAACCGCAAAGGGGAGAAAATTCCTCAACTTGCTGCAGGACCACTTTATGGGCCAGTTTGTAGAAGCTCCCACTAGAGGCGATGCTCTGTTGGATCTGGTAATTTCTAATGATGCAGAGCTTGTTGGAAATGTTACTGTTCAAGAAACACTAGGTAATAGTGGCCACAGTATAATTATATTCCCCCTAAACTATAAGAAGCAAACTCTGTCAGGCAGAGCAAAGACACCGAATTTTAAAAAGGCTAATTTCCTTGAGTTGAGGGCAGCATTTCAGGGCATAGACTGGGAGCAGCTACTGTCACATAATAGTACTGAGGGTAAATTGGAGAGCTTTAAATCCACTTTAAGTATTTGCATTAAAATATATAAATTCTAAAAAACCAAGGTCCGAGCAGGTAGGTTCCCTAAATAATGGTAAGGGGGGGGGGGGGGGGGAGGGTAGTCACTGAAGATAAGAAAAAGGCAGAGTTACTAAATGAGATTTTTTAGCTCTGTATATAAAAAAGAAGAGAAAGGAGCTGATATCTGTGGTGCTGGGGCTGTTAGTACATCCAGTAATATACCCAATTGGCTAACTGTAGATATGGTCCAAGAGAAGTTAAATAAGGTAAATGTGAACAAGGCTCCGGGTCCAGATGGATTACACCCTAGAGTGCTTAAAGAGCTCAGTTCAGTCATTGCTGTGCCCCTGTTTATAATCTTTAAAGATTCTCTAGGTACTGGTACAGTGCCAAGTGATTGGTGCAAGGCAAATGTGGTGCCCATATTCAAAAAAGGATCTAGGTGCTTCACAGGTAACCTACAGGCTTGGAAATTATAGTTTGTAATTGGATTGAAAATTGGCTGTAGGACTGCGTCCAGAGAGTTATGGTCAATGATTCCTATTCAGAATGGTCCCGGGTTATAAGTGGTGTACCCCAAGGTTCAGTGCTGGGCCCTTTATTATTTAATTTAATTATTAATGATATTGAGGACAGGATTAATAGAACCATTTCTCTTTTTGCAGATGACACTAAGCTATGTAGTACTGTACAGTCTTTGGAAAAGGTCCATAAACTACAAGCTGACTTGAACACTCTGAGTGCTTGGGCAAATGAGGTTCAATGTGGATAAATGTAAAGTTATGCATCTTGGTAGTAATGATCTCTGTGCTTCATATGTCCTAGGTGATGTTGCACTGGGTGAGTCACTTATAGAGAAGGATTTGGGTGTTCTTGTAGATGGTAGATTAAATAACAGCATACAATGTCAGGCCACCAGGATTTTGTCATGCATTAAATGAGGCATGGACTCGCAGGGCAGGGGTGTGATATTACCACTTTACAAAGTGTTGGTGCAGCCTCATCTGGAATATGCAGTTCAGTTCTGGGCACCAGTCCATAAAAAAGACACACTGCGGCTGGAAAAAGTACAGAGGCGAGCGACTAAACTGATAAGGGGCATGGAGGGTCTTAGTTATGAAGAAAGATTAAAAGCATTGAATTTATTTAGTCTTGAGACGTCTAAGATGGGACATGATTAACCTATACAAATATATAAATGGTCCATACAAAAAATATGATGAAAAACTGTTACATGTAAAATGCCCTCAAAAGACAAGGGGGCACTGCCTCCGACTGGAGAAGAAAAAGTTCAGTCCCGAGAAGTGTGAATCTGTGGAATAGACTTCCTCAGGACGTGGTCACAGCAGGAACAGTGGACAGTTTTAAAAAGGGTTTAGAGATAAATTCTTAAACCTAAACAACATTAATGCTTATGAAAGCGTGTAGAAATCTGAGTCTCACTTCCTTCTGGGATTCACGTCCCAACCTATTCCTTGGTTGAACTTGATGGACATATGTCTTTTTTCAACTGTATCAACTATGTAACTATATTTATATAGCGCCACCATATTCTGCAGCGCTTTACAATTCAGTGGATTCATGTACAAAACAATAGACATCACAAAGTTGCCGACTAGTAGGCAACTGAAACACTAGGAGTCTTTTTATTCCAATTGTTGACAATGTGAGGACCTCTTCACATATGTCCATTGATCTGGTTCCAGCATTTTTTACTTCAAGAAAATTTAGACTAGAACCTTCAGAATCACAGGTGCATATCCATGAAGCAAACATGATTATAAAAAAGAAAATGGGTGCACGCCATTATACATACAAACAATAGAGCTAAGAAATGGGGATCATTCTAAATAAAAGTGGTGTAATACCTACTATAAATGAGTCAATGGAAGCTCTTAGTGCACATATTTGATCAAACGTGTGTCTGGCCCATCTACCAGGCGTCAAGGTGACTTCTGTAGATGGGTCTCTAACACTAATATACTGCCTCTCTTTGGACTTACCTAAGCCTACAATATTCAGGGCCGTGTAGGAATCAGCTACATAAGTACTCTGCTCAGAAGTCCCAGGTAGAGGGGTGTGTTCAGTCTAAAAGATAGAGCTGGTCTAAAGATGTAGCTGGTTCCTACACGGATGTGGATCCGTCTTACAAATGCATTGCAAGGATGGATCCATCTCTCAGCTTGTCATGCGGACAGATGGATCCGTCTTGTATCTTTTTTTACATTTTTACCGATCTGCGCATGCGCAGGCCGTAAGGACGGATCCGGTATTCCGGTATTTTGAATGCCGGATCTGGCACTAATACATTCCTATGGGAAAAAATGCTGGATCCGGCATTCAGGCATGTCTTCAGTTTTTTTCACCAGAGATAAAACCGTAGCATGCTACGGTTTTCTCTTTTGCCTGATCAGTCAAAACGACTGAACTGAAGACGTCCTGATGCATCCTGAATGGATTATTCTCCATTCAGAATGCATGGGGATATGCCTGATCAGTTCTTTTCCGGTATAGAGCTCCTGTGACGGAACTCTATGCCGGAAAAGAAAAACGCTAGTGTGAAAGTAGCCTTAATTGGGAGCAGCAGTGGTACAGTGTGGATGTGAAAAGGGTAGGTTAATCGAGGCATGTTGCCACAATACTAGTGGCAACGGTAGCAGCACAACAACAGACAGCAGTAGAATATGTGTATGCAGCTGTGTGGGAGTAATAGTAGTAGTAGTAGTAGTGGCACTGTAATGACCGGTGTCACGCACAGGGAGGAAAACAGGGAAAGCCCTGCCCAAGGGAGAGGGAAAGGTGGTGACCCCTAACTCACCTTGCGGCTGGCACCTGACTGCCCTGACGTCCCTAGACGGGTTCCTCACCCGTGCGGCGATCACGTGCCTAAACCCTGGCTTTCCCGGAAATGAGCCCTAGATAGTGAACGGGCCGGTGGGATCGCTAGTCCGCACCACTGCACTAAGAGGGAAACACCAGGGAGAGGACAGACAAATACAGACAAACACAAACACCCAGGTGGACGACCACAGCAGTCCACAAAGGTCCAACAGGGATCCGGAGGGTAGCGTTCTGAATCAACAGTCAGAGAACGCAGCAACACAGCTCCAGTGGGTCAGGATAGATGTCCAGGCAGGAAGCTCTATCTCTGGCAACCAGAGAAGTGTGAGAGGGGAATATAAGGAGGTTTGGGAGTGCTGGACAAGGAACAGCTGAGGAGAAGGAGCTACGGATCCCTGAGTGAGCCAAAAGGGTTTGCAAAGCAAACTCAGAAAGCTACCATAAGGAAAACAGCCCTATCTTAAATAGAGCGTGCAGCCAACCGCTGCAACTTCCTGACCCCGGGTATAACGGAGTCAGGAGTGGTTCTCGATACCCTCGTGACAGGCACTAGGGGGAGTAGCAAATGTGGTGGTGGCATCAGCAGCAACCATACAGTATAGAACATGATGGCATGCAGGCAGCGGCATTGGTACGATAGGGCTGGCAATTCTTAGTCACAGATCTATTCATTGGCCTCAGCCAGAGGTGTGTGAAAATCCTTACGGATCCATGCCTCATTCATTTTGATAAATCTGATATTTTGTACAAATGTGAACAAATTTGTCCATTTGGCTGTGACAACGCCACCTGCTGTTCTGATAACCCTCTCTGAGATGACACTGGAGGCTGGTCAGGACAATACAGCAAGAGCAAACTGGAGCAGTTTCGGCCACTGTTGCAATCTGGCTGCCCAGAAGTCCATGGAGTCAGGAAATGAGGTACGTACGTACCAGAAAAAGACCATAGTCCAGGTAAGATTGAACCTGTTTGTGTTGGTGGTATGTTTCTGTTTATTTGCATCAGCCTGATGCAACACAAAAACTGTTCCATCATGTTCATGAGACTGTACTGGCTCCGGCGAGAGGGGGGTCACTTGGCTGAGGTGGAGTGGCCTCCTGGTCAGACACAGGGCAGCAGGAGTCTGCATGCCAAACGCTGTGGCAAGCTGTGTGCACTGTGTATTCTGGTAATACAGCAAGTTGGCCTTTTTTCCGGCAAAAGGAAAACATTTCACCATTTTGTTTGGATAGAGAAGGTTTAAAAGCAGTTATCAAGTAATTATCAGATTGCTTCATGCTAACTATATGCCTCTCAGTACATAAGCAAGGAAGCATACAGCTTGCCATGCTCACCAGCATGTCTGAAGACCCAATTCTTTCCATCCCTCCCACCACTGCGACCATTGGTCATCATGGTTAATGTGGTTGTCATTATCATTATCAGCCTCTTGCTCCTCCCCCAGTGATAGCTCCTCATCCACTTACTCCCCCATGGGACTTTGTCTGAGTCCACAACAGCCACAAGGTGGCCAGCAAGATGAATAAGCTGCTTTTCTTCGGTCCCCCAAATGTTGCATCAGCATGAGTGTCTGCTCTTAGATTAATACTTTTTTGGGGGGTATATCGGTGATGCTGCAGTTGTCCCTACTGACAGACCCGGTGGACTTCTCGAAGGGTCTGAATACATGGCATGCGTCTCTGATTTACATTGCTTGTACAGAAGCTCCAGCATATACGAAGTGGAATTCTAGCGAGTTGGAATGTCATGGATGCAATGGGTGCCATGGCAAAGTGTTCTGTCCCTGCAAGTCCAGCAGGGAGCTCCTTGCAACATAGGAATGATTTAAATGCGAGCAGAGTCTCGTACACATGGCCGCACCTTTTGCAAACCCCTGTACTTTTTCGTAAAGCGCTGCATGATTAAATTTTTCAAGTACACCATGCAAGGAGAATGTGTTATTTCCTGAAATGCAGGGTGGCCACGATGTTCCTGCCATTGATGCTGGACTCTTTGCCCAGTTGGATGTTTTCTGCTTGATGCACTTCAGCAGCTGATTGGCTGTGTGGCTATTCTCGCAAAGGCTGATTAGCTTTAATACAGCATGACACTTCACTTTATACATATGGTAGGAGTGAGGGACAGTTGATACAACGCTCTGTCCTTCTTCTGTTAGGGATAGGAGGATGTCCATTGAGGAGGATGTGAAAGAAGTGGTTAAGTGCCTGTTGTAGGAACAAGACAGATATAACACTGAGGTGTCAATAGGACTTGGCCTTATTGCTGTGGTATTGAGTTGCTCCTGTGAGAAACATTGAGCCAGTGGGACATGAAAGACATGTAATGTCTATGCCTATAACAGCTTCTCCTGGTGTCACCGGTGGGCAGTTCAAGGCAGGAATGGCTTTTTTGGAGAAATGATGGCAGCTAGGTATCTTCCAGCACAGCCATCATTTCCCTAAAAGCAGAAGATTCCACTAAGAGGTACTGGACCAACAGCAACTTGGCTAGGTGGGAGTTAAGCTTGCACACCAGCGGATTGTGCACACCAGATGATTGCTGGGTGTGAAAAGATATTATTTATAGAGTTCCTTATGAAACATTAAGGCTGTGCCTTCATATACAGCTGCCCTGGGGTGTCTGGAGGTATGGTGGAGTGTCCATAAGAGGTAAATCTACAATGCCTGCAGAGAGGCGTCGGCGGTACTCCGTGGAGCTAAGGGTGCTGCCCCAGATGGTGCCTCTCAGATAAGCTGGGGCTCTGCCCAAGAGGACTCTGAGGTGCGGGTTTGTGTGGACACCGCTTTTTACATAAATGGGGGTAAATCCCCTTGTGTCTCTCTTGTGGTCCGGGTTTTTATAAGGTAGTGCATCTGGGCAGTGTCTCGCTGCAAGAGCTGTGGGCAGGGGCCGCTAAGAAAGTGTATTATAGTGCATTTGTATGCTTCTAGAAAATACTGATTGAGGTCTGCGATCTATCAGCTTCCACAAAATAGTGATTCAGGTTTTCCATATAACTGCATCCACAAAATTACTGCTTGAGGGTGATATACCAGCTTCAACTACCAACTGATTGAGGCCTGCCATATATCAGCTTCCACAAATACTGCTATTCTCTAGGGCAGTGATGGCGAACCTATGGCACGGGTGCCAGAGGCAGCACTCAGAGCCCTCTCTGTGGGCACCCACACCCTGGAAAAAGTCTATGGTGTACCAATATGCCTTAGACTTTTCCTGCCATTCAGCAGCGCAGGGCGCACTATGAACAGCACAGGCAGCACACTGAATGTAGGCAGGATATTGTAAATAAATGATAAAGTACATGGAAGATAAATTGCTGTGTTGGCACTTTGCGATAAATAAGTGGGTTTATTTTGGGCACTCAGTCTGTAAAAGGTTCACCATCACTGCTCTAGGGACTTTGGCACAGGGTCATTTTGAAAATGACAGGCAGAGGAAGAGGCAGGCTGTTCCGCTGGAGTGATAGGTGATCGGGGAGGTGCACCAGGCCAGACGCTCCAGAGTTGGTTAAGTGGCTCACTCAGCCTTCCGCTTCTGCACCCTCCTCATCCTCTGTATCTGCACCCGCCTCACTCTCTGCTTTCTGCACCCCCAAAGATACCACCACCACCATAGCCCCTCCACTCGAGGTAGCAACGGCCGCCACCCAGCGATCTGACTACAGTACCCAGATCAGCTCAAGGAAGGTGGTCACCACTGTTACTGCCTACTTCCAGATCTCTAATGTCAGTGGGGGTGAACGATGATGACGTGTCAATGGACGTCACGTGGGTGCCCTTAACAAAGCAAGAGGAAGAGGAGTTCAGAGGGAGAGACGGAGCAGCAGATAGGGAGGAGAAGGAGGAGAAGCAGGCAAAACTTGCAGTGCACAGGAGGCAAAAAGCAGACTGCAAATGTATCTGGAGCAAGCCATCCACCATGCAAGGTCACATCTTGCGCTCCCAGGAGGCCAGCACATGGCTCTGCAGTGTGGGCTTTTTTTAACGTGTCAGCTGCTGACAATAGTGTTGCCATCTGCAGCCTGTGCTGTCAACACATAAGTCGCGGTAAGCCCAACACTCACCTAGGGACGACTGCCTTAAGAAGGCACCTGGCCTCCCATCACGAGCCCAGTGGGAGCAATGCCGTTAAAACCCACAAAGCCACACTCCCGGCGCTCTACGTCCTGCCTCTTCTCCTTCTCCTCCCATTTGTCCATCACTCCACCTTTTACCGTGCAGTCGTCGCGTTCATCTGGAACAAGGCAGGCTTCCGTAGCCCAAATGTTAGAGCGTAGCCCTCCAACTACTGCCATATAAATTGGTGGACTCGGAGGCCTTTAGAAAATGTATAGCCATTGGCACAATGCAATGGAAGGTCCCCGGAAGGAAATATTTCTCCCAGAAGGGCATCCCTGAACTATATGGCCATGTTCAGAGGCAAGTTAATATATCTCTGGCACACATTGTCGGTAACAAGATACATCTTACCACAGACACGTGGTCTAGTAAACACGGGCAGGGAAGGTACCTAATTTTTACTGCCCACTTGGTGAACTTTCTGATGGCAATCAAGCATGTAACCCGTGGCACCCGTGTGGATTTGGTGTTACCGCCACGGATTGCATGCATGCCTGCCTCTTCTTCTCCTCCTTCTACTTAATCCTTCATCTCCTCCTCTGCTGACTCCTCCTTTTCCACTGCTACTGCCTTTCTGCTGCATTCCCCAAGCTCCCCAGAACCTATTCGACGTACCAGGTGAGATGTTGCCATGCTGTGCTGCAGCTGTTGTGCCTGGAAGCCAAGAGCCACACTGGTCCTGCACTGCTTTCAGCTCTGCGGTCACAGGCCGATTAGTGGCTAACCCCACTTAACTCCTTAAGGACCGAGCTCATTTTCACCTTAAGGACCAGGCCATGTTTTGCAAATCTGAACAGTGTAATTTTATGTGGTGATAACTTTAAAACGCTTTGACTTATCCAGGCCATTCTGAGACAGTTTTTTCATCACATATTGTACTTCATGACACTGGTAAAATGGAATAAAAAAAAATCTTTTTTATTTATAAAAAATACAAAATTCGCAAAAATTTGGGAAAAAATAGCAAATTTCCGAGTTTCAATTTCTCTACTTCTATAATACATAGTAATACCTCCAAAAATAGTTATTACTTTACATTCCCCATATGTCTACTTCATGTTTGGATCATTTTGGGAATGACATTTTAGTTTTTGGGGACGTTACAAGGCTTAGAAGTTTAGAAGCAAATCTTGAAATTTTTCTGAAATTTTCGAAAACCCAGTTTTAAGGGACCAGTTCAGGTCTGAAGTCACTTTGTGAGGCTTACATAATAGAAACCACCCAAAAACCCTACACCCCTCAAGGTATTCAAAACTGATTTTACAAACGTCGTTAACCCTTTAGGTGTTCCACAAGAGATAATCGAAAATGGAGATAAAATTTCAGACTTTAGATGTTTGGGCAAATTTTCCATTTTAATCCATTTTTTCCAGTAAAAAAGCAAGGGTTAACAGCCAAACAAAATGCTATATTTATTGCTCCGATTCTGTAGTTTGCAGAAATACCCCATATATGGCCGTAAACTACTGGACAGGCATAGGGTAGGGCGTAGAGGGAAAGGTGCGCCATGTGGTTTTAGGAAGGCAGATTTTGCTGGACTGGTTTATTTACACCATGTCCCATTTGTAGCCCCCCTGATGCACCCTAGAGTAGAAACTCCATAAAAGTGACCCCATCTAAGAAACTACACCCCTCAAGGTATTCAAAACTGATTTTACAAACTTTGTTAACCCTTTAGATGTTGCACAAGAGTTATTGGCAAATGGAGATAAAATTTGAGAATTTAGATTTTTGGGCTAATTTTCCATTTTAATCCATTTTTTCCAGTAACAAAGCAAGGGTTAACAGCCAAATAAAATGCTATATTTAATGCCCCGATTCTGTAGTTTGCAGAAACACCCCATATATGGCCGTAAACTACTGGAGAGGCACAGGGTAGGGCGTAGAGGGAAAGGTGCTCCGTGTGGTTTTAGGAAGGCAGATTTTGCTGGACTGGTTTATTTACACCATGTCCCATTTGAAGCACCCCTAGAGTAGGAACTCCATAAAAGTGACCACATCTAAGAAACTACACCCCTCAAGGTATTTAAAACTGATTTTACAAACTTTGTTAACCCTTTAGGTGTTGCACAAGAGTTATTGGCAAATGGAGATGGAAAATTTGCCCAAAAAATATATTTCTAAAATTTTATTTTAATCCATTTTTTACAGTAACAAAGCAAGGGCGGCTACTCCAGACCAGGGTCAGTAAGGAACGTATTTTGCTGGATTTATGCATTTTAACTTGTTTTCTCTCCCCCTGCAGTTTATGTGGTGTGGGGTGACACTCAGGTTCACATAGCCTTACCGGCTATTGTGTCTTGCTTTTAATTGCCCTGTGTGTATCCCTGACAATAACCCCACCTCACTGAAACTGCTATAACTGTGGGTGGTGGTGGTGGTGGGGGGTACTAGTCCCTTATTTGGTCTGGAGCCTTTTCTCAGTTTTTATATAAATGTCTGTTAACACTATCGTCTTTCTATGATAACTGCTTTCGTGTACATGTTTTTATGATATACTGCTGATGAATATCTAATAAAGAAATCATTGATTATGATAACCTCTTGTGTGGTAGCTTTTCTTAGCATTTATAGGTGATATACGAATAACTCCATGTGAGATATTTATGATAGTAACTCTTTTTTGGTGTTTAACAAAGCAAGGGTTAACAGCCTAAACTACTGGACTGGCACACGGTAGGGTGTAGAGGGAAAGGTGCGCCGTGTGGTTTTTGGAAGGCATATTTTGCTGGACTGGTTTATTCACAGCATGTCCCATTTGAAGCCCCCCCTGATGCACCCCTAGAGTAGAAACTCCATAAAAGTGACCCCATTTTGGAAACTACGGGATAAGGTGGCAGTTTTGTTGGGACTATATTTAGGCTACATATGATTTTTGGTTTATCTATATTAAATTTTTGTGAGGCAAGGTTACAAAAAAATAGAAATTCTGAAATGTCATCTCCATTTGCCATAAACTGTTGAGTAGGGATGAGCGAACTCGAACTGTATAGTTCGGGTTCGTACCGAATTTTGGGGTGTCCGTGACACGGACCCGAACCCGGACATTTTCGTAAAAGTCCGGGTTCGGGTTCGGTGTTCGTCGCTTTCTTCGCGCTTTTGTGACGCTTTCTTGGCGCTTTTTGAAAGGCTGCAAAGCAGCCAATCAACAAGCGTCATACTACTTGCCCCAAGAGGCCATCACAGCCATGCCTACTATTGGCATGGCTGTGATTGGCCAGAGCACCATGTGACCCAGCCTCTATTTAAGCTGGAGTCACATAGCGCCGCCCGTCACTCTGCTCTGATTAGCGTAGGGAGAGGTTGCGGCTGCGACAGTAGGGCGAGATTAGGCAGATTAACTCCTCCAAAGGACTTGATTAACTGATCGATCTGCAGCTGTGGATCATTGAGCTGCTGATCCTCAATTGCTCACTGTTTTTAGGCTGCACAGACCGTTTGTCAGTCTCATTTTTCTGGGGTGATCGGCGGCCATTTTGTGTCTTGTGGTGCGCCAGCACAAGCTGCGACCAAGTGCATTTAACCCTCAATGGTGTGGTTGTTTTTTGGCTAAAGCCTACATCAGGGTGAAGCTGTCACACCAAGTGCATTTAACCAGCAATAGTCTGTTCATTTTTTGGCCATATACAAAATCAGGGGCAAGCTGCGCCTGTCACCAAGTGCATTTAACCCTCAATGGTGTGGTTGTTTTTTGGCTAAAGCCTACATCAGGGTGAAGCTGTCACACCAAGTGCATTTAACCAGCAATAGTCTGTTCATTTTTTGGCCATATACAAAATCAGGGGCAAGCTGCGCCTGTCACCAAGTGCATTTAACCCTCAATGGTGTGGTTGTTTTTTGGCTAAAGCCTACATCAGGGTGAAGCTGTCACACCAAGTGCATTTAACCAGCAATAGTCTGTTCATTTTTTGGCCATATACAAAATCAGGGGCAAGCTGCGCCTGTCACCAAGTGCATTTAACCCTCAATGGTGTGGTTGTTTTTTGGCTAAAGCCTACATCAGGGTGAAGCTGTCACACCAAGTGCATTTAACCAGCAATAGTCTGTTCATTTTTTGGCCATATCCCAGTCTAATTCTGTCACTAAATCCATACCGGTCACCCAGCGCCTAAATACTAGGCCTCAAATTTATATCCAGCTAAATCTGTCCCTAGTGCTGTAGCTGGGCGAGTTATTTAGTGTCCGTTCAAGCACATTTCTTGTTCTGGGTTGAAATACAATTCTCAATTTAGCAATTTCATAATTTAGTGGTTCCTGCTATATCAGAGCTCTTTGAAATCTATCCCAAAAAGGGTATATAATATTGAAGGTGCACATAGGGTCATTCAGAGTAACTTCACACACACCCGCTACTGTGTATTTCCAAGTCTAATTCTGTCACTAAATCCATACCGGTGACCCAGCGCCTAAATACTAGGCCTCAAATTTAATTCCCTCTAAATCTCTCGTTACCCACCGCTGTACTGTTGTTGCTGGGCAAGATATTTAGTGTCCGTCAAAGCACATTTTTTGTTCTGGGTTGAAGTACAATTCCCAATTTAGCAATTTCATAATTTAGTGGTTTCTGCTATATCAGAGCTATTTGAAATCTATCCCAAAAAGGGTATATAATATTGAAGGTGCACATAGGGTCATTCAGAATAACTTCACACACACCCGCTACTGTGTATTTCCAAGTCTAATTCTGTCACTAAACCCATACCTGTCACCCAGCGCCTAAATACTAGGCCTCAAATTTAAATCCCTCTAAATCTCTCGTTACCGTTGTCCTGTTGTAGCTGGGAAAGTTATTTAGTGCCCGTCAAAGCACATTTTTTGTTCTGGGTTGAAGTACAATTCCCAATTTAGCAATTTCATAATTTAGTGGTTCCTGCTATATCAGAGCTATTTGAAATCTATCCCAAAAAGGGTATATAATATTGAAGGTGCACATAGGGTCATTCAGAATAACTTCACACACACCCGCTACTGTGTATTTCCAAGTCTAATTCTGTCACTAAATCCATACCGGTGACCCAGCGCCTAAATACTAGGCCTCAAATTTAATTCCCTCTAAATCTCTCGTTACCCACCGGTGTACTGTTGTTGCTGGGCAAGATATTTAGTGTCCGTCAAAGCACATTTTTGTTCTGGGTTGAAGTACAATTCCCAATTTAGCAATTTCATAATTTAGTGGTTTCTGCTATATCAGAGCTATTTGAAATCTATCCCTAAAAGGGTATATAATATTGAAGGTGCACATAGGGTCATTCAGAATAACTTCACACACACCCGCTACTGTGTATTTCCAAGTCTAATTCTGTCACTAAACCCATACCTGTCACCCAGCGCCTAAATACTAGGCCTCAAATTTAAATCCCTCTAAATCTCTCGTTACCGTTGTCCTGTTGTAGCTGGGAAAGTTATTTAGTGCCCGTCAAAGCACATTTTTTGTTCTGGGTTGAAGTACAATTCCCAATTTAGCAATTTCATAATTTAGTGGTTCCTGCTATATCAGAGCTATTTGAAATCTATCCCAAAAAGGGTATATAATATTGAAGGTGCACATAGGGTCATTCAGAATAACTTCACACACACGCTTCTGTGCATTTCCAAGTCTAATTCTGTCACTAAATCCATACCGGTGACCCAGCGCCTAAATACTAGGCCTCAAATTTAATTCCCTCTAAATCTCTCGTTACCCACCGCTGTACTGTTGTTGCTGGGCAAGATATTTAGTGTCCGTCAAAGCACATTTTTTGTTCTGGGTTGAAGTACAATTCCCAATTTAGCAATTTCATAATTTAGTGGTTTCTGCTATATCAGAGCTATTTGAAATCTATCCCTAAAAGGGTATATAATATTGAAGGTGCACATAGGGTCATTCAGAATAACTTCACACACACCCGCTACTGTGTATTTCCAAGTCTAATTCTGTCACTAAATCCATACCGGTGACCCAGCGCCTAAATACTAGGCCTCAAATTTAATTCCCTCTAAATCTCTCGTTACCCACCGGTGTACTGTTGTTGCTGGGCAAGATATTTAGTGTCCGTCAAAGCACATTTTTTGTTCTGGGTTGAAGTACAATTCCCAATTTAGCAATTTCATAATTTAGTGGTTTCTGCTATATCAGAGCTATTTGAAATCTATCCCTAAAAGGGTATATAATATTGAAGGTGCACATAGGGTCATTCAGAATAACTTCACACACACGCTTCTGTGCATTTCCAAGTCTAATTCTGTCACTAAATCCATACCGGTGACCCAGCGCCTAAATACTAGGCCTCAAATTTAAATCCCTCTAAATCTCTCGTTACCCACCACTGTACTGTTGTTGCTGGGCAAGATATTTAGTGTCCGTCAAAGCACATTTTTTGTTCTGGGTTGAAGTACAATTCCCAATTTAGCAATTTCATAATTTAGTGGTTTCTGCTATATCAGAGCTATTTGAAATCTATCCCTAAAAGGGTATATAATATTGAAGGTGCACATAGGGTCATTCAGAATAACTTCACACACACGCTTCTGTGCATTTCCAAGTCTAATTCTGTCACTAAATCCATACCGGTGACCCAGCGCCTAAATACTAGGCCTCAAATTTAAATCCCTCTAAATCTCTCGTTACCCACCGCTGTACTGTTGTTGCTGGGCAAGATATTTAGTGTCCGTCAAAGCACATTTTTTGTTCTGGGTTGAAGTACAATTCCCAATTTAGCAATTTCATAATTTAGTGGTTTCTGCTATATCAGAGCTATTTGAAATCTATCCCTAAAAGGGTATATAATATTGAAGGTGCACATAGGGTCATTCAGAATAACTTCACACACACGCTTCTGTGCATTTCCAAGTCTAATTCTGTCACTAAATCCATACCGGTGACCCAGCGCCTAAATACTAGGCCTCAAATTTAAATCCCTCTAAATCTCTCGTTACCCACCGCTGTACTGTTGTTGCTGGGCAAGATATTTAGTGTCCGTCAAAGCACATTTTTTGTTCTGGGTTGAAGTACAATTCCCAATTTAGCAATTTCATAATTTAGTGGTTTCTGCTATATCAGAGCTATTTGAAATCTATCCCTAAAAGGGTATATAATATTGAAGGTGCACATAGGGTCATTCAGAATAACTTCACACACACGCTTCTGTGCATTTCCAAGTCTAATTCTGTCACTAAATCCATACCGGTGACCCAGCGCCTAAATACTAGGCCTCAAATTTAAATCCCTCTAAATCTCTCGTTACCCACCGCTGTACTGTTGTTGCTGGGCAAGATATTTAGTGTCCGTCAAAGCACATTTTTTGTTCTGGGTTGAAGTACAATTCCCAATTTAGCAATTTCATAATTTAGTGGTTCCTGCTATATCAGAGCTATTTGAAATCTATCCCAAAAAGGGTATATAATATTGAAGGTGCACATTGGGTCATTCAGAATAACTTCACACACACCCGCTACTGTGTATTTTCAAGTCTAATTCTGTCACTAAACCCATACCTGTCACCCAGCGCCTAAATACTAGGCCTCAAATTTAAATCCCTCTAAATCTCTCGTTACCCACCGCTGTACTGTTGTTGCTGGGCAAGATATTTAGTGTCCGTCAAAGCACATTTTTTGTTCTGGGTTGAAGTACAATTCCCAATTTAGCAATTTCATAATTTAGTGGTTTCTGCTATATCAGAGCTATTTGAAATCTATCCCTAAAAGGGTATATAATATTGAAGGTGCACATAGGGTCATTCAGAATAACTTCACACACACGCTTCTGTGCATTTCCAAGTCTAATTCTGTCACTAAATCCATACCGGTCACCCAGCGCCTAAATACTAGGCCTCAAATTTATATCCCGCTGAATTTGAATACAATACATTGGGCCAAATAATATATTTGTTGTTGTGGTGAACCATAACAATGAGAAAAACATCTAGTAAGGGACGCGGACGTGGACATGGTCGTGGTGGTGTTAGTGGACCCTCTGGTGCTGGGAGAGGACGTGGCCGTTCTGCCACATCCACACGTCCTAGTGTACCAACTACCTCAGGTCCCAGTAGCCGCCAGAATTTACAGCGATATATGGTGGGGCCCAATGCCGTTCTAAGGATGGTAAGGCCTGAGCAGGTACAGGCATTAGTCAATTGGGTGGCCGACAGTGGATCCAGCACGTTCACATTATCTCCCACCCAGTCTTCTGCAGAAAGCGCACAGATGGCGCCTGAAAACCAACCCCATCAGTCTGTCACATCACCCCCATGCATACCAGGGAAACTGTCTCAGCCTCAAGTTATGCAGCAGTCTCTTATGCTGTTTGAAGACTCCGCTGGCAGGGTTTCCCAAGGGCATCCACCTAGCCCTTCCCCAGCGGTGAAAGACATAGAATGCACTGACGCACAACCACTTATGTTTCCTGATGATGAGGACATGGGAATACCACCTCAGCATGTCTCTGATGATGACGAAACACAGGTGCCAACTGCTGCGTCTTTCTGCAGTGTGCAGACTGAACAGGAGGTCAGGGATCAAGACTGGGTGGAAGACGATGCAGGGGACGATGAGGTCCTAGACCCCACATGGAATGAAGGTCGTGCCACTGACTTTCACAGTTCGGAGGAAGAGGCAGTGGTGAGACCGAGCCAACAGCGTAGCAAAAGAGGGAGCAGTGGGCAAAAGCAGAACACCCGCCGCCAAGAGACTCCGCCTGCTACTGACCGCCGCCATCTGGGACCGAGCACCCCAAAGGCAGCTTCAAGGAGTTCCCTGGCATGGCACTTCTTCAAACAATGTGCTGACGACAAGACCCGAGTGGTTTGCACGCTGTGCCATCAGAGCCTGAAGCGAGGCATTAACGTTCTGAACCTGAGCACAACCTGCATGACCAGGCACCTGCATGCAAAGCATGAACTGCAGTGGAGTAAACACCTTAAAACCAAGGAAGTCACTCAGGCTCCCCCTGCTACCTCTTCTGCTGCTGCCGCCTCGGCCTATTCTGCTGCTGCCGCCTCGGCCTCTTCCTCCGCCTCTGGAGGAACGTTGGCACCTGCCGCCCAGCAAACAGGGGATGTACCACCAACACCACCACCACCACCTCCGTCACCAAGCGTCTCAACCATGTCACACGCCAGCGTTCAGCTCTCCATCTCACAAACATTTGATAGAAAGCGTAAATTCCCACCTAGCCACCCTCGATCCCTGGCCCTGAATGCCAGCATTTCTAAACTACTGGCCTATGAAATGCTGTCATTTAGGCTGGTGGACACAGACAGCTTCAAACAGCTCATGTCGCTTGCTGTCCCACAGTATGTTGTTCCCAGCCGGCACTACTTCTCCAAGAGAGCCGTGCCTTCCCTGCACAACCAAGTATCCCATAAAATCAAGTGTGCACTGCGCAACGCCATCTGTAGCAAGGTCCACCTAACCACAGATACGTGGACCAGTAAGCACGGCCAGGGACGCTATATCTCCCTAACTGCACACTGGGTAAATGTAGTGGCAGCTGGGCCCCAGGCGGAGAGCTGTTTGGCGCACGTCCTGCCGCCGCCAAGGATCGCAGGGCAACATTCTTTGCCTCCTGTTGCCACCTCCTCCTTCTCGGCTTCCTCCTCCTCTTCTTCCACCTGCTCATCCAGTCAGCCACACACCTTCACCACCAACTTCAGCACAGCCCGGGGTAAACGTCAGCAGGCCATTCTGAAACTCATATGTTTGGGGGACAGGCCCCACACCGCACAGGAGTTGTGGCGGGGTATTGAACAACAGACCGACGAGTGGTTGCTGCCGGTGAGCCTCAAGCCCGGCCTGGTGGTGTGTGATAATGGGCGAAATCTCGTTGCAGCTCTGGGACTAGCCAATTTGACGCACATCCCTTGCTTGGCGCATGTGCTGAATTTGGTGGTGCAGAAGTTCATTCACAACTACCCCGACATGTCAGAGCTGCTGCATAAAGTGCGGGCCGTCTGTTCGCGCTTCCGGCGTTCACATCCTGCCGCTGCTCGCCTGTCTGCGCTACAGCGTAACTTCGGCCTTCCCGCTCACCGCCTCATATGCGACGTGCCCACCAGGTGGAACTCCACCTTGCACATGCTGGACAGACTGTGCGAGCAGCAGCAGGCCATAGTGGAGTTTCAGCTGCAGCACGCACGGGTCAGTCGCACTACAGAACAGCACCACTTCACCACCAATGACTGGGCCTCCATGCGAGACCTGTGTGCCCTGTTGCGCTGTTTCGAGTACTCCACCAACATGGCCAGTGGCGATGACACCGTTATCAGCGTTACAATACCACTTCTATGTCTCCTTGAGAAAACACTTAGGGCGATGATGGAACAGGAGGTGGCCCAGGAGGAGGAGGAGGAGGATGAGGAAGAGGGGTCATTTTTAGCACTTTCAGGCCAGTCTCTTCGAAGTGACTCAGAGGGAGGTTTTTTGCAACAGCAGAGGCCAGGTACAAATGTGGCCAGCCAGGGCCCACTACTGGAGGACGAGGAGGACGAGGATGAGGAGGAGGTGGAGGAGGATGAGGATGAAGCATGGTCACAGCGGGGTGGCACCCAACGCAGCTCGGGTCCATCACTGGTGCGTGGCTGGGGGGAAAGGCAGGACGATGACGATACGCCTCCCACAGAGGACAGCTTGTCCTTACCCCTGGGCAGCCTGGCACACATGAGCGACTACATGCTGCAGTGCCTGCGCAACGACAGCAGAGTTGCCCACATTTTAACCTGTGCGGACTACTGGGTTGCCACCCTGCTGGATCCACGCTACAAAGACAATGTGCCCACCTTACTTCCTGCACTGGAGCGTGATAGGAAGATGCGCGAGTACAAGCGCACGTTGGTAGACGCGCTACTGAGAGCATTCCCAAATGTCACAGGGGAACAAGTGGAAGCCCAAGGCCAAGGCAGAGGAGGAGCAAGAGGTCGCCAAGGCAGCTGTGTCACGGCCAGCTCCTCTGAGGGCAGGGTTAGCATGGCAGAGATGTGGAAAACTTTTGTCAACACGCCACAGCTAACTGCACCACCACCTGATACGCAACGTGTTAGCAGGAGGCAACATTTCACTAACATGGTGGAACAGTACGTGTGCACACCCCTCCACGTACTGACTGATGGTTCGGCCCCATTCAACTTCTGGGTCTCTAAATTGTCCACGTGGCCAGAGCTAGCCTTTTATGCCTTGGAGGTGCTGGCCTGCCCGGCAGCCAGCGTTTTGTCTGAACGTGTATTCAGCACGGCAGGGGGCGTCATTACAGACAAACGCAGCCGCCTGTCTACAGCCAATGTTGACAAGCTGACGTTCATAAAAATGAACCAGGCATGGATCCCACAGGACCTGTCCGTCCCTTGTCCAGATTAGACATTAACTACCTCCCCATAACCATATATTATTGGACTCCAGGGCACTTCCTCATTCAATCCTATTTTTATTTTCATTTTACCATTATATTGCGATGCTACCCAAAGTTGAATGAACCTCTCCTCTGCCTGTGTGCTAGGCCTAAATATATGCCAATGGACTGTTGCAGTGGTGGCTGACATGAAGCCTGATTCTCTGCTATGACATGCAGACTAATTCTCTGCTGACATGAAGCCAGATTGTCTGTTACGGGACCTCTCTCCTCTGCCTGGGTGCTGGGCCTAAATTTATGACCATGGACTGTTGCAGTGGTGGCTGACGTGAAGCCTGATTCTCTGCTATGACATGCAGACTGATTCTCTGCTGACATGAAGCCAGATCGTCTGTTACGGGACCTCTCTGCTCTGCCTGTGTGCTAGGCCTAAATATATGCCAATGGACTGTTGCAGTGGTGGGTGACGTGAAGCCTCATTCTCTGCTATGACATGCAGACTGATTCTCTGCTGACATGAAGCCAGATTGTCTGTTACGGGACCTCTCTGCTCTGCCTGTGTGCTAGGCCTAAATATATGCCAATGGACTGTTGCAGTGGTGGGTGACGTGAAGCCTCATTCTCTGCTATGACATGCAGACTGATTCTCTGCTGACATGAAGCCAGATCCTCTGTTACGGGAGCTCTCTCCTCTGCCTGGGTGCTGGGCCTAAATTTATGACAATTGACTGTTGCAGTGGTGGGTGACGTGAAGCCTGATTCTCTGCTATGATATGAAGACTGATTCTCTGCTGACATGAAGCCAGATTGTCTGTTACGGGACCTTTCTCCTCTGCCTGGGTTCTGGGCCTAAATTTATGAAAATTGACTCTTACAGTGGTGGGTGACGTGAAGCCTGATTCTAGGCTATGATATGAAGACTGATTCTCTGCTGACATGAAGCCAGATTGTCTGTTACGGGACCTTTCTCCTCTGCCTGGGTTCTGGGCCTAAATTTATGAAAATTGACTCTTACAGTGGTGGGTGACGTGAAGCCTGATTCTCTGCTATGATATGAAGACTGATTCTCTGCTGACATGAAGCCAGATTCTCTGTTACGGGACCTCTCTCCTCTGCCTGGGTGCTGGGCCTAAATTTATGACAATGGACTGTTGCAGTGGTGGCTGACGTGAAGCCTGATTCTCTGCTATGACATGCAGACTGATTCTCTGCTGTCATGAAGCCAGATTGTCTGTTACGGGACCTCTCTGCTCTGCCTGTGTGCTAGGCCTAAATATATGCCAATGGACTGTTGCAGTGGTGGCTGACGTGAAGCCTCATTCTCTGCTATGACATGCAGACTAATTCTCTGCTGACATGAAGCCAGATTGTCTGTTACGGGACCTCTCTCCTCTGCCTGGGTGCTGGGCCTAAATATATGCCAATGGACTGTTGCAGTGGTGGCTGACGTGAAGCCTCATTCTCTGCTATGACATGCAGACTAATTCTCTGCTGTCATGAAGCCAGATTGTCTGTTACGGGACCTCTCTGCTCTGCCTGTGTGCTAGGCCTAAATATATGCCAATGGACTGTTGCAGTGGTGGGTGACGTGAAGCCTCATTCTCTGCTATGACATGCAGACTGATTCTCTGCTGACATGAAGCCAGATTGTCTGTTACGGGACCTCTCTGCTCTGCCTGTGTGCTAGGCCTAAATATATGCCAATGGACTGTTGCAGTGGTGGGTGACGTGAAGCCTCATTCTCTGCTATGACATGCAGACTGATTCTCTGCTGACATGAAGCCAGATTCTCTGTTACGGGACCTCTCTCCTCTGCCTGTGTGTGTGCTGGGCCTAAATATATGCCAATGGACTGTTGCAGTGGTGGCTGACGTGAAGCCTCATTCTCTGCTATGACATGCAGACTAATTCTCTGCTGACATGAAGACAGATTCTCTGTTACGGGACCTCCCTCCTCTGCCTGGGTGCTGGGCCTAAATATATGCCAATGGACTGTTGCAGTGGTGGCTGACGTGAAGCCTCATTCTCTGCTATGACATGCAGACTGATTCTCTGCTGACATGAAGCCAGATTCTCTGTTACGGGACCTCTCTCCTCTGCCTGTGTGTGTGCTGGGCCTAAATATATGCCAATGGACTGTTGCAGTGGTGGCTGACGTGAAGCCTCATTCTCTGCTATGACATGCAGACTGATTCTCTGCTGACATGAAGCCAGATTCTCTGTTACGGGACCTCTCTCCTCTGCCTGTGTGTGTGCTGGGCCTAAATATATGCCAATGGACTGTTGCAGTGGTGGCTGACGTGAAGCCTCATTCTCTGCTATGACATGCAGACTAATTCTCTGCTGACATGAAGACAGATTCTCTGTTACGGGACCTCCCTCCTCTGCCTGGGTGCTGGGCCTAAATATATGCCAATGGACTGTTGCAGTGGTGGCTGACGTGAAGCCTCATTCTCTGCTATGACATGCAGACTAATTCTCTGCTGACATGAAGACAGATTCTCTGTTACGGGACCTCTCTCCTCTGCCTGGGTGCCGGGGCCTAAATATCTGAGAATGGACTGTTCCAGTGGTGGGTGACGGGAAGCCAGATTCTCTGCTATGGAACCTCTCTCCAATTGATTTTGGTTAATTTTTATTTATTTAATTTTTATTTTAATTCATTTCCCTATCCACATTTGTTTGCAGGGGATTTACCTACATGTTGCTGCCTTTTGCAGCCCTCTAGCTCTTTCCTGGGCTGTTTTACAGCCTTTTTAGTGCCGAAAAGTTCGGGTCCCCATTGACTTCAATGGGGTTCGGGTTCGGGACGAAGTTCGGATCGGGTTCGGATCCCGAACCCGAACATTTCCGGGATGTTCGGCCGAACTTCTCGAACCCGAACATCCAGGTGTTCGCTCAACTCTACTGTTGAGGAACACCTAAAGGGTTAATAAAGTTAGTAAAATCAGTTTTGAATACCTTGAGGGATGTAGTTTCTTAGATGGGGTCGCTTTTATGGAGTTTCTTTTCTAGGGGTGCATCAGGGGGGCTTCAAATGGGACATGGTGCCCCCCCAAAAAAGGCCATCAAAATCTGCTTTCCAGAAACCATACGGCGTTCCTTTCCTTCTGCGCCCTGCCGTTTGGTCATACAGCACATATTGGATATTTCTGTAAACTGCAGAATCAGGGGTAATAAATATAAAGTTTTGTTTGGATGTTAACCCTTGCTTTGAAAACGGATTCAAATGGAAAATTTGGCAAAGAATTGCTGTTTTGGCACCGCTTTTATTTAATTTTTTGGGCAGTGTTCTTTTGAGGGGTTAGGTCCTGGGGTATTTTTATAGAGCAGATTCTTATGGAAGTGGCGATACCTAATATGTCGACTTTATTTATGTTTTACACTATATTATCTTTTTATAAACAAAAAAAAAACATTTTAGTATCTCCATAGTCTAAGAGTCATTCTTTTTTTAGTTTTTAGCTGATTATCTTAGGGGCTCATTTTTTGCGGAATGAGAAGACGGTTTTATTGGCACTATTTTGGGGGACTTTTTGATCGCTTGTTATTACAATTTTTGTGATGTAAGGTGACAATAAAATACATTTTTTTGCAACGTTATTTTATTTTTTTGACCGTGTTCATTTGAGGGGTTAGGTCATGGGGTATTTTTATAGAGCACATTCTTACGGACGTGGCGATACCTAATATGCCAACTTTTTTTATTTATTTTAGTTTTACTAAATAATATTTTATTTTTATATATTTTTTTGTTTTAGTGTCTCAGGTCTGAGAACCATAGTTTTTTTAATCTGATTGTCAGTGGCTAAATTGGGATATAAATTTAGTACTCCATGGAAGTGTGGTACTCCCTGAAGCAACTGTCAATGCAGAGGCCCGGATGATCGGGGCACGTGTGATACACTGAGTGGTGGTGTCCTTCCGTATCCCCCTCCTGTTACACACTCTGCACTTTTTTGGGGACCGTCCCTTCTTTCCAGTATGGGGGACCACAACTGGAAAGTGTTGGCCAGGGACGATCCAGGCGCTTCCAGTTCCCAAGGTACTGCGGCCTACTCTTTCCCGGTCAGAAAAGATCAGGGCCTTGAGGACTGCCTCATAGAACTGAAGTAATGTCCCTGTGTTGCCAGTGCACCGGGACAGCACAAAAGAGTTGTACAAGGCAACCTGTACCAAGTAGACCGCAACTTTTTTGTACCATGCCCGGATTTTGCGCATTGCTTGAGGACTTGATCAGAGAGATCAACTCCTCCCATATACCGATTGTAGTCGACGATACAATCGGGGCTTGAGGACTGTTGCCGCGGTACCTCGCACAGGGACAGGGGTGATGCCGTTACCATGAATTGTGGACAGTACAAGGACATCCCTCTTGTCCTTATATCTCACCAGCAACAGGTTTTCACTGGTAAGGGCACAGGTCTCACCCCTGGGGATAGGTAACTGGAGGGGGTGGGTAGGGTGGCCGCATTGATTTTTCCGCATGGTCCCACAAGCGGACATGCATCTGGCGACGAGGGACTGGAACAAGGGGATACTAGTATAAAAGTTATCCTCGTACAGGTGGTAACCTTTATCTAGAAGTGGGTGCATAAGGTCCCACACAAGTTTTCCGCTAACGCACGAAACTTGTAAGTGTACCCTGAAGTACTCTCACAAAGTTTGTACAGCTTCACGCCATACCTCACCCGCTTAGAGGGAACATATTGGCGGAAAATCAGTCTCCCCTTGAAAGCAATGAGAGACTCATCAACCGCGACCTCCCTTCCAGGTGCAAACCCCTGTACAAATTTGGCCCAAAAGTGATTGATGGCCGGCCTGATTTTGTACAGGCGGCCATAGGCAGGATCACCTTGGGAGGGACATGCTGCATTATCTCAATAATGCAGGCATTTCCGGATGGCCTCAAACCGGGTACGTGTCATGGCCGTACTGTAAAGTGGGGTCTGGTAGAGGACGTCCCCACTCCAGTAATGCCTGACACTAGGTTTCTTGACTAGGCCCATGTGCCGCACGAGGCCCCAAAATGTCCTCATCTTAGCTGCACTGACCGGCATCCAGCCACTGGGCCTAGCCAAAAAGGAGCACGGGTGTTGAGCAACAAACTGTTGGGCGTACAGGTTTGTTTGCTCCATTAGATTTACAAAGTGGTCACTGAAAAAAAGACTAAAGTAGTCATATTCAGTAAAGTCCACTGTGGAAATCTGGATTCCTGGTTGGCCTACAAAATCAGAAATCACGGGCTCAAAATGCTCTGGGGTACACCAGATAAGTTCACTGGCAGGGGGCTCCAGTGGACTTATCTGGTGGGCCGGAAAACTAGTACGAGCCCCAGAGCTGCTCGTACTAGGGTGGGCCACAGGGTCCCTAGCATGGCAGCTATTGCGGGCACTGGCAGAGGAATTTCCACCCACAACTAAACAGGTGTGGGTACCAATCCTATCGTGCCTGCAAGAAGAGGGCGGTTTGAAGATGTGTTAGTCACTTCGGATATGAGATCATTCTTGCAACCAACACATCGACAACCGCCCTCCGGATCCAGCCTCAGGGAACGCCTAGACCGACAGGTGTTAATGGGCGATGTGGACACTCTGAGAAGCAATGAACCCCTTGACTACTGGGTGGGCAGGCTTGACCTGTGGCCAGAAATGGCACAATTTGCCATGGAACTCTTGGCTTGCCCCTCGTTGAGTGTCCTGTCCGAAAGGACGTTTAGCGCAGCAGGGGGGATCGTGACAGATAAGCGCACTTGCCTAGCTTATGACAGTGTGGACTACCTCACATTTAAAAAAATGAATGAGGCATGGATCTCTGAGGAATTCAACACCTGTGATGACCACGTGTAATTGAATTTCATCATGCCAGCCCACACTTATCCACCATCACCCAGAACAAGGAATGGTCCTTGCCTTATGTATATACAGCGGCATAAAAGGCCTTTTATGTCAGATGAATGCCTAATTTTTGGGGCCTGTACTGGCCGACAGTTACATATTTATCCTGTGACTGCCTAATGCACCTTCAGCCACAGAATCCAAATTTTTTTGCTCTCAGGTGAGTGCCTATTGCCTAACGTATGGGGCCTGTACTGGCTGACAGTGACATTTTTTTTATCTCTAGCCACATAATCACACCCCTGTCTCACTCATCTGCCTCTCTTTATGGTGGTGTATGAACCGCATTCACCATAAGGACCTTTTAATGTCACATGGCCATGTGACTGTGCCCCTCACCCCATAGTGTGCCCCCTTATACCCTGCATTGTGCCATCTTACCACACCCTGTGCAGTACGCCTAGTCATTCCGTGTACTGTGTCCTCTTATACCCTTTTATCCGGTCACGGTATGGTGGTGTTATCCTGTCATTGTACAGAGGTGTTATCTGGTCAATGTATGGCAGTGGTATCCAATAACTGGATGGCCATAACTGTATCCTTTATCCTGCCCACGCCATCCTTTTTTAGACCTGGCATGAGTTGTAAAAATATGCAGATTGCGGTGCTAAGGACCTTTGTGTCACAATCTGTGTCAGAAATATGCCTAACATAGACGTATTTCTATATAATAAATGACCACCTAATTTTATTATTATTCGGGGGTAGGGCTAATATCTTTATATTATATAGATTCTAGTGTATTATACTGTGCCCTGTATTTCCCAGTAGAAAATGATCCTTGTGAAATCCCTGAATACCAGGACCAGGTAGCGCTCTGTCTTCTCTCTCCGCCACGCTCTCCGCTGTATACTGGTGCTTATTCTGACACTAGGGCTGGGTTCACATCCTATTTTTGCCATTCATTTAATGCATACCTAAAATGTATGCGTTAACGGATGCCTCAGACTGATGCCGTACAGTGGCGTCCGTTCACCATACAGTTCCATGGTAATTTTTTTTTTTACTTTAACGTATGCATTTTTCTAATGGACTCTGCAGGATACAAAAACGTGGAGTGCTGAAAATTTATATACATCAAACCGATAGGAAATAACATTTTTCTAGGCTCCAGCAGGGCACATTTTTGAGAGTTTCCCTTTAGGACGCATAAAAATGGCCCCTGATTAAAATACATATTTTTTGTGGGAATTTTTGCCAATAATCCCCCTCTGGTATATCACTGTCCATGTTGTGGGACTATTTGAGTACTTCTAGTAAGTGTTTGCTGGCTGCAAATATAATCTGAAGGTTTTTCAGGTTCACCTGAATAACTGAATAGGGCTGGCCGTGAACGCGCGGTTCGCGAACATTTATCGCGAACGCGCGTTCGCGATTTGTCCAGGCCGATGTTTGTCTATCACTACTGCCCACAATAAAAAGCCACTCTGAAATGTGCAGTTTGATCACACAGCACAATGCCACAGATGTCGCTGCGTTTGAGGGAGCGTGAAATTGGCATGCTGACTGCAGGAATGTCTACCAGAGCTGTTGCCCTGCAATGAATGTTTATTTCTCTACCATAAGCCGTCTCCAAAGGCATTTCAGAGAATTTAAATGTACATCCAACCGGCCTCACAACCGCAGACCATGTGTAACCACACCAGCCCAGGACCTCCCCATCCAGCATGTTCACCTCCATGATCGTCTGAGACCAGCCACCCGGAGAGCTGCAGCAACAATCGGTTTGCATAACCAAAGAATTTCTGCACAAACTGTCATAAACCATCTCAGGGAAGCTCATCTGCATGCTCGTCGTCCTCATCGGGGTCTGCACCTGACTGCAGTTCGTTGTCATAACCGACTTGAGTGGGCAAATGCTCACATTCTATAGCGTCTGGCACGTTGGAGAGGCATTCTGCTCACTTATGAGTCACAGTTTTCACTGTTCAGGGCAGATGGCAGACAGCATGTGTGGCGTTGTGTGGGTGAGCGGTTTGCTGATGTCAACTTTGTGGATCGAGTGGCCCATGGTGGTTTTGGGGTTATGGCATGGGCAGGCGTATGTTATGGACAACGAGCACAGGTGAATTTTATTGATGGCATTTTGAATGCACAGAGATACCGTGACGAGATCCTGAGACTTATTGTTGTGCCATTCATCCACGACCATCACCTCGTGTTGCAGCATGATAATGCACGGCCCCATATTGCAAGGTTCTGCACACAATTCCTGGAAGCTAAAAATATTCCAGTTTTTGTATGGCCAGCATACTCACCGGACATGACACCCATTAGGCTGAGTTCACACGGGCGAGATTTCCGCGCGGGTGCAATGCAGTAGGTGAACGCATTGCACCTGCACTGAATCCTGACCCATTTATTTCAATGGGGCTGTGCACATGAGCGTTTTTTTTCATGCATCACTTCTGCAATGCTTTAAAATCGCAGCATGTTCTATATTCTGCGTTTTTCACGCAGCCCTGGCTCCATAGAAGTGAATGGGGCTGCGTTAATAACGCATTGCATCTGCAAGCAAGTGCGGATGCAATGCGTTTTTCACTGATGGTTGCTAGGAGATGTTGTTTGTAAACCTTCAGTTTTTTATCACGCGCGTGAAAAACGCATCAAAACGCATTGCACCCGTGCGGAAAAAACTGAACAACTAAACGCAATTGCAGCCAAAACTGACTGAACTTGCTTGCAAAATGGTGCGAGTTTAACTGAACGCACCCTGAACGCATCCGGACCAAATCTGTCACGCTCGTGTGAACTCAGCCTTAGGCCCCTTTCACACGGGCGAGTTTTCCGTTCGGGTGCGATGCGTGTGGTGAACGCATTGCACCCGCACTGAATCCTGACCCATTCATTTCTATGGGGCTGTGCACACGAGCGGTGATTTTCACGCATCACTTGTGCGTTGCGTGAAAATCGCAGCATGCTCCTCTTTGTGCGTTTTTCATGTAACGCAGGCCCTATAGAAATGAATGGGGTTGTGTGAAAATCGCATGCATCCGCAAGCAAGTGCGGATGCAGTGCGATTTTCACGCATGGTTGCTAGGTGACAGTCTATTCACTGTATTATTTTCCCTTATAACATGGTTATAAGGGAAAATAATAGCATTCTGAATACAGAATGCATAGTATAATAGTGCTGGAAGGGTTAAAAATAATAAAAAAGTTAACTCACCTTCTCCTCTTGTTAGCGTAGATCCCGGTCTGTTCTTTAGCTGTGGACTAAAGGACCTTTGATGACGTCAGATCACATGCTCCATCACCACGGTGATGGACCATGTGATTGGAGCATGTGATCTGACATCACCTCAGGTCATTCAGTCCACAGCTAAAGAACAGACCGGGATCTACGCTAACAAGAGGAGAAGGTGAGTTAACTTTTTTATTATTTTTAACCCTTCCAGCACTATTATACTATGCATTCTGTATTCAGAATGCTATTATTTTCCCTTATAACCATGTTATAAGGGAAAATAATACAATCTTCAGAACATCAATCCCAAGCCCGAACTTCTGTGAAGAAGTTCGGGTCTGGGTACCAAACATGCGCGATTTTTCTCACGCGAGTGCAAAACGCATTACAATGTTTTGCACTCGCGCGGAAAAATCGTGCATTTTCCCGCAACGCACCCGCCTCTTATCCGGGCAAAAAACATGACGCCCGTGTGAAAGAGGCCTTAAGCATGTTTAGGATGCTCTGGATCGGCATATACGACAGCGTGTTCCAGTTCCTGACAATATTCTGCAACTTCGCACAGCTATTGAAGAGGAATGGACCAACATTCCACAGGCCACAATCAACAACCTGATAAACTCTATGCGATTGAGATGTGTTACACTGTGTCAGGCAAATGGTTGCCACACCGGATACTGACTGGTTTTCAGTAAAGCAAAACTGTGCTCATTTCAGAGTGGACTTTTATTGTCGGCAGTCTAAGGCACACCTGTGCAATATTTATGCTGTCTAATCAGCACCTTGATATGTCACACCTGTGAGGTGGGATGGATTATCTCGGCAAAGGAAAAGTGCTAACTTAAACAGATTTGTGAACAATATTTGAGAGTAATGGGCCTTTTGTGTATGTAGAAAATGTTTCAGATCTTTGAATTCAGCTCATGCAAAATGGGAGCAAAACCGAAAGTGTTGCGCTTATATTTTTTTCAGTGTATTTCATGCAGCTGTGTGTGTGCACTGTTGACACCGGTGGTCATACAAATATATTATTTTATCCTCTCGTTTATAGTAATCAGTGATATCATTTCATACAATGTGCAGATGTTAAAATTAAGGTATTTCTAGTCATACATGAGATTGTTCCACATTTTAAGCCTTAAAGCAATGTGAAATGAATGGATTCTGGGAAATATATGTCTTTCATGGTGCGAGTACAAATAATTCCTTTCAATCATTGTGCATATAATCTATTAGCCTTCTCTTCTCACTCAGTAATTTCACATATATTGATATAATAGATTCTATAAATGCCAATCTACTGGCTCTCAGAGTGTACAATAATCTCAGCAGTGGCCGCATTTACTGCGATAGAATATAAAAGCCAGCATAGCAGTGTCTAAAATAAAATATGAAAACATGAATTACAAAGTTTCAGTTTTTGAACTTGTAAACACTTCCTAATTATCAGATTTTTCGAAGGTGTAACCTTCATGGAGCAGATACAGCACAGAAGGAGGAAAACACTGGGACACAGTGAGCTTGGAGCTTGTGCTCTCGGGTCAGTTGGCACCCCATCTCAGAGCTGAGGGTCAGAGGCAATGTTAATCACCTCACTGTGGTGGAAGCCAGTTGGTCCACCAGTTATGAGCACCTGAACAGAGAGTGTAAAGTGTAAGGACAAGTAAAAGTGGAAGACAAATATACATGTAGACTGTGAGTGTGAACAAGAGAGACTGTGGAGTTCCCATGCAGTGGTCCTGCAACCCGCGTACCCAAGTAAAAGTTCAAAACGTTCTGTGACTAAACAGAGTTACACTACAGTCATGGACTGTTAAACTCAGGAGATATCCTATTTATAGTTTCTGGAATGCTGAGTCTGTGAAGTCAGAGTATGTGGTTAGCCAGTTCTAGGACCTGTGTCCTGCTTGCCGCAGGGTGAGCTCTAGGTACACTGTGCACCAGAATCATTGCTGTGGGATTCTTTGTTGGTAGAGGGTTGTCCTTCCATGACTCACTGAGGCACTAATGGGGTGTTAGATGTGTGTCTAGGCATGGACGAATTCTGGTGGGACTTCTTGCGGTGGTGGAAGTTCTACGGTCTTCGGGACTGTACAGCAGTTTCTATAACCTCATTATTGCTTAATGTGATAAGAGGTATCCCATGTCTCTATAAAGGTCTTCAGACTTTATACAGTAATAAAGTGTATATTCATTAATTTTTTACAACTAATCTAACATTGGGCAGTAGACTTCCCAAATGTATGGCGCTGTGCTTGTAGTTGCAAGAAGTCCCCGGCATTCATAGGTGTTGCTGCGTCCTCAAACAACCTACCCACAGGGGTCCTGGGAGTTGGACCTCCACCGATCTCATATTTATAACTAGAGATGAGCAAAGCGAGCTTCGCATGCTAAATCTGAAGCCGCTTCGCTTAAAAATTCGCTATAATACTGTACAGAGACTCGTATTAGAATAAATGGGCTCCGATGAGCCGAAGTAAGTTATTCATGAAGTCGTGCGTGACTTTGTTGAATAACTTTGGTAATTGATTATTACAGTAAAGAACCACTTCAAAACTTGGAACCGAACTCGGCTTCGGTTCCAAGTGGTAACTTGGAACTGAAGCAGAGTTTGGTTCCAAGGTTTTTCACTGCAATAATCAATTACCGAAGTTATTCAATGAAGTCTCACACGACTTCGTGAATAACTTACTACGGCTCATCGGAGCCCATTTATTCTAATACTGTACAGAGACAATTCTCTGTAAGGTATTATAACGATTTTTAAGCAAAGCGGCTTCGGATGTAGCATCGGAAGTTGCTTTGCTCATCTCTATTTATAATCTATACTAAAGAAAGGTAATTAGTACGTTTATCCATGGAAAGTCTTTTCATTAAAGGGGTTATCTAAGACTTAAAAAGACCTCAAAGAGTGGCTAACCCTTGGTGGTGTTCATACTTGAAGGGGTTTTGTCACTTTAGTAAATGGCATTTAACATGTAAAGAAAGTTAATACAAGGCACTTACTAATGTATTGTTATTATCCATATTGCCTCCTTCGCTGTCTGGGTTCATTTTTTCATCACATTATACACTGCTCCTTTCCATGGTTCGGACCACCTTGCAATTCATCAGCAGTGGTTGTGCTTGCACACTATAGGAAAACGTGCCAGCCTCTCTGGACCGCGGGAGTGCGCACGTGCGCATGCACGACCACTGCTGCTGGATTGCCGGTTGTATAATGTGTATAATGTGATAGAAAAATGAACCCAGCCAGCAAAGGAGGCAATATGGACAATCACAATACATTAGTAAGTGCCTTGTAGTAACTTTCTCTACATGATAAATGCCATTCGCTAAAGTGAGACAACCCCTTTAATTGGTTCTCACCACTGAGTTCTGGCTCCATTGCTCCCCAGCTGTCTCTGCAGCTCCGTGATGCTCTGGCATCAACATCCTGTTGACAGGTGCCATGTGACCGCTGCAGCCAATCAATGGATGGCCAGGGAGCAATGGAAACACAATCTAGCAGCAGGGACCAGGTAAGTATGAACCCCACTGCGGGTCAGCCACTATGAGGTCTGAAAGTCTTGGATAACCCTTTTCATTAATTATTTATTAGCGCGCTCTTATGCTTAAAGGTTGAGTGCTGCAAAGGGAAGATGACCTACCTGATTTCTGGCGCCGGCTCTCTGCTCCTTTGGCTGCAGGTTTGGGCTCCAGTGATGTCACATCTGGTTTCACATTGCCACAGCTAATCACTGGCCACTGGGGTCTCTGGCACCCTTTGTGTCAGGTGACCATTTTTCATGACAAGGGGAGCCGGCCCACTGCCACTGAATGTTGACATCGATGGAGCCCAGTGGAGCATCGCAGGTCTGCAGAAGAAGGAGCAAGGAGCCAGAGTCGAGAACAGGTAAGTCATCTCTTCTTTGCAGGTCTAGCAGAATTAGGGGTTTTGCCAACACCCCCCCCCCCATCCTTGGACAAGCCCTTTAATTCACTCCATTGACCAGCTGGTTAACCGATAACTATTATTTTCTCTGTCAGGAGACAGATAGGCAGCATTGCTATCCTGTATCATCTTTTAGTGCAGAGTGCCTACTATCTGTATTATAAATTCAACTCCATGAGTTTTATTTTACAGTCTGTTGCATTAATGTTGTCTAATTTATGTTGCTGTGTCTACACTTCAATGCAATCATTATGGCTGCTTTTTAATAGACTGATACTGCTGTAAGTTTAATTCTGTTGTGACAGGAACAACCTAAATAGAGATATGATGTTCCCAAAAATCTGTACGATATGCCACTTAATAATATCCTGCTTCATTATCTCCGGCAGACTAGAATAATTTATAAGGATGGACGGTTGTTTTATTTTTAGGAACCGTAATTATTTTGCTTATTTTTTCCGTAACCGTCTAAGTTTATCATCATGGTTTATTACGTGGAACAATCTCTGGGTGGATTTGAATACATTTAAGTGACTCATTCTGTAACACATTGTGTGAAAGGAATATCTAAAATGTGTAATAATCAGAAGAATTATACAAGTGCTTTCAAAAACCAAATACTCAATAAACATCTGGTGATAAGTGGAATTCTTTACACAACAAACGTAGACTGTATAATTCTGCAGATATTGCCATTGTTTATATCGTTGAGCCATCATGTTCTAATGAGAAAGAAACAAAGGCAGACTAATCATTTATACAATATTGCCCGGTGGGCTAGCACTTAAGGGATCATAGCCTTCAAATGATGGATGAACAATAACACATAGTGTTTTTTTGACCGGTTTCAGGTAAATACAGTTCCCTAATTCTTCATTCTACTGTAGATGGCTGATAAATGTCACCCCTTTAAAGGGAATCTGTCACCAGCAAATTCATTGCTAAAACAGGCAAAATGCCTTACAGGATAAGCTTGGCTGAATGTAATGATCCCTTTAATTTAGCGATCCATTGGTTTATTCTGAAGAAAAAGTATTTTTTATACATATGCAAATGAGCAGTTAAGTGCACTGAGGGCCAAGCCACTCTGTGCACCCTTGTTCCTCCTACTTCATCTGCCAGTCCTTCCCTCTCCCTCTTGATTGGCAGGACCAAGCAGATTGTCTATGACCCTGTCAATCAGAAGGAAAGGGAGGGGCTGGCAGAGAAAGAGAGGATGCACACAGTGGCTTGGCCCCACCCTCTGTGCACTTAACTGCTTATTTGTGGATTGAAAGCACTTTTCCTTTAGGATGAAGCAACTAAGTAAAAGGTTTTATGACTTCATCTGAGCTAGTTCTACTAGGCACTATGCCTGGTTTATCAGTGGATTTCCTGGTGATAGACTCCCTTTAACAGTTATATGTGGATACAGCAGTGCAGATGTTTTTTTATACCGTATGCCTACACTAGCTTTGCACCTGCAATAGCACAGCTCCACCAGGTGAGCATGTTATCGACACTCCTTGCCTGTGTCTCCACCCTCTAATCACAGACTGTTCTGGGCTATGGTACACTGCTTGTATTTTTCTTCTTTACATTTCATACAGAGGCACATTGAGTTTTTTTCTGTTAGATTTTATATTCTCTGAAATTATGGCATGACAGGTGCTCCACATAACGGCACACTGAGTGTGGAATCAGAGTCTGCTCTGTGTGGCCATGTAGATCCCACTTGGATCTGCAGTTTGCATAAAGCCTTAAAGAGGACCTTTCATGGGTTTTTGTATGCTTAACAGATAGCGTGGCACCTGTAGATGCAAACACTTTAAAAATAAAAAAATACCCCTCCGCTCCGCCGCTGTGCACCGCACTATTTTTGGCATTCTATGTGCTAATTCGGACCATTGGTACTGGGAGGAGGAGACATCTGGTTTCCTCAGTGAGCGTCTCCTTTTGGTGATGTGTTTCCTCAGTGAGCGTCTCCTTTTGGTGATGTACTATACTTACTTACATAGCCTGTTCTCGGGAGATTGATCAAAAAAGAAAAACCAGAAAACCATATCAAATTTCAAGCTGGGAGAGTGGGAGGTCCGTATCAGCCTACAGTATCAGCCGATGATGATTTTATACTTATCATTCCTGGACACCTCTCTTACCCATCTGCATGAAGCACTGTGGCCCAGCCCATTACATATGGGTGGCCTAAAAAAGTGGTGGATTCCTTTAAATTCCTAGGTATTAAGATTACTAAACAGCACTCCCAGGCCTTGCTGCTGAACATTAACCCCCTCATTTCCTATGTGCGGGATAGATTTAAAAGCTGGAAATCATTACCTTTATCAGTAGCCGGGTGAATCAACTTAATCAAGATACTTATCCTCCGTAAAACACTTTACTTCTTCCAGCACTCTGAAGTACCCATTCCATAGTGAGCATTTCGTGAGCTGGACTCTATCGCTAGGGTCTTTATGGTAGCTCTCCTTCTAAACAGAGCTTGGACTTCCTGAGATATCCGAAAACTAAAGGGGGTATGGCATTGCCAGACTATTTTTTAGATTATCTAGCAGGGCAGCTACACCTCATCCTGGTTCACATCTGGGGATCTGCCTACCTCTGAGCATTTTTTGAAGCACTAAATGAACACTCATTCTCCATGGTCAGTACTGGAGAACCCCTCTAAATTCCAGAAACCCCTGCTCCCTTTGCATAGGCTCCCTCAGCTTATCTGGAAAGAATCCAAGTTAGTAACCCAGTTCACAGATGTTGCGGCCGATATACCCTTGTGGAATAACAAGTCCCTTCCACAAGTACAAACAATCATGGGTGCAGAGCGATGGAAGATGGCTGGGGTGCGAAGTTTGAGTGATGTCTATAATCAGAGGCTGTTCCTCTCATTCTCAGACCTGACCCAAAAATTCTATATCTATCGCTCTCTTTTCTTTTCGCATCGAAAGCTCAGATCAGCGCCAAGAACAACATATCCTGACACAATAGCTACGTTTTCTCACTATCCATTAATAGGCGTTATTATTCACATTTACTGCACACTAGAAGTTTCGCTAATTCCCTAGTGGTGATAGACAAATAGAAAAGATAGATTCCAACACTCTCTGATGAATGAATAATATATTTATTAGATTCTCATCTTTCACCAGAAATCAACAATAAGCTTATCCAGCTCTACATTATTCATCAAACCTATCTCACGCCAATCTGATAATACAGGATGGGTTGGGTTCCATCTACAGCTTGTCTACGATGTGGGGAGCTGGAGGTGGACTTCTGGCAAATGATGTGGTTGTGCAGTCCGATATCTACGTTCTGGAGGGGGGTAATGGACTTCCTTTCAACCTTGTTATCCATTCCTATAACTTGCACTCTGGAGCTATGTCTCTTGGGTTTATTGGACGAGGAACACTGGGATCATTATATGGCTATATTCCTTTAGGAATCTCTGTTTCTGGCACTTATGCTTTGCGATGGTACAGTCCCAACACACCAACTCTGAGTATGTGGAAAACACAGATAAATCCAATACTGCCACATATCGTCTTAGCATTTAAACACAGCAGCCGACCTATAAAATTTGATAAGGTTTGGGGCATGCGGTGCGGATCACCGCACACCCTGTATTCAGTATCAAAAATGCACCGGGCCCTGTTAACTGCCCAAACCACCGCTGCCTTCCCTTCTTCTAGATAAACTGGATATATTTCTTCGGTGAAGGCTGATATATTTGCTATTGCCTCAGAACACCTGTGACAGTGAACTGGCTTTTGAGTGCTTATTATGCTGACTGTATATTCCTTGACAACGTTGTTACTGTATTGTCAGTTTTATTATCTTTGTTAATAAAACAAATTAAAAAAAATTAAATTATGTCACACTTCATTTTCCCTGCTCGTGCTACTTTACTAAATTGGTTAGAAATGGGGGAGTGGTGGGTGGTGGGGAAAGCGGGAGGGCTGGCAGACCTGCTCATTTATCATTTTCCACGCTGGGTTTTGGCGTGAAAAATGGCTTAAATCTACCCCAGCAAGTCGGTTGGCGTACAGTTAAGTCTGTCCCACGGTCTACCAAATGATGAGCCAAACCTATGTAGAGGCCTGCCCTGCGGCATAACTTTGGTGCTTCCTCTGGCACTGCATAAGGACTTGAGACCAGCGTGGAAAATGCCGGTCTTAATTTATGTCCTCCTTTGTTTTTATGGAATCTTGCTGCACTCGTACCTCTTTATACATATTTTGTATTTGTGTATCTTCTTAGTTTTATGGCATATAAAAAAGACTTGTGTAAGCATTCCTCATTGGAACATATATATTCAACAATCCATTAGATTATTCAAATTCCCTGATGAGAACAATGTTGCTTTTTTCATTGTCTAAAAGTATAAACAATCCAGAACTATGATACATTACGATACATTGCAATCACTTGACACAAATTATCACTAACAATAAGTGACGACGATTTTTAATAAATTATGCATTTTTATCTTCGCTGCATTAGCATTATTCAATATTAATTCCCCAGCAGCAAAACTGGTTGACTCACAAGTACCCTTAGGAATTAATATATTCGAAAGCCCTGCAGTGGCAATGAATTAATGTGCACGGGGCTCTCAGCCTTGTAAATTTGCACTTACCTAACATTGCAACAGATGAGATTCATTAACTGATATCCTTCAGTAACACTGCGCAGAGCGATTTAATTTCCGTAATGAAACTGCAATGTTATCTGGGCGCTCAATGCTGGAGGAACCACAAATTATTGTGACATGGCACAACACTCATTTGGATTGCTAGAAGGCTTTATATTTGCAGGAATTCATCAGGACAATTGTTGCAAAATGTAGCATTAACCGGATAAAATAAAATTCCATATTTGCATGCGTCTTCTTTATCTTGGTTCACAAAATAGGATATTTTGGAATTATCAAGGGAAAATTGTAAGTCTGTCAAGAGATCTGGAGTCTATTACATTGTACACAGCTGAGTGAACCCTGCTTCTAATTTAACTGTCACTGGTCATTGACTTGAATGTCAATTGAAACATAATTGTCACTTGACAACGCTTACTAGAATTAGTGAATATTAAGAGGCGGCAATTACTAAATGATTAGTCAAGTGATGACTCATGAACTTCATTGGAACTTAAAGGAAAATTATAGGTAAAATAATAGCTTTACTATGGTGAAAGAGCACTGTGTAAAAGTCACACACGCTCCCACGTAAAAGACAGCATACGTGCAGCTTCAAATATTCCTAAATGCATCATGGACAAATTTTATTTTTTTATCCTCATTTTAGGGGCTTGTGATAAGATCTGTTATAGCTTTTTCTCTCATGAAACACATACTGGATCAGGAAGCATGATGCTGTTTTGTGAAACAATTTTTCCATTCTATTGAAGGATTTAGAAATACAAGGCGAAGGCCACACGGTCAGGTTTCTGCATGCAGTTTTGGAAGACAAAATCAGGGGTGGATCATAAAAGAAGAGAACATATACAGGACAAACACAACTTCTCTTTTTTCAAGCTGTAAAGAAGGGACCGGCACTCGCGCTTGATTTTGGATGCAGTGTTTAATTTTAGTCACATATTAATTCATAGCGATAGGGTTTCAGCACTAAGAGGTGCTTTCATCAGACTCTCATTGCATTCTTTGGTGGCCATTTGGCACCAGGAGTGGGCCCGGCATGCATGTTGGTACGTGCATTCCTTGGATATAATGGAGGCCACTTTGGCACCAAAGATGACAGAAATTAAAGCGGGCCCAGCATGCATGTGGAACCTACACTCCCTGAATTGTATGGTAGCCGTCATGGCACATAACAGGTAGAATTTAGTGTTAGGAACCCGTCTTACAGGGATCGCCTTGACGTGCGGCAGACGGGCTCAAATAATTTTGTACAAAATGATTTGACAAGCATCTCTAACTTACTAGTGTAGCACTAGTAATTATTATGCATTTTTGTACTTTATTTGGTTTGCAGAGAGCTGTTGCATTGCATGTTTTGTTTCATCAGACTATGTACAAGGATCCTCATAACATGTCTTAAAGGGCTTCTGTCACCCTCCAAAACTCATTTTAAATTTTTGGGCATATTAAAATCCTTATTGGATGACTATTCCCTAGGGCTCTTACCTTGTTCTGTGGCTTCGTTTCGCACTCCCTCAGTGCGCCTGTGCCGATGACGTCACCTCTAAACCCGAAAGAGAAGACGTCATCAGCACAGGAGCACTGAGGGAGTGCTGAGGAAGCGAGCATCCTTCTCTCAGAGCGCCTGCGCCGAACGAAGACACGTAAGGCGCAGGGGTGGGATTTGAAATGCTGACAGGGCCAGCCGGAGGAGGAGGCATTTTTTTAAAAGGAGGATGCAGCGGCTACCAGCAAGTAAACACCCTACTTGCTGGTAGTGAAGTCATTTGCATATTTTAAAAGCTCGATATTTTATGAAACAAAGCCACAGAACAAGGTAAGAGCCCTATACAGGGAATAGTCGTCCAATAAGGATTTTAATATGCCCAAAAATTAAAAATGAGTTTTGGGGGGGTGACAGAATCCCTTTAAATAACAAACAAAATGCAAAGGAACTGACATTATATCACTGGCTCCTCCCCCTGGTGAAATGCATTGATGGATAGGGAAGCTCCGTGAGTCTCCATGCATTATACTGGAAAAAGTCCCATGATTAGTTCTGCTGAAAAGGAAAAAGGGGATTTTAATTATTAGATCAAACTTCTTAAATTGTATTCACGGTTCAAGCCTCTTGGCTCCATTGTTTGCAAACGATGGATCCAGTATGCTTCCTTTTTCAAAAGTAATTTACCACCTCGGCTGGATAATGGAACACTTTCAATCACCTGATAGCGTAGTTGTGCTATTGTATGCTATTCTTTTTATTTTTTATTCACAAGGGGAAATCCAGAATTTTACCCTTGATGGCTTATCTTCAGAATAGATCATCTGTATCTGGTTGGTAGGGGTTCGACACCCCTCACCACCATCGCCGATCAGCTGTTCTGCAGTAGCTCTGGTGCGGCCTTCCATTTTGCAGTGGACAGAGCGGTTAATTGCAGTGCTGCTCCAATTCAATTGAATGAGAGCAGCACGGCAGTAACCAATAACTGTATAGGATATAAACTCAAGTTCCTACACCTGCAGCTCACAGTAAAGGCCCCTTTACATGGACGATGTATCAGCAGATTGTCGAGAGGGAAGCATTCCTTCCCGACAATCTGGTTGCTTGAATGTTCGTTAGAGATTATCTTGGCGATTCCCGGGTTGTGTAAAGGACCCTTAAAGGGGTTATCCAAGACCTATAATGCCCTTCAATATGCCCTGGCACCTCACACAGCTTGTACTTACCTTGCTCCCCAGCACCCACGTAGCTTCTGATGCTGGCACAGCCGCAGCTGCATCTCCCCTTCATGCAAATTAAAACATCCGCTAGTGGCTAGAGAGGCTCCTTCCTGTCACGGCCTGCTATTGGCTGCTCCCCCCTTCTTCGCTGGATGTTTTGAGCTGCGCGACAGGGAGATGCAGCAGCGGCCGCGAAGCAATCCGGAGAGATGCGGGTGCTGGGGAGTGAGGTAAGTACAATCTGTGTGAGGGGACGGGGCATATGGGAGGGGACATTTTGGGTCTAGGATAACCCCTTTAAGGCTGTGGTTTTGCAATGAATGTTGGATACTCGATGTTGCAGTGAAACACTAAACTAAAACTATTATGCAATTTTATATAAGTTTTTTGCTACCTCTCCTTTTTCTACTATTTCCACTTTTGCTGGCTTTGGCACATTACAGCTAAGTCATGCATTGTGCTATACCCTTCACCAATATCTTCCCTGGTCATGCTGTCTGACTATCCTGGCACATAAAACATGATATGTTGCTGTATATATTCTAGGATTACTGAACAGAGGTGGAAGAGAAGAAACACCAACATGAATTCATTATGTATAACCAGGCTTTACATGATATCAGGCATAAAATATAACCATGAACATATCGGTTTCTCAAATCGAATATATTTCCTCAAATAAAGTAGCCAGTTCCTTACGTTAGCATCCATTTCCCCAACTAATGTTAAAGGGACACCTCCACCATTTTAAATCACATATTGAGAAAACCCATATGTGAATATTCTAAGTATTTTATTTTTATTTTTATAAAAACAGGGTGCATGGTTTTGTGGATATACTTTTTTTTTAAGTGACTCTATGTATTCACCTTCCTGTCCTGGATCCTTAACTTCTTCTTTGCTTGGAATTTTAGCCCTGCAAATTGCCTTGCTTAACTTTTCTGTCAGACCATTTACAACGACGAGAGAGGGAAGGGTATGAGAGGCTCAATTAGAGCTTCACATATTACACTGAAATGTGCTATGCTCTTCTGTGGGTATCTTCCTCTTTGCCTATCAAGAGAGCAATAGAAATGTCATACTGTTATCCCAATTCTACACCTATTATTACAATGAGGATTACCCTGCAAATAACATCTTCACCTCACAGCAGTAGACAATAGATTGCTATCTGTGCAGGAGGTCTTATCATTTGTATTGTCCTGTAGAAAAACAATATATTGCAATACATTTTCAATGGCATAGTGCTACTGGAATTAAAAAGCCATAAAAATCTAGAAAAATGTTTTATTATGATTATTGAGTAAAAAAAAAAATCCTGATAGAAGGTTCTGATATAAGAAAAAATTTAAATAGTTAAAAACAAGTTTACAGTAGTTTACAGGCTTTGTGGTCTGCAGGGACCCTCTCTGTAACTTGTTTGACCCTCTCATTATTTAGTCCACCTAACCATTTGCCCTCTTGACCTTATTCCTTCCTGTCTCATTTGTGACCTCTTCTTTCTTCTTATACTTCCATATCATCTCTCTTTTAAACTGTCTCTTGTGGCCTTCCATTTCGTATTCAAATATGCAGCTATGCCTCACTAATGAACACTATCCCTCAGTGTCTCCTACTACCACACTGCTTGAACAACACATATTCCGTCAAGTATCTCTGCGTATTCTTATAGTTTGAATTCTGATCAAAACATCTTATCTAAAAGACCTAAGTTAAATAGGTTGTACCAAGCGTTTAAGTTATCATCTACCCTCGAGAACACAGGTCCTGTGTCCATATGTATGAAAGGAGCAGTGGTTGAGCATGCGTGCTGCTGCTCCATTCAATCCTATGAGACTGTCATAGAGAAGTCCAGTAAAGTATTTAGGGGACAACCCCCTTTACCTTTTTAAGTACCTATAGCCTGCTAAATCTAAACATAACTTTCTACTGATCCCTTATTTTTGGCTTTTGTTGCTGCCCCCTTAACTGCTACTAATTCTACTAAACTTTCTCTTCGTGATCTCTTATTTTGTCTGTTTTTTTAAGATAAAAAATATGTTGCGAATGTCACAAAAACTCAAAAACAATGCTATGAAAAACAAAGAAATTCATGTTTTTCTTTTTAGTGTGTGCATTCAGGAAACTTTAATCACGTCTGTCAGTGGTTTTCCTCCATTATAAGTTAATGCTCAATACCTATAACTCTGCACTTAACTTTGCCAAACAACCCCTTTTCACTACTCTCCTCAAGGTGAGCGAAGCTGGCCCCCCTTCAATCAGCACAAACAAAAACTCCAGTGTATTTCTTTAGTGCTACGTTTGTGCTGTTTTGTGCCGCAAAAATTAACATTTGTGCTGCTTTTATTTTAAAGATAATAGCAACTGTTTGTTTCAACATGATGACATCACCAGCCCCCCTACAACAGCAAAAAGACATGAAACTTGCTGGATGGTTAGTGCTACGTTTGTGCTGGTTTGTGCTGTAGAAATTAACATTTGTGCTGGTTTTATTTGTAAGATAATAGCAAAACTGGGCTGGTTGGTTAGTGCTGCATTTGTGCTGTAAAAATGATCATTTGTGCTGCTTAATTTTATGAACTCCATTAACAGGGCTGAAGCCAGGGCCGGCGTCATAACCCGGCATCCCCGGGCAAGTGCCGGGGCCCAATGCTCCTGGGGGGGCCCACTGAGCTGCTAGGAGCACTTCCATCAATACAGATGGGAGCTCTCACTGCTGTCATTTCACTTACGCAGTACCCCCTGGTGGGCCCTCTGAGCTGCAGAGACTCAGACCACGCCCCCTCTGCACAGGAAACACCCCTCTACACATGACACGCCCCCTCTACACAGGACATGCTGCCTGAGGAGGGAGACCGGAGGGCTGGAGCAGAGAAGTGTGAAGACTGTGAGTGAGTCTGCACTGTGACTGTCTCTTGTCTGTGGGACAGAAGGGGGGGGGGACTCTTCGATCTGCTGCTGCTTCATTCTATTTAGTTGTGTTACTGTTTCATTAAGCAGTTTGTCTCCATGACACTTCCCCCCCCCACATATCCTGTCCTATCTCATCCTCATGGGGCCCCTGCTGTCTCCTTTCCTCCCTCATGTATCCAGAGCTCCTGTTTCACCCTCCTATCTCCTATTGCTGCCCTGCACAGACCTCCTGCCCCTACTTGTTGTATGAATCACCCTCAGAGCCCCTTCCCCCTACTTGCTGTGTCCACCCCTCCTGTCCATCCAGGGCCCCTGTCTCACTCCTCTGCCTCTCATTATGGTGGCATCTGAACAGCATTCACCATAAGGACCTTCTAACATCATAGGGTCATGTGACTGTGCCCCCCACCCTGTACTGTGCCCCTTTATACCCTGCATTGTGCCCTCTTACCACACCCTGTGCAGTGCCCATAGTCATTCCCTGTACTGTGCCCTCTTATACCCTTTTATCCGGTCACGGTATGGTGGTTTTATCATTGTATGGCGGTGTTATCACTATATGGCGGTGGTATCCAATAACTGCATGGCCATAACTGTATCCCCTTCCATGCCCACACCACTTTTTTTAGACCTGGCATGAGCGGGAAAAGATACAGATTGTGGTGCTAAGGACCTTTGCGCCACAATCTGTGTCAGAAATACGCCTAATATAGACGTATTTCTATATAATAAATGACCCCCTAATTATATTATTATTCGGGGGTAGGGCTAGTATCTTTATAGTATATACATTCTAGTGTATTATACTGTGCCCTGTATTTCCCAGTAGAAAATGATCCTTGGGAAACACAGTCCTCATCCCTGACCACCAGGACCAGGTAGCGCTCTGTCAGTACATGGCGGCCTCCCCTCTCCGCCACGCTGCTCCGCTGAGTACTGGGGCTTATTCTGACACTTTGGCTGGGTTCACGTCCTATTTTTGCCATCCATTTAATGTATACCAAAAATGTATGCGTTAACAGTAGTGATGAGCGGGAGGTGCCATATTCGATTTCGCGATATTTCGCGAATATTCGAATGAATATTCGTGTTATATTCGTCGAAATCGAATATTCGTAATTATTCCAATTATCGCGAATAATATACGATTTTTTTTTTTCGCGTATTGCGATTATTTATCTTGATAGTATAAGGCAACGTTCCTATGCTAATTGACTATGGCTAGGCTAATATGTGTATTTTACGAAATTTCGTGATTTGCTCTAACTTCGTCTCTTAGAATATTACGAATATTCTAAAAGACGAAGT